>NW_028327175.1:33373441-33679691 GCF_987537825.1 Furipterus horrens
AAGACACAGCTTGCTATGTCAAGAAACTGAAAATCACCAACTGTCATGAGTTGGATGGTAGCCTCCAAAAGATTGTCCACATCTGCACCCCCAGAACCAGTGATGGGACCCAATGTGGAAAGAGAGACTTTGAAAAGGTAATTAAGTTAAGGGTCTTGTGATAAGGAGTTTATCTTGGATTACCTGGGTGAGCCCTAAATCCAATGACAGGCATCCTTCTGAGAGTGTGGCAGAGGGAGATTAGACAGAAAGGGGAGAAGATGGCCACGTGAAGCCAGAGACAGAGGTTGGAGTGATGAGACCACAAGCCCAGGAACACCTGGGGCCACCAGAATCTGGAAGAGGCAGGAAGGACCTTCCTCTGGAGCCTTTGGAGGGAGCACAGCCCTGCTCTCGCCTTGATTTGTATTGTTTCTAGCCAGCCAGCTTGTGGTGCTTTGTCATGGGAAAATCAGCATAGCCTGTTGTTCCCGCCTGTTGGAGTAGGGCCTTCTGTTACTGTAGCCAGAAACTTACCATTGACACAGACATGCCACCTGGAACACACAGCTCACACAACATGCTACTTGGTAGCCTCAATCGAAAAACAAAACTCTTGAGCATGAGGGTGCCTAAGAGTGGGTATTGGAGTGAGCTGGAATGGGGTGGAGAGGTCAAGACTTCTAGTCCTGCCTTGAGGATGGGAAGATCCAGGGCCAGGGAGGAGGCCCACATCGACGCCCACTACAAAACAGCCTGCAACAAGCTGGCCAACAGGTGATGCAGCAGAGTTTAGGGGATAGTGTCACAGTAATGGTAGTGCAGATGGGACAAAGAGGACACTGCTGGGCACGGTATTGACTTCAAAGTTTCATTTGTGTGTGCACACGTTATGTGTCCTTCATGTACTCCTGTAGGACTCTTCCATGGTTATAAATAAGGTTAATTTCTTTTCTAAAAATAAAATAAAATTTTATATTTTATTAAGAGATAAAATAATTTTAATTTTTGACTTTAATAATACAAATATGAACTAAGAATTTTCTAAACTTAATCATGTGAAGAACTGAAGGCAGAATAAATATATCCTGCAGATTCCCAGAAAAAAAGAAGTAAACTAAAAATAATTCAGATAGCAAAAGATAGCAAATTTCAGATTTTTTTTAGTCAAAAATGATTGGCTGAAGGCCAAACATATAATTTTTTTTTTTATGAGTAAGTAAAAGAAACAAGACATGAAATCATACACATCCCAACTTAATTTTATTAAAAATGTACAAATATAGAAAAAAGACTAAAGTCGAATATCTAAACCAGCAATTTTTAATCACTGTGCCACAAGAATTTTTAAAACATTCAATACCTAACTCTTTAGTCAGGATCACTGATCCCTTTTCCTTTAGATTGTCAAATAAAAAAATGACAACAGTCAACACAACAATAGCCGTCCAGCATGAATGAATCAAAATTATACCTATTTTTTTGGTCAGATAGGCAAAAATATATTTTGTGGTGTGCCACAGAGTTTTAGTAATTAGTTTATGTCTGCCATGAGATAAAAAAGGTTGAAAGTTGCTGATCTAAACCATTAAAATTAAGGGCTAGTCAAATCACACAGGCGATCTGATTTGATTTTTCAATTATTTTGTAATAAATGACTTCATTTATAACCATGAAAATAACCAAACTTGAATATATATTGAGACATACTTACTTATTATGTATTTATTTATACATATTTATTAATTACATATATTTTACATATGTGTGTGTGCATATATATGTATCGGCGCGGCGGCGGCAGCCGTCCGTCTCGAGAGACGATGGTGTAGCTTCTTAAGAGTCTATCTGCACCGCCGAGAATGGCTGTGCAGTCCGACTCGGGAGTGACACAGTATCTGTCTCCTCCCGTGTTGAATCGACATCTTGCGATGACGCTGGAGTGTCCTCTCCAGTGAAGCTGAAGCTACAGAGCCTGGGCAGGGTGATATGGAGGGTCTGCTGTTGCCCATGCAGCAGACCCCCCCTCTCTTCGCAGCTGAAGGGTCCAAGGGAAAGACGGAGTCAATACAGCTTGGCTTCAGGTGCGCCGCAGGAGTTGCCGGTGTTGACTACAACGTCAAACCGCCTTAGGGACTCCGGCTCCGGATTTTCTGTCGGGGTTTACTCCCTTAGCCTTTCCCCTGAAGTGGTATTCCGCAAGGCAGCGGAGGTTTTTTGGAGTCAGAGTTTTCCTTCTCTGATGTGCCCTGACTGGAAGATCGAACCAGCGACACTTAGCTCGCAGGCCGACGCTCAATCCACTGAGCCAAACCAGCCAGATATATATGTATATACATATATATATATATACACTTAAGAAAACTGTGGAAATATGTTTTTGGTTGTATTTTGTCATAGATTTTCTTTCACTTATTTTATGAGTGACAGAGTTTGCTGGTGCCCTAACTTCTTGGCCAAGGGGTCTACGTGTCGTAATAACCCAACTCAGGCACTGCAGTGCCCCATAAGCATCTGCTGAGGTGACACTAATATGACCCCCAGAGCACTCCTCACCTTCTTGGACCAGTAGGTCCCCAGTAAAGAAAGCTCTGTGTGAGCAATGACAAAGGCCTTAGAGGCGCTGCGCTTCTGTTGCGGATCCCAGCTGGTCTCATCTGAGGGGGGAAGGTCCCGTGCTCCCACAGTCACTCATCAAACAGCCACTGAGCACCCTGGGAAAGGTGCCATGGTTGCAGGGTGGATGTTGGGGTGCCCTGTCCTGCAGGGGTTCTTCACTTCTGACTTTCACAACAGTGCGACCCAGTCATCAGCAGTGACCACATATGTTGGTCCTTCTTTTTTCAAAGGGATAAGTCACCCAAAAGAGTTGGGTTTCTAAGAAAAAATATGGCAAATCCATCTACGCCTGATGGAGGAGATCAGTGTTCGTGACCAAAAGTGATAAATCTAGGCAAAGTCATCAGCAGATCCAGAAATGCAGTCAGGTCTTACACATGCTGGGGACAGCTGCCGGCAGGACAGAGGAATGTTGCTGCCACCAGAAAGGAGACACAGGAACAGGGCTCAGATTTCCTGCCACGTGCCCGCACCACTTGTGGATCAGTTCTAGAGGGAAAATGTCACACCAGTGGTTACTTAGAAAATGTGAGAATGTGGACTGGTTTCCAAAATAAGCTGTTGGTAATTCTCACTGTATTTAATGTCCAGCTGTTATTATCCTGTGGTTTTTGTTTCCCATTAAACATCTGGAGGAGCTCATTAAGTTGGGGAATGATGTGAAGGTTGAGAGTGTCTTCTAATTAAAACACACACACACACACACACACACACACACACACACACACAAACTAATTAGGAATATGTCCAGAGAGAGAGGAAACAGTGATTGTTTTTCTTCACATGTAGGGTGATTGAATGGAAGAAAAGGTGTGTTACTCACTAATCAAAGTGTCTGGATGGCATAAAAGGGTTGCATGTCCTGAATTTGGGCTAATCCAAGCTCCTTCCTTATTACTAATTAGATCATGTTTTTGTAATCTTGACTACTGCAATAGCATTTCTCATATCTTCTTTTCTTCATCATCATTATTATAATTCTTTAAATGTCACAAAGAGGCATTTTCTAAGATCCATATCCCCACTCTGTTCCCACCTCTTCCTATTGCTCTGACTCCCCCCCCTGAAGCCATCCCCAAATTCCTTAGAGAAAGACCCCACATTTTCCCCACTCTTTGTCTATACTGTCAGTACTGACCTTTTTGGTTTTCTCCCAAGAGGTGTTTTAGTAACAATTCCCACAAATGCCCTCATCTATGCCTTAAAATCTTATACTAGGATGCCCCAAAGTAGGTTGAGTAGAGTGTGGAGGTGGGAAGCTTGTCTAGGGTGTGACCCCAGAGGCCAGGTCAAGAGTGCAAGTAGGGTTGTCCTGGAGATGTGCCTCAGTGGGGCCCACAGTGGGTGAGCAAGCTGAGGTATTTATCCAAGGATGCCCACCCCTCCCCCCTGGTTTAAGGCACCTCGTGGGCAGAAAGATAAGGGCCTGAAGCCCTCAGCAAGAACAAAGCCTCCTGCATAGGTGGCCTCCAAGGAAGACTGAGGGGTGCAAGTTGTGAGGCATCTGCTCCAGCATAACCCTTGCTGAAGGTCCCCTGCCCCCAGGATTCCAATTAGACCTGTCCCCCTGTGCCACCTTCCGTCACATGCTACTGTCCTTACCTTACAACAGGGCCAGCTATGCTCAACCTCCTCCTGGTCCTGTGTGTCCCAGACTCCCACCTATTTTATTTTCTCTCCTTTCTCTTCCATGTCCTAGAAGGAGTGGCCTGCGCTAGTGTCCACACCTTCATTCTCCCATGATGCTTTAGTCCTCCCAAGTCAGTCCTGCCCCCCTGCCCTGCTTCTCTATCTGAAACATCCACAGGGTGTCCCACCATTTGCAGTGTACCTGCAGGGTGTCCCACTGTGGGCTGCCCACAGGCAGCTCCAGGATCCTTCTCCTCTTCACACCTCTGCCTGTTCCCTTCCTGCTCTGCACTCCTTCCATCCTTGTCTGCCAGGCTTCTTCCGCCTTCTCCCTCACATGCAGACAGTCCCTGGAGGTGCCCATACTTCATATCATCAAAAGATTTGCCTTAGAATCGCTGAATGTGTGCACTGGACCCATGCCCCCTGAAAGAATATGGTTCTGTACATACTATCTGGTCCTCTGGCTACTTGTGAGGCATGTCCTTCCAGTGAAGAAGCTGAGACCTGTGTGTTATCTTCCCGTGCTGGCCAAGAGCTGGCTGGGGACATCTGTGGTGTGGGGGCCACCTCATGTCCTGCAAGACATTGCTCATCTCAGTGGGGGAGCAGGCTGCAGAGCCTGTTTGGAAACTTTAACCATGGCTGTGGGGACATCTCAGGCAGGGACCAGTTATTTGTTTACAAAATTCAGAACTATTTTCCTTCTGTGTAATCAAAACTTATACTTTAAAAAATAAGTTTTACGTGTTGTCATACCGCAAGGCTCCACCTACAAGGTGCCTGGCCTGCATCACCCTCCCCCCACCCACTGCCTCATGTGACACCAGGACGTTATTTTACTGTGTAAAGAAGCAAATGTTCCCCAGGAACTCTGGCATTTCTAAACCCATCAGTGATAAACACACACAACCCAGATTATCCTGGCAAAACACGCACTCCTCCTGTTAACCCTGTTTAATAGGAACATTTTCTTGTTAGTGCATGATTGTCTGTCTTGGAGGTTCCCAATGGGAGGGTGTAGAACCATCACTAGGGTGAGGGAAACTTCCAGAAGCCGTCTTTGTATGGTACTAGCGGGTTGAGACCTTCTTAACGCATTTCACTTGTGATCTTTTAAAGCTGTCAGACCAGAATGATTTTCAGTCACTTTGCTCTGCAGTGGATTTAAAATCATGTCCCAAAGGTGGTAGATTAATAGATTAAAAAGGCAAAGTACTAATCTAGCCCATCGTCCTGTCTCCTTACCCATAAGATACAGTATCACTGTCATGCAGCAGTGGCAGGTCTTCGATGAGGCATCACCAGGCCTAGAGCTGGCTTCACGGCGACACACCCACTGATGTTGGCACCTAACTGCTCCCTGGTGTGGCTGGACATGGGGGAGGGGGGAGGCATGTCCACCATCTGCAAAGTGATTGGCTTTACTGTTTGTTCCTCTGGACACAGGGAAGTACTGTTCACTTGTCCACTCTCAGAGTACAGTGACCTGCTGTGTATTCATATTTGCTATATTCTTGAAAGAATTAAGAAGTATTTTTCTTTATCATTTAATGTTGTTTTCCAAGGAAGTACAAGGGCGATGTTAAAGACATTATTCCTTTGAACATTTTGCTGCAAAGGATGTGTGGGTAGAAATTAGAATTTGAATCAACAGCCCTCGGAAACCCCACCAGCTGACAGTGGTGATTGAACTGAATTTTCTGAACTTCTGCTGTATTCGGGGAGGCTGAGGTTCCGGGGGCTCCTCTTACATTTTGTAGCTTTGTGGTCAATTTGCGAGGAAAGAGCAGCTTTCATTTCTGCCTCAGACTAGACAAAACTCTTCTGATCCAAGCAGAACTCAAGCATCATTGCCTCAGGTGGTGTGGGGACGAAGGAGTTGCCTGTGTCCCTGCTGTGTCCCCCCACATGTGCTGGCCACACCTGTCCACTGTCCAGGGCAGGACTGTGTGTGTCTCCATTGAGTGGACAAGGTGTTCCAGGACAGAGCCTCCACCCCATCCTCTTCATCCCTGAAGACTAGTTTGTACCAGGCAAACAGTAGGTGCTCAATAACTGCTCCATGTACAGAGCATGCTTGGGTGAGCCTGTGCTGTACCTAGAGTCTGCACATGCATCCAGAAACCACTTCATATACCCCAAAGAAATGCTTTGTGATTCATGCACATGGTTGGTTCTAGAATATTTTCTTCTGTGCTTTACAGAAATCTTATAAGACTTTGTACTTCAGACATTGCCTTTAGATTGACTTCCCTTTAGGATGAGAGAGACTACAGAGAGCCAGACCGTCACGGCAAATAACTTCCTTCATATTTGGAATAAACACTGGCCAAACAAAGCTCATGTGAAATTTTGAATGCTGACAATACAGGCTCAGCTCAAAGGTGTGCTTTTTCTTCTGAAATGTCAGAAACAAAAAATTCTTCCAGAAACCCCTTAGCGATCTCGCCCCCTAAATCATGAAGATGTCTGAAGTTCTGTGTCACCGGGACCATATTTTCTATGGTGTTCTTTCACAGCATGTTCCTGGAAAAGTACTTTGGGGCCAGAATCCAAAAGTCTTAGAAATTATTATTATTTTCATTTCACCACGAGGCAATGGGGCAGAACGGTGCTGGGGGCCACATGCCAAGTATGGTCTCTGCAGCAGCTCCGGGATGTCTTGTATGGAAAGACCCCCAGCTGCAAAGGCCTTTTGAGGCTCGGTCACCAGATGTTTTGGGGCTTCTTCCTTTCCAAAGTCAGGCTCTGAGGATCCACCAGACAATGCCACTTTACCTTCCTAAGATCCCTGTATGCGTGCCACACATACACTCCCATAGCAGTTATTTGTGTGATGGATAGAATACTAAGTTAGGAGGGCGCCCAGCAGTGTGACCAGCTCAGTCCTGCTCCTCTGGCCATGAGGCCAGCCTGGTTCCCTGAGACTCTGGGACATGAGGAGACCAGGGAGGGTGCTGGGCAAAGGGGCTAACCTCTCCTCCAAGGAGCCAGGCTGGCCTGGTTGAGGCCCTGAGTAGACGGGGCAGTTGTCAAGTACTTGAGGTCACCTCACACAGTGACAGAAAGAGAAGGCACAGATGATCATTTCTTAGGACACTGCCCACTGGAAAAGGCCCTCTGCAAACATTAGCTGATAACGGTCAAGATCATTTGGGAAGGTGGGCGAACAGCTTAGAGGTATAAACATGGGTGGAATATGTGCATGTGTATAATTGCATGGTAGGAACACAGTACTTATGCATGTTGCTAATACAGAAAAGACATTTTCTGTGTTTAATACCTGTGAGATCAAAATTATGTAATAATTTTCCTTCTTTTCAAAAGTATGCTGTTATGAGCTAGTCATCTTATGTTAGAGCTGGGGCATTTCCCAGCAGCATGTGCATGAATTTCATCACTGGACAAACTTGGGGGTCAGCTTCCCTGCCTTAGGGGAGCTCCAGGGGAGATACCTCATCTGTCCCCTCGCCGCTCCTTCTTAAGCCCAGAGCAGGAGCTGGTGTGCCACTAAAGCCCATCCAAGTGGATGAATGAGTGACTGAGTGAATGGATGAATGAATGAGTAAGTGGGGAAGTGACTGCTGAAAGGCAAATACAGACGCCATGTATTCTTTCTCTCAAGGGGCTTGTGGGCGGAGAGAACAATGCTACACCCAGGTGCAGTGCTGTGGACGAGAGAAAGGATTGCTCAGGTCTGCCAGGCATGAGGAAGCAAGAAGGCTTCCTGGAGGAGGGGAGAATAGAGGAAGAATTCATGTTCCTTGTCCCAAATGAGTGTTGCAGAGGCTTTTTGAGGAGCTGTAGCTTGTTCCGTGTGATCACTTGGGTATGTACATGGCACCTCTCTGCCCAGGGAAGGCACACTGGGATTCTGAAGGGAAGTCATGAGGACAGCTTCTTGGCATCCTGGGCAGTGCCAGTGTGGGACTGCAGGTTTAATTACAGATGGGAGGACAGACTTTCCTCCATTACTGTCACAGGCACGGTTCCCAGCTCATGCTGATTGAAAAACCATCAACGCTGGGGAGTGTACCTGGGGTAGGGTGAGGATGGAGAGGAGGAAAGCAGAAGAGATAAGGAGCACTGAATGTGAGAAGTGGCAATGGGTCCAATTTAGAGCTGAATGAGTTCCTGTGAGTTTTCATTCTGCCCACTCCCTGGGCTGCAGGGCTGTCGCTGGGACGGCTTCCGCCTCTGTAGGGCCAGACACATCAAGTCATTACTAAGTTTTATTCCAGCTAAAATGTAGGTATGGCAAGGCTCGTGGGTCCCCCCTCAATTCTAATTTTGTACCTGAATGTGCGGAGCTGAGGGGACACATGTGGCTGGGAGATAAGGGGACAGGAAAATACCAGCAGTCTGGGAAAGGAATGATCTGAGTCAGGCGAAGGTCTGGGGCGAGGGTGGGGAGGAGGCCCAGGGTGCCTTCCCAGGTGGCTCTCTGGTGATGGGGAAGGGGTGGGTCCTTGTCTTTGTGTGGAGTCCTGACCAGGTGCTAACCATGGGTTTCCCTGTGGGGGAGCACATGCTCTTGATCCCACAATGTGAAGTGTACAGGAGTAAGCTCTTGGTGAGCTGTGCTGTGTGCCTTTTGGAGGGTAAACAGGATCTCTGAGCCCAGCTGGGCTTCTTGTTCACTGTGCATCCTGTCTTGCTGCATCCCAGTTGGTCCCCTGCCTTCCTTTTGGGCAAGCTGTCCAGTGTGCCAAGACACAAATAGAACACACAGAACTCACAGATCGGGGAGAAAGAGGCTCATGCTGTGATGATTTTGAAAATGAATTCTTGTCCCAAGTTGAAGCAGAAGTTCCCATGTGGATAGGAGATTCTTTGCTGCCTTAGCAGAGCCCAACTCAGACACTGGATGTGCCACAGGTGCGGGTGGGCAGAGGGCAAGCAAGCTGTCTCCAGCTCAGAAGTAGTCACCCCCTGAGGGCAGCCTTCCTCCCATGGAAGGAACTCCAAGCCTGACCATGTCCCTTTCAGTGTCAAGGTCAATCTCCTCAGAGGCCTTGACTTCCCCATCCACACCCTCCCTATCTCTGCTCTATTCTCCTAAGGAGCTTGCTCCTGAGTTTTCCCCAATTTCCTGATTAAGGGTGAGAAAGATGAGGTCAACTTGAACCACAACATGCAGGAGTGACAGTGAGGAGCTCCTGTCTTTGCCCTGCTCTCTGTGCCCTCAGTGACTCTATCCTTGTCGCTCCAGTGGCTCCTGCCGTGTACCCCAGAGAGGGGCCAGGACTGAACCACTTAGCCCACCACCAATAGACTCACTGCTCAGAGCTTCCGGGGCTTGCTGTCTTTTGCTTTCTTCCAATAGTCCTTGGCTTATGGAGGCAGCACCCCGTCATGACTGCAGTCTCTGCCTTGGTTCTCACGTAGCCTTTTCCTCTGTGTCTTCTCCTCTCCTATGTCTTACAAGGACACCCACCACTAGATTCAGGGATCATTCTAATCCAGGAAGATCTTATACTGAGAGTCTTACCTTATTTACCTTCACGACAACATGCACAGCACGGTGTCCTACAACGGCGCAACCTCTGAGGCCTTCCCAGTCAGCAGCGGAGTAAAGCAGGGCTGCGTCCTCGCGCCTACGCTGTTCGGAATCTTCTTCTCCATGCTCCTCCAATACGCCTTTAAGGACTGCAGCGAGGGTGTCTTCATTCACACCAGATCCGATGGCAAGCTCTACAACCTGGCCCGTCTACGAGCCAAGACCAAAGTCAAAGAGGTGCTCATCCGTGAGATGCTCTTCGCCGACGACGCAGCTTTGACATCACACTCCGAAGAGGGACTCCAGCAGCTAGTCACTTGCCTTTCCCACGCATGCAAGGAGTTCGGACTAGCCATCAGCCTGACGAAGACGAATGTTATGGCTCAAGGCACGGGGACTCCCCCATGCATCACCATCGACGGATACACCCTGGAGGTTGTCAACGACTTCACTTACCTCGGGTCCACCATCTCAAGCTCTCTGTCAGTCGACTTGGAGGTCAACCGGAGAATCGCCAGGGCAGCCACAGTTATGGCCAGACTGAATCGGCGAGCGTGGAATAATTCCAGCCTCACTGAGAAAACCAGACTGCGCATCTACCAAGCCTGTGTACTCAGCACTCTCCTCTATGGCAGCGAGACGTGGACCACCTATGCAAGGCACGAAAGGAAACTCAACAGCTTCCACATGAGGTGCCTGCGACGCGTCCTGCATGTCGCCTGGCAGGATAAGGTCCCCAACACCGAGGTGCTGAAGCGAGCCAATATGAGCAGTTTGCATGCAGTTCTTAGCGAGAGACGCCTCAGGTGGCTCGGCCATGTCAAAAGAATGGATGCAGGCCGTATCCCCAAAGACCTCCTCTACGGCGAGCTAGCAGAAGGCAAGAGGATGACAGGGCGCCCAAAACTGCGGTTCAAAGACATCTGCAAAAAGGACATGACACAATGCTCCATCAATCTCAACACATGGGAAGTTCAAGCAGACGACCGCCTAGCCTGGAGGCTCGCGGTCAGGCAAGGTACGTCACGCGCGGAGGCTGCGCGCAATGAGGAGGCGGTCCAGAAAAGATCGAGGCCGAAGCAGCGTCAACAGCAGCAACAACAGCCATCTGCCTTCACCTGTACCAAGTGCGGCAGGGATTGTCACTCCCGAATCGGACTGCACAGCCATTCTCGGCGGTGCAGATAGACTCTCAAGAAGCTACGCCATCGTCTCTCGAGACGGACGGCTGCCGACGACGACGACGACGACCTTATTTACCTCTACTATCTTCCTTATTTTGAATAAAGTCACTGCTCTCTCAAAGTCACATGTTGAAATCTTAATGTCCAAGGGGATGGTGTTAGGAGATAGGCCTTGGGAGGTGATTAGGTCATGATCGGGTAGTGTCCATATAGAAGAGACCCCAGGGAGCTCCCTCTTCCCTCCTGCCATGTGAAGACACAGCAAAAAGGCAGCTGTCTGCACCTGAAAGAGGCCCTTTGTCAGAACCCAGCCACGCTGGCACCAGCTTGAACATCCAGTCCCCAGAACTGTGAGCCATAATTTTCTGCTGTTTATAAGCCCACCCATTGGTGGCAATTTGTTACGGCAGCTGAAACAGACTAAACAGTCACCTTTTGAGGTTCCAGGTGAACCCATCTTTAGGAGGGACGCTGTGCAGCCCACTGCAGTGAGGTTGCCCTAAACAGTGGCTGACTGAGGTGTCAGAAGGCTCAGAGGCAGGCGGCGCTGCAGGGGCCCGCAGCAACCAAGAGCAGCGTCCCTTGCAGCCCTTATTTTTGTTCTTGTATGTTTATCTCTCAATATGCTAACTATTTTATAATAAACCAACCAACATAGTTTCTGAAGTAAAAGCAGAAATTCAAGTCACCTATTCAAAACCCAGTGTCAAAGGGACTTTCAGCAACAACAAAAAAAGAATTTCTTGTGTATATATTTTCTTAATTTTTTTCTTTGGACTTTATTTTGCATTTTGTCTTGGGAATTTGAGACTATCTGAAAAATCTCTTGAGATACATTTTAGATCAGGAGCCACTGCTCTGAAAAATTCTAGTCCGCAACAGAAGAAAGCTTTCTTGCATGAGGAAAACTTGCCCGGCTTCATTCCAGATATCTCCAGAGGGCTGGGGTTTGACCTAGGTCTCTTCTGTGTTTTGGTTTCCTCTCATTTAAAGTGGGAATTAATAAAAATGGAATCTCTCTGTTCACCACCATGATGTCAGGGACAGCAAATGAATGCAGCATCCGTGCATAGGATATGAACTCCTCAAGGAGACACTGACATAGACACCATATGAGAACCAGGCTGAGCTGCAAGAGTGCCAGCTGTGGCATGTTTAGGGTCAGGTGGGTAAACCTTGGCCCCGCCTGGGAGCAGAGGAGATGCCACTCTCGCTGGGCCCAGGGTGACCCAGACCAAACCCTTGGCTCTGCTTCCAGGGCAGCCCGCCCCTCCCCCTTGCTCCACTGCATAACTAGCTCCATTATTAAATGATAAGCTGGAACATGCTTAGTTCTCTTGTGAATACTTTTTTTAAAAGTACACAGATTTGCCAAGAACATCCAGGACTCTGGGTGCCTTTTCTTTGAAGACTTTGGAAAATTTAGATTGCATGCCTTGCTCCATAAGTTATACTTCAGAAGATAAGGCTGATCTGGGGAAATGTAATTTTGACTAATTTATTGGCACTAGTTTGACTCTTCTCCCTGTGACACATCTGCAGATAATTTCCCTCCACAATCTGTTTTGGGGTTTCCCGGGTATCAAAGCCCCCGCACATCTGCCAGCCGCATGAGCATGGAGCTCATGCCTGCCCCAGCCCCACTGGCCCGGCATTTCCGTGTCCTCCCCTTGACGTGGTGGGGACACTTCACACACAGCAGGGGAGCTGAAGAGCACTCTCCCTTTCTTATCTTTCTTGCTATGTGTCACTGCAATGGGATCCGTGATGAGAAACTGGAGGTCACAATTGGAGTTCAAATCAGGCAGTTCTTTAGAGAGCATCCATTGTGGGGTCAGCCGGTTGATCTGATTTAGCCAGACTCACACTCCACCGAGTGGTGCTAATCAAGGCAGCACCTAGAACCTCCCCTCATCCCAGGTTCTGGATACCCCCCATGCTCTTTCTCCCTACTTGGAAGGACACTCGGCTCCTCAGTGTGCCTGCCTGATCCTCAGAAGATCTTGTGATGTCATCATTGCTCTTTACACCCGGGCAGTGCAGTCACTGTTTCCTTGTCTGCAGCAATTGACCAGCAGGTTTAGAGGGATAGTTCTAGAAGCTGGAGAGTCTGGGATTGCAGTTACAGTTACCATGCCTGCCCAAACCCAGGGAGGTATCTGAATAATGAATAACTAAGTAACTAAAACAAGGCTTAGCTTGGTTTCCAGTATTCATGCAAGAAACAAACAAACAAACAAACAAAGCATGCAAGGGCAGAAAAGTAGCTCTCACCACAAAAAAAACAAACAAATAAAAACAAAAAAATATTGGTGAAACTCTCCACCTCAGCAGTTACCCACCTGCAAGCAGATGTTCAGGCCATGTCTCCAGGCCAGGCTACATGTGGCAGCCTCCCCAGACCTGCTGCCCAGGGTTCCCAGAAGATGGACATCAGCAGCTTCCCTCGGTGGACAGGACAGACAGGTGAGGTCATTGCTCCATGGCCAGGGCCCTCTGAGACCTTTGCAATTCAGTGATGGACTTTCCTCCCAACTGGACACCCAGAAACTGGCAATAGTGACGACGACGAGCCCATGGGGGTGAAATCAAGGTGCTTGGTGTGGGATGTGCACATGTGCTTCCATATCACAGCTCAGTCTGTCCCTGAGAGCAGGACAAGGCAGCAGCAGGGGGCCTGCAGCTCTAGGCCACTTCTCCCTTCCACAGACAGGGGGTGTGAACCTCTCAGCAATTAAGTCTTGAGTCATGGCATCTGCCTCTTTGTGTGGACCCTGCTTTGTTGATTATTTTTTGGTTTACTTTTCCTCGTGATTCTGTTAGGTAGGCAAACAGTCCAGGCCCGGGCCCGGTACATGGTGCTGTGTTTCCTGGGGATCAATGTCCCCACGGTCCCTGTGGTGCTCTCGGGGCTGCTGCGTCTCTGTGACCATGGCTTTATGGCAGCAGTCCCACTGTTAGTGTGAAGCCTCCAGTGGCACAGTCAAGAGACAGTGTTTCTGTTCAGTGTGTGACTATTAGCTTCTGGACTCCATAAAGCTACCTGAAAATGGAAAAGACAAAGGAATGAGAACAAAACCGTGCTTCTACAGTTCGTACATTTTGGTGAGGAGAATGTGCAGTCTGACCGCCACATTAAGCAGAGTTTGCGTCTCCGACTCCTTTTGTGTGACACCAGAGCATCTGAAGAACCTGAAGAAAGAAAGACAGAAAGAAGAAGATGGGAGAAGGAGGGGTGGAGGAATGAAGAAAAAGAAAGGAAAAGAGGGGAAAAGATCCCAGAGAGGCTGAGAGAGCCGGTTAGGTCTGAAGCTCAGGGATCTGCTTTAAAAAGTGTCCCGCTACTGAATACTCACTTAGTGTCTGCAGTGAGTGAGCCACTGTTTGGACGATGAAAGCCTTAGAGATTAACTCTTGACAGAGAGCACTGGCTTTCTCATTTCCAGTATTGACCTAAGGTGCTAGGGGAGGCAGGAGGAAGGACTTTGTGTTTTGGAGCATGGTGTGAGTCATTGTAGGCATCAGGCACTCCTGAAGGGGATGACATCTGAGCCTTTGACACACTTAGTCACAGTATTGTGGTTCTGGCTGAGCTGGCCATGAACACAGACCTTTACCAGCTCTGAATTACCGGGGCCTGATCCTGAGCAAGAGGCATCTCAAAACCCAGCCACCCTCTTTCTCTGTGGGACCACCGCCTCTTCTTCCCCCACACTCCAGGTATTTTTGTCTCTGTTACTGTCACTGTGCCTGGTGCATCAGGCTCACCACTGCTAGTGCATTGCTCATATTTCAGCATCCACTGCAGCCTCTCCATGCAAGCTTTGTCCTTGCTGTTCAGTCCCTGGCATTGACTAGCTCAGTGAAATAGAGTCACTGCTAATGCTGATTCGACTTCACTGAGGGCCAGGCCCTGGGACGTTTCACATGGCACTTTGTCCTCACACAACTTTCTGTGTACAAAAGAATTGTCATTTTGGTTTTACATTCCATGTATGGTAAAAGGGAGGTCCATTGTATTTGTTCCCTGGGACTGCTATAACAAATTGCTAAAAACATGGTGGAAAACAAGAGAAAGTTGTTCTCTCACAGTCTGGAGGCCAGAAATCTGAAATCAAGGCATTGGTCAGGCCACATTCCTTCCAGAGATTCTAGCGGAGGATCCTTCCTGCCTCTTCTGGCATCTGCTGGCAGTCTTTATTCCTTGGCTTGTGGCTGAATGTGGAGATTCCTTTGCTCATATATCTCAGCTGGGATTGTAGGCCAGGGTGATATGACCAGACCACTTCATGTTGCTTGGCCTTCTTCATGGCATGGTGGCCCCAAGGTGGCAGAGCTCCTTATATGACGGCACAGGGCTTCAGACTGAGTGTTCCATGTACCAGGAAAAGCCTGGACCATTTTTATAGACTAGCTTCAGAAATCACAAGCTCCATTTCTGCTATGTTCTTAGTTAAAACAGCCACAGCTTTCCTCAATTTAAGAAGAGAGGGCGTAGACCCTATATCTCAATGGGAGGGCTGTCAAAGAAACTTATGGCCAATTTTCTTAAAAAGAATATTATAGTCTGTCCTAAGGACACAAATTATTTAATTCTGCCCTTGTGAAAAATAGGTCAAGACCATCCTCAATCACTTGGGCATCAGGCTCAGGGTCCATGTGAGGATGAGGTTTCTGTGTTTGGTCCCTTATGAACATTTTTTTTCATTCTGAAGACCTGTGTACAAAACAGTCATTATTTTGGTTTTACATTCCATGTGTGGTAAAAGGTGTGAAATAAATGTTCATGGGAAGAAACTAGGTTTAAGATGGTGAACGTGAAATAGAGTACACAGATGTTGAATTATAATCATCTGAAAATTATATAATGCTACTAACTAATGTTACCCTAATAAAATTCACTAAAAAGTGTAATCCTTCCTGTTGTATAAGATATAACCTGAGTTTGTAACTAAATACCCTTCTCAACCTACTTCCTGGTATCGAAAGTTAGAGCTCAACACTTTTAATTTTGTATTGTTTATACCATTTCTTTAAAAACATTTTGAGTTTCCCTCACTCATTCCATTAGTCAAAGCCATATCCACAAAACTCTTCAAGTTAAGTCCTTCCCTGGCTTGGGCTCCATTTGAGCACATAATGGGAAACATCCTAAAATGCTTAGACACCCAGGTATTTAACAGGTGAGGTCTGCCCCTTGAGATTCCTAACAGACCTGCTATTTTGAGAGTCTATAAAACACAGTGCCTTACATCTTTCTCTGCAGAGACAGGAGTTGTGAAATTTTATTTTCAAAGCTAGCAAGATATGCCAGCTTATATTTCCTCTAAGTTCTGTTTGAAAATGAATGATTCCTTCTTTATCTCATCCTTCTTTATCCTCACTTATGATGTTCAGCTAAAAGAAAGCAGTAACATCCTGCCTTAACTTCTTCTTATCCTAGTTCATTCCTTCTTTGTATACATTGACTGTTTTCTCCATTACTTCAGACAATACTTCTGCTAAAATTTCTACCACTAAATAGGAAAGGTCTTTTTTCCTCTTCTTTTCTCACCTTATATTGAGTTTTCACTGATATCTCCTACTATGACACCTGTCTGGTTCCTTGCTGTGTCCTTAAGGCTCACTTGCTTCCCCAACCCTAAAAACCAATGTTATGTATTTTAGATTTTTATCATGGTGGCATTTCACTTCTGGCAGCAAACTTCTCTTCTAGTTCCTATTGATGCAAAACAAAGCTCACCAAACTTAATCATATAAACAATCATTTTATTTTGCTAATACCTTCAGGGAGTTAAGAATTTAAACAGGGCACAGAGGATTTGCAACATCTTGGGAATTAGTGAAAATAAATGAAATTGGGGCTGACCCATAGGGTGGAGGAAAAATTTATTTGAAGAAAATTTAGTAAAGCTCTTTGGTGCTGGAACTGTCAACCAGAATGATTCCATGTGGTTGGACTTCACAAATCTGGCAGGACACCTCAATTCCAGGGTTCAAAGAGCAAAGTGAAAGCCACACTGAGTGTTTGAACTAGTCTCAGGTGTCATACAACATGCTTCTGTCACACTGTGTCAGCTGAAACAGACACTAGATTAGAAATGAGGGGACTTGGACCCCACAACTTAATTAGAGGAGCAAAAAAGACCTTTGTGTTTTTTTAAAGATTGTCTCATGCCTTGTGCCAAATTAGATTAACCAAACTGATTCTAGATAGTAACACTGTCAGATAAGTGAGGGCAAATGATTTTTGGCTCATTCGTTAATGGAACCAATACATACATCCACCAAGTCACCCATCCTCCTATTCACCATTCCTTCCTCTATCATTTCACCATCCATCCATCCACCATCTATTCATCATCCATCTGTTTATCCATTCATCCATCCATCCATCCATGCATACACTTATCCATCCATGTTTACACATGGCTTACATACATGTTTATCAAACATCTGAGTCCCTACCATGGAGCTCACACTAAAGGCTATGCAAAGCTGTGTCCACTGTGTTCCTTGTCAACCCTATCATTCTTAATGGCCGTACTCTGTCTCATGGGACCCCTTCCATCAGGGCCCCTCCCACTCTGGGGGGACTGTGAAATCCTCCCAAACATGCTCTGTCCCCTTCATGGTCCTCTCTCATCCATTGTTCATTCAGCAACTGGAAGTTTCTCTTTTCAGAAGTTTTAGCTCCTTCTATAATAAAGCCAGGAGTCCTAGAGTATGAGCTGAAGCCCAGTGATTTGGGTCTTCCCCTCTGTCCAGTCTTGTAGTCTCAGCCACCTACTTCTTTTGTTGTTCTCCTTATGAACTCCAGGCCTCAAACACAGAGCTCTACCCAGATTTTGAATGCCTGTTTTGCTACTCCCCCTCGCTCAATCTCCCTCTCTTTTGTCTTCCCCCACCCCCAGCTTGTCTTTCTCTCTGTCTCTCTCCTCAGTCTTGGTAACTTTGCATGGAGCCATTTTTCTTGGTTTTCTCATTACCTGAGTGATTCTCACTCAGCAGTGCAGTCCCATTCCAATGCTTCTCCTCATTGGAGCCTTTCCTGACTCTCAGGATTGGCCTGATGGTGGCTCCTTTGGCCCCCAGTCAGATAGGTTCCCATGCTTGTTTCAGTGTCTGTGGCCATAGCTGACTCCACAGGGACAGTATTAGGTGCTCTTGAATTCAGGTATTGACACCCCTCCCCTCCAGTTCAGGTGTTTTTGTGTCCAGTTTACTTGTGGGGAAACTAAGGCTAAGGACAGCAGGCTACATATGAAATCTCTTATCTAGCAGCAGTCACAGTCACAATGCAAGCCCAGTTCTGAAGGTTCCATGACCCACAGCAGGTGCTGGGAAGCCATGACAGGAAGTGTCAAGAGTGGCCCAGTCACTCTGGAAAAGGACTTCTTCATACAAGGAGGCCGAAGGTCAAGTCACCTGTCCTGGGCAGAACTGCCTCTTCCTTCTTTCCAGGTTCTGGAGAGTTTACCACAGTGATGCAGATGTTCCAGAAAGGGCCCGTATTCTGCAGAAAATTTTTTTTAAATCCTCACTAGGATATATTTATTGCTGAGAGAGAGAGAGGGAGAGACATTTATGTGGATGTGAGAGAGAAACATTGATTGGTTGCCTTTCATATGCACCTTAACTGGGGATTAAACCCACAATTTAGGCATGTGTCCTGATCAGGGATCAAACTCGCAAACTTTTGGTGTATGGGACAATGCTCCAACCAATTCAGCCACCCAGCCAGGGCGTTTTGCAGAAATTTTATCAGCAGGAAGCAGGGACCATGGGAAGTCCTATTAATCGACCACTTACCCTGCTCCTTGATTCAGAAATAAGTTCTCAAAGGGAGAAATGTGGGCCAGTGTCTGAAGGGTGGATCAAACCTGCCTATAACTGCGTGTCACTCCACACAGAGCACAGACATGCCATCCCATCAGCGTGTGCATTTCTCCCGTTGATAACTGCTCCCAGGTAGCACGGGCGCCTCTGTGCTCCAGTCGTGGGTTCTGTGCACCTGTTTGAACCTGTGTTTTCCTGGAGTCATCTCTCTTGACAAGCTGGTAGGGGTTAGGGGGTGGGTCTTGTCAAGATGGGGTGATTGTTTATAGAGGGAGTTCTGCCACCCCCCTTCAGTTCGTTCAGCACCAGATGTCTTTAATTACTGCCATGCTCACTGAACACCCTGCGTAGCCATTTCCCCTTTAGCAAGATCGTGTGTGAGTGTGAGTGTGTGTGTGAAAAAACGTAAACAGATTGTATAACAAAGTGTTCTCTAGCTGTCAGCAACAGCTTTGAAAATAAAACACTTCCCTCCCAACTCACAATTGGCTGGCAGTCGCGCATAGTGAATAATCGCTCCGGGGACCGCGGAAAGATGTGTGGGAAAACTTTAATTAAAAGCTTGTCAGTACAATTTTACCTGGGTGACATCACCCGCGTGCAATGCTGCTGCGGGCTTTGTTGTCTGTGGGATCGCAGGGCACACACTTGTTTTGCTGACAGCAAACAATGCGGAGAGGCCTTTTAAGAGCTGGCAGTGGGTGGATGGTGTGGGAGGGAGCGACTGGGCTGCGGGTGAACCCCATCGTGTGTGGGGCTCTAACTTCCTAATGAGCAGCTGGAGTCAGCACCCTGAGACAAGGGCAGGGGGATGGCCTGGGCCCTTGGCCCAGGTGAAGCAAAGCCAACTGAGGTCCCTACAATTTTGGTTGGGGTTCCACTCAGTCTCCAGGACGATGCCTGGCATGGGCACTGAGAATGTGTTCCCCCTAAAGGCACCCCCCAAGCTCTGCCATCAGAGCAGGTGGGGCAGACCACAGCCGGAGCAGAGCTAGCGATGGCCCCATGGGCAGGATGTCCAGCTCCCTCCCTGCACAGAGCTGCTTTAGAAAAGACATGCCTGGTTTGAACCCAAGCTTTGAGACTTGCCAGAATGCATCTGAGTAGGCAGTGAACATTTGGGGTTTTGCATCCTACCAAGCACGCCTCACTAAACGCTTCCTCCCGGCAAAGCAATTATTTTCAGACATACTCTTCGTGAAGACACCCACTCCTGTCTCACCTTCAAGTGAGTCATCCAAACCAATACTAAATCTACCTCAGCCATTTAAAATGCCTTTTGAGGTTAGAAAGAAGAATTAAGTTTTAACCCATGTACAGACCTTAGGATTCCCGACAGCCAGACTGAGTCCACACTGCAGGAGCTGGGAGCTGTTGGGTTAGGAATTTACAAAGGATCCCTCATTCCTTGTTGCTTTTCTTTTTCCTTGCTAATTTGTTACAAGCTTGCATTCCTAATATTAACAGATTAATTGCAAGTTATAGTAATTAAATACTAATTAATCCATTTTATGAACAATGCCTTCCTTTTATCTATAACTATTTACCTGACATACAAATATTTTGGTAGTAATTAAACATTAAAATATAACCCGACACTTTCCAAACTGTGTTTAGTCAAGTAAACAAGCAACTATGTTACTTTTATCAGTCACTTAAAATTGCTGAGCAACAGAGCCAAGTGCAGTGTTAAGGTGGTTGAAATAATGACAAGCCTGGGTTGGAATGAGTACGTACTCCTAAGATATCTGCCATGGTAATTGTGAGAATTATTCTGGATGGACCACATTCATGTCTCATATGAACGTCCGGGTTAGAGGTCCTAAGGCAACTGTAGCCCATTTGCTCGCAGGCAGGAGGAGTCAGAGCAGATTTAGCTTGAGAAAATCCAAGCACCTCCACTCCAAGTTCTCAGGCCCATGCTTTCAAAGGAAATACTTAGAATCAATCTGGCTTTCATCAAAGACAGATTTCTCATAGCCACTGTAGTTGTCGGCCCAGCAGTGTGCAAATTTGTTGGTAGCAAAGATGGGCAGTCTTCAGCTTATGAATAGATTAAACTCCAAAAGTTCATTGGTAAATTCCAGAAAACCAGCACTATAAATTAGGATGAGGTTCCAGAGCTAATCCATAAAGAGCTCATCTCGACCTTTTAAATGCAGTGGACTGCCCTAAAGCTGGATGTAGAGAAAGTGCATGAGACGCCCCTGCTTCCAGCTGAAGCCCGAAACACAGTGATTCTTGGGAAATACAGTGGGGGGAAGAAAGGTGATACCCAGAGTGCCCACAGCGTATGAGGCTATTTCCCGTGGGAGGGAGGGCACTGTTCTGGAGTAGCCCACAGAAGACTGTGTTGTCTAGCTTGTAATTGAGGACAGTTCACCCAGTCTGGCGGGCTCCTTATTCAGGAGCTGTGCATACAGAGGGTCTTTATAAGATAGTTTAATGGTTTTATTGGATATTGCCCTGGTAACTATTCCATTTATCTGATGTTTCCTTGGAGCTGTGCTATCCATCCTTCCCATTTCTCCTTCTCCTTTCTCTTCCCCTTCATTCTCTTCCTTCTTTCCTTTTGCCCTTTTTGTTTCCCAAATGAAACAATCTTTCTAAATTGATGACAAATTCTTTGATGCCCTTTTCTGTGAAGAAATCCAGATATATCTTTAGATTTATGTTCTTATCACTTCTCTTTTTTCTGTCGTGTCTTCTGTTTCACCAACTTGAGCATCTTACCCTGCCAACCATCTTTATTTTGAGGTGCCTACAACTCCTGAACACTAAGCTCTCTGCTTTCTACCTTCAGGAAGTAGGAGGTCATGCTTGATTTTCCTCCCACCTGTGCTCAACTTAGCTGATGGAAGTAGAGACCGGAGTATTCTCAGCAGCCCCTTTCAAAAGATATTTGGGTGGGGGTTAGCAGTCTTCTTATTAAATGTCATAGTTTTGGTTGGCAAAGCATTATTTTCCTAAAAACACAGCTTCGAGAGAACATTTGTTAAAATTGTACACTTGTAGGCAAGTTCTAGCCTTAACACCAATTATTACTTCCAAAAATATTTATTGGGTCCCTCCCAAGAGTTGCACTAGATAGAGTGAAACCCCATGCCCCAAGCTGTTGGTTTACTGGGGGGACCCCAGGGTTAAGTATCATGAAAGGGCAACTTGAGGTCCAGGCAGAGTTGGAAACTCAGGTACGCTCTTGTCTGCTTCAAGGCCGATTCGGTCGGTGCAGCCCAAACTCGCCCTGTTGGCTGATGTTGCCTTTGCGGTGAGTTAAAACCTTCAGTCTTTTCACAAGAGGCTGTGTTAATCCAAGGCTTTCCCATCCAGTTCCAGTGAAGTAGGTTTGCTAGCCCTAAGTGCATGGCATTCCACTTATCCCCTGACTTGAACTTGCTAAGGTTGATCCCCTGTTTGCTCTGAAAAGTCAGATTCTGTTCCTCGGTATTAGTGATCTCTCCTGACTTCATGACAAGGATATGCTGTGTCTCTCCCTGCTTATTGATACAAATGTTTTTCTTTTCTATTATTGACTTACTGTGATTTTACATAAGTCATTACATATTTTTACCCATAGATGACTTATTTTAAAAATACTGCTTAGAGAGTTATTTGTATTATTTTACAAAATAATTCTAGCAATTAACTAGAGTACTTGTCTAGGAAAAAACAGAACAATTAATGGAATTGAGTTTCAACTCCAAGGAAAATGACATACAGAGTAGCATCTAACAAACTACAAAGGAGATGCTTCCAGTGATGAGAAAATGATAGGATTTGATGAGACTTTGGGCTAGCCAGCTGGAAAAAGAAACATATTATGTGAAAAAAATTACATCTTATGTGAAAAATTTGTCTGGTAAAATACGAATATTCATCTTACACAAAAATCAATTTAAGGTGAATAAAATATTCTAATTAAAATCACAGGCATTCAGAGGAAATAATAATCACATTTTTGTTACATTGGTCTGGTTTTAGAAAGGACATTTAAAAATATGGATTTGAATTATTCTGAAAAAGAATAAAATATGTGACTGATGGCAATTTCAAGTCTACTTAAGGCAAATAAAAAATAAAGTGAAAGAAATGGTAAAATTGGGAAAAAATACATTTTTGATAAAGAAAAGAACTCTGCAAATCAAGGAGATAAACCCCCAAACAGAAAAATAATCAAAATTCAGATACTTTATAACAGCAGCAACCATGCATATGGCTGACAAACCTGTCAAAAGTTTGAAACCTTGCTGATAGTAGAAAATGTAGATTAGATGGAAATTAAAAAGTCCATATTTTAAGTTGGCAAACATTTAACTGAAGCTGATATCCAGATGGAGGCTCCACCCCCAGTCAGATACATGTTTCTGGAAGAAGTTGACAAAATATGTTAAAATTCACAATGCACAAATTCATTGAGAGGTTGAGTTTCCCCTTTCTTTTTTGTTGCTATCTGATTATTATAATTTGCAAGATCTGATTTTTGATAAATACATAACATTTTCACAATAAGAAAAACATTGATTTTAAGATTAAGTATTCTTCCTTGCCTGTGTACATTTTAAGCACTAAAAAAAAAAAAATTCTAAATCGAATTTGCAAATAAAAGTTATCCTTCAGTTATGCCCCACAGCGTTCCTGAGAGAATGTGAGGTGGCTCCCAGTCAACATGAAATGACATTTAACATCATTGAACAGTGAAAGCCAGAGGAGACAAAAAGTGGTGAGAATAGGACCCAGGAAGGAGGTAGGCGTGATATGCTTTCCACGCTTTGCTTCCCGCTTTCATCTGCTAATTAAAAACAAACAAACAAACAAACAAAAATGTTAAACTAGTTATATTGTAAATGTGTCCAGGAGATAACAACCACAAGAATAGCTTAAGCAGAGTACCCTTGATCCAAAGCCCCTCACAGGACTTCCCATTAATAGGGTCCCAGGATTGATGAAGGACATTTGCAAATTCCTGTGATCAACTGAGAAAAAGCCTTCTTGCTAAGAGCTTGTTCAGTGAAGAGGGGCCATGCTCCTTCTGGCCCCTACCAACAGTGATGCTTGGGGTGAGTCTCCTTGTCTGAGACCTTGGCTCTCCAAGCAGTGGCCATCCCAGGTTTAGTGCCTAAAGCCTTGTGGGGCTGACAAGGGGGCTCAGCCTCCCTCCTGGCTGACTGGTCTGAAGGAATTTTTGATTATGGAACTTGAGGGTAAAGAATGTGAGCCTAAGCTTCGGAGTTCCCCATTCCTTTAGCTTTTTTTCTGGATAACCTCTCATTTCTTTCTTTTAAGTCCTATCCACTGAGATAGCATATAGGGAAAATTTGGGCAAGTCAACATGGTATAATAACATGAGAGAATTTTGTGTACTTGGTGTGCTCAGCTGTTGGAGCTTGATGAACTGAGTTAGTGTCTAGTGGGTACCACTGCATATGTGACAAGGCTACCTGCCCTGGTTTAGCTAAGAGAAAATGAGCTGCAGAACACATAGTAATTCAAGGTAGTGGGCCCCGGTGTTTAGAGGTTGCTGACCTTTCCCATTGTGTTTTGTGTCTGCCTCTGTTGTTGCTATATTTGCTTGGGTTGTTTGTGGAATTAAATGGAAGCTTCATGCCCAGCATGGCAGCCATATTTTTTGTGGTGGAGTTGGTATCTTTTCAAAGTAGCTCTGACAGTACTTGGTCCACCAGATATGTATACTTTTGGCAGGATGTGACCAAGACTGCATAATTACCTGTCAGCTCCATACTGCCTGTAGTGTGGAATCTGTAAATAAATGTGCTGGACTTCCCTCAAAATCAGGAGAGATGTCTTCTTTTTGTAAGACCTCTTCATCTCTTAGGAACAATGTGTCAAAATTTGTCCAGTTCCCTAGACTCTCCAAATCCATGGCTACATTCTTGTTTCAGGAACAAAGAAAAGGACCTGCCCAGGGAAGAGGTATAAATGGCCAAGGGAGAGGGGTCTGGTCCACGGAGACTGAGTGTGTCCACACGGATGAAGACTTGGCCTAGCATCTCTCCTATGACCTGCCCTCCTCTGTCTCTTGTCACTGTCTCCACCCACTTGACTCAAACCCGCACTCTTGTACCACAGTTTAAATTGTTTCCTCTAAGAGTGGATTAGGACCAAAATTTTCAAAAACTCGTAATTAAAATAAATGTCTTGTAGGCTGGACAAAAAGTTGCCATCTTTTATTTAAACAAACAAAAGAAGACATTGAATAAACAAACAAACAAACAAAAAAACCCACAACTACTAGTAAAAACTATCACCAACTATTATAAAGGAAAGGAAATTTTAACCCCCAAACCATAGAAAGGTATAATCTTAGAATAAGGACTAATACTTTCCAAGCATGGTTGTTGGTAACTTGAAACCTACCAACCCTACATTTTTCTTATTTTTTTGTATTTATCCCAGACTGCTGGAACTCTGTAGCCAAGTGGTGCTGGGAACCACTGCTCTAATACATGCTTGCCTGCTTTGGTTGTGTGTTTCTACCTCAGCTATAAATGGAATGGAACCCAATTATTATTTAGTCTCAAGGCAGGAATAATTTAAAAATCTCCCCACATATACTTCTGGCCATTGAAAATGAATTAAAATAAACAGGTAATAGAGTGGCTTCCAGAAGAATCATTTCATTCATCAACTTTTACTTAGACTCTGTTTGCCAACTTTCACATTAAGCTACATTTTATTGCTGAAGATTCTGCTTTGGTTTCCTGTGCCTGGCATCCTGAGCATATCATGTAATATGAACTATGTTCTTTGGCGTTCTTCTAGTTTTTGGGCTTTTGGGATTTTGTGATGGTGAGTCGGCTAAGGAATCCACTGGCATCGATTCCGTAAGTTGTGCACACCGCTGGCTTTGTGCAACACACAGTATTTCAGGCAAGCAGACTTCAATTTCTTTGTCTGAATTTATTTTGGCTGGGAATCATTGCCCAGACTGTGCCAGCTCTCTCACAGTATATCATTATTTAAGGATTGGAGCTGAAGACAAAACAAAAATAGAGGCACTGTGAAGCTTGTGAGGCAACACTTCTGTAAGAACACAAAGATCAAACGACCAGCATGTTTGAACTTCACTCATTTCTGTGTTTTCAGATTATGTTATGCAAATCATCATCTAGGAAGCACATAATTGAATGATTGGCTAGGTAAACCCAATCAGTCAAAACGATCCATCTCGAGATAAAAGATATAAACAGGACTTCTGTTCTGTACAATTTAACAACAAGAGGAGTGCAGACCTTCTTGGTCTCTATTAGAACATACCGAGTTTTCAGGTAGATCAAATCACTGTTTACCCAGGCACACCTGATTTCTAAGATGAAGCACTGCCAGGGGTCAGAGTTATTGGTTGACTAAATGAACAACATTCTCTTCTCTACAAGTTACTACAGAGCTTTGTCTATGACAAACAGTGCCAATCACAGCTCAATAGTGGCACGGCATCAAAATCACCTTTGGGTTTCTGAAGCTTTTCCATGCATATATCTGGCTGGTCATATAATCCTGCAGATGGCAATGGTGGGTGATGCTGGCTGTGTGACTTAGTGACAGATAGGATGGAAGAGGAAGAACGTGGCTTGTATCCAGGCTCATCAGAGGACCAGAGGGTGTCAACACCACAGTGACAATACTGAGCATCAGTGGAGTTTTTGAGTTACACGAGACAAGTGAGAAGGTTGCTGTTTGCACAGTGACCATACTAGAATTATGTTTTTAAACTATTATTTCTCTCTTAAAGATGACATTTCCAGTTGGGGAAGGGGGATATTTAAATCCAACACATTTTAATCTGTGAAGATTCAGAATCACCAGAATCTGCATTGCATTATTTTTTCATGTGTTTCAGTGACAGCAGATATTCTTTTGCTGAGGGAAGATCTACTGTATAGAACTATCCCAAAGTCTCTTAACACATAGCAGGTGAATAAAATTTAAATGCATAACCCAATAACCAATAAACCAATGCTATTTATTTTGGCATATTCAAAGAAAATGTATATAAATCATGAGACTGCTTATTTTTGAAAATTTAAGAATATGTTTTGTAAGATGATTTCAAAGGAGTTTTTAGGTTCTGAAATTTTTAAAACCATGGCTTTAGTATTAGAATAAGTACATAGGACACTAAAACTAACATCTATCGAAAACAACAATATGTTAGGTGTTATGCTAAGTGTTTTACATTCATAATCTTATTTAATTTCCACAGTCTTTTAATAGTTGCTCATTTTTTTAAAGGACAACTATCTTTAAAACACAGTAAGTTTCCTTGTGCATCAAAAGAAACTGTCAACAAGTAAAAAGGCAACATGTAGAATAGAAGAACACATTTCAAATCACATATCTATATAAGGAGTTAATATTCAGAATGTATAAAGAACCCCTACAACTCAACAACAAACAACTTGATTATAAAATGGGTAAAGGACCTAAACAGACATCTCTCCAAAGAAGATATACAAATAGCCAATAAGAGCAAGAAAAGATATTCAAGATCACTAAGCATTAGGGAAATGCAAATCAAAACCACGAAGAGATATCACTTCATACCCATTAGAATGGCTACTATAAAAAAATCCAGAAAAAATAACAAAATGTCAATGAGAATGTAGGGAAATTAGAACTCTTGTGCATTGTTGGTGGGGATGTAAAATGGTACATGTCCTTTCAAAAACAGTATGCATATTCCTGAAACATTAAGAATAGGACTGCCATATGATCCAGCTATTCTACCTTTGGGTAAATTTTCAAAATAACTGAAAACAAGGATTAGAAGAGATATTTGTCTATCCATGTTCATAGCAATATAGCCAAAAGGCGGAAACAACTCAAGTATCCATTGACATATAAATGAATAAACAAAATGTGATATACACATACAATGGAATACCCTCCCACACACACAAAAGAAAGGAAATTCTGAAAAATACTACAACATGGATGAAACTTGAAGATGTTAGGAAAATGTAAATAAACCAGTCACAAAAGGACAAGTGCTGTATGAATCTGTTTATACAAAGTTCCATGCAAGAATAGTCAAGTTCATAGAGATAGATAACAGAAAGGTAGTTGTCGGGGGCTGGAGAGGAAATAATGGGGAATTTTGTTTATCAGAGATAGAGTTTCAGTTTTGAAAGATGAAAAAGTTCTAGGGATGGGTGGCGGTGAAGTTGCATGACAATGTCAGTGTACTTAATGCCATTGAACTGTACGCTCAAAATAATTAAAATGGCAAATATATAATGTATATTATACCAAAAATTTTTAAAAATCTCTCAACACATTGTGAATTTCTTATCTACTTGATTCCAGTCAGCTCTGTGTCACATATTGCCAGTCAGTTATTTTCTACATGTCCTTCTTAGGTTTGCTGTTTTTTGCTCTTCTGCTCCATACCAGTCTCTCTAACTAGGTATTGATTTCTTCAATGACTTGAGTCTGTTTGGCTTTGGTGCAAAAGCCAGACCTTTAGTCTTGTCCCAAAGACATGTCAGGAAGTTGATAGCTTTTGCTCTGAGATACCCTAAGCTTTAACAAAGTACTTGATAGCCATGTCTTTGATGAGAAAAAAGTATACCTCCCAACTCTGAAAGTTCCTTAATTTCTGGACTCTCTCTATGCTCTGTTTTCTTTTCTGAGCTCAAATCTTCCTTGTAGCATCATGTTAAATGCAGCCAACAATAACTAGCACAGGCTGTTAACCTACCATCATCCAATCTCTTCAATCTATTAAGTGCATCGGCATGCCAGCCTTCTCATTGGCTGACACCTGTCCCTTACATCAGTGCCACATATTTTAGATTTTCTGTTATGATAGCATCCCACTTATAGCTTATAATAAGCTATGTTTTTGGTGACAAATAATTCTAGAATGTCAGTAGTTTAAAACTCCAGATTTCTTTCTTTCTCATCCTGAATCTCCATCAAACTCAGCTGGTAAACTGTGCTCATTGTGGTCTTTCAAGACCACAGTCTGATGGAGAAATCATAACCCTGAATGTTGCCTATTGTGGTGTAAAAGGCATGAAAATTCTACAGGTATGTCCTGCTCTGCCTATGGAATCCCTCATCCCAAAGAGAGTCACTAGGCTCTGCTTACAACTCCTTACCAAAATCAGTCACATGGCCTCACCCAAGCACAGGAAGCTCCTGCTTGTCATATGCTTGAAAGCCTGGACTTGGAAATAGTTGGCGAAGAGGACTGCTGAACTTCCTCAGCCTACCCTTTTATAGGACCTCTGAAGCAGCCTTATACCCCTAGGAGAGCTCCTTACATTATTCATGTTTTGCATCACCACTAATATGTTTTTTTTTTTTTTTTTTTTTTTTTTTTGGCCTTCCAATTAACTTTAACCTTGTCCTCATTATAAGGTATACTGTCTGATAGGTGGGAGAGGATCAAAAAGTCAATGTATGAGCACATATGACAAATGAAGACATGGAAAGTTTATGTCCTGTGGTAACCATGTTAGAACTCCTGGCATGGAGAGAGGAGAGGTGATCTACCATGGGATTTTTATTCAAAGATAGAGACAAAGGAGATAATGCTGGCCATAACAATGAAGAACATAGTTATTTGTTGAGCACCTGCTGCTGATCTAACATTGTGCCAGAATCTGGGAACACAAAGTGGGGGTGCTCCCCCATCAAAACTTCTGAAGTCCAGAGTAGGGTGGTTGTGTTGTTAACCAGTGAAGCAGAATGACTCCAGTGTAGTGTGGTTGTGAGAGCCATGCTGTGGTGAGCAATTGGGGGCAGGGAAGACATGCATAGAGCCATCAGGAACCCTGTCAGAAGAAAGATGCCAGGGCCTTGAAAGTGAAAGACAGTGCTGATGAGGTGATGGTCAAAGGGTAACCTAGATGAAGAAATCCCAGGCATGAAGACCTGGTCTTAAAAAAGTGAGGAACATCTTGAGGGGTGAGGGACGAGTTTCTTGCAATTGTTGGAGAAACTATGGGGTTGTGGTTGGAGAAAGAGGCTGGGATGGAGGGAAGAAAGGGCAACACGGAAAATACTAAATACCTAGTCTGGATTCTCTGCTGACTCCAGGATTCCAGACTGCTCAGAGGGTGCTACCACCCTGGTAGAGTTTTGGTCTATGTGTATAATGTGGGGAACTTCTCTGGTTTTCTCTGACTCTGGATGACTTTCCTGTACATTTCCTTTTTTATAAAGTATAAATACTAATATATGTCTCATGGAACTGTGGAGGATGGAAGAGAATAATGATATAAAATAATCTCACAAAATTTTAAGTACTGCACAAGTATTCACCATCATCTTCATTGTCATCATCATCATCATTGTCATCACCATCGTCATTGTCATGAGAGTTTGTTCACCTAGCCCAGGAAATTTGGTTAAGAAATGTCTATATTTTAAAAATAATGCTCAGTCTTTGTGTCATTTTCTTCCATGTGAATGTGTTTTTGCAGGGACCATAAGTTCCTTTCTGTTTGAACAGTGAATACTTCCTTATGGCTTGTTTTTTTAACACAAGCTGAAGATCAGCCTGGATATTTTATGAGGCCCCTTTGGTGTTCCCTGGAAGGATCAACTGAGGTCCCCTGACTACGTACATCTAGAACTTTTACTTACTGGGGAAATAAAATAAAATATAGTCATTTGTGTTAATTTCTATTGCTGCCATAATAATGACTGATACCACAAACTTAGAGGCTTAAAACCACATAAATGTAATACCTCACAGTTCTGTAGGTCAGAGCTCCAGCTACACATGGTTCAATGAGGTTTTCTGCTCAGAGACTCACAAGCTTAAACCTAAGTGTTGGCGGAACTGCTGTTCTTTCAGAGGATCTTGACATGAACCTGCTCAGGTTCCTAGTGGAATTCAGATTCTCGAGGTTGTTGACTGTAGTCCCCTTTTCTTACAGCCTATAATTTGGGGGCCAGTCATTGCTCCTAAAGTGTCCATGTTCCTTCTCAGGCTTTCTATTATGTGGCCCCTTCCAGAAATGATAGACATATCCTTCTTGTGCTTCAAACCTCCCCAATTCTTCTGATGCTTCATTCCTGCCTTTAGCCAGAGTAAGTTCTCTGCTTTTAAGGGCTCTTAAGATGAGATCCAGCCTACCTGGATAACCTAAAATGATTCCTTGTTAACTTAATCATAATGCAATGTCTCTTTTGCCATTTAATGTAACATTTTCACAGGTTTGAGAGATTTAGGACAGAGACATCTTTGGGGGTCTATTATTTGACTTACTATACCATCATAGATTGGGAGAGGAAAAAGCAAAGAATAAATAAAATAAAAACAACCCCCAACTCAGACAACCCTTGCCCATGCTTGCTTGGCCTCACTGTTAAAGATGCATCCTCAAACATCCTCTGACTTTGTTCCCTGGGCTGATTCAGCCTGCTGTCTCAGGCACAGATTGTCATCACCAAGGGAACTGCATAACTCAGCAGGAAGAGTCAAGATCTAGATCATTTTGTCAATGAGGGCACTGATTATAATGGGTCTTCACTGTCTTATTTGTAGAGTAGAGTTTTAAGTTTAAATTCAAACCTCTTGCACAACTCAAGTCTTACTTGGAAACTCAATATGTACATACCTAGAGGAAGGATGCTCCAGGTCAAGCTGCAGTGAGCCCTGGGATGTCACATGTAGGTTGTGGCCCCTACTCCCCAACCAGCACTGCCCTTTGTTGAGGGGTCTTGGGAGAGACTTCCTCTGCTGGGGCTCCTCTGAGGATCTTCTTAGCTGTGCATCATGTGATTCACCTGGAAGTCTCTTGCTATTTGCATTTTGAAGGACTCTTCTGACTCCTTCAAGGACAGGGTATGATACTGAATCAAGAGCTTCACCAAGTCTCCTCTAGATGAGATTTTTGTCCCTTTTTGAATCAGCCACTGGGTTTTCCTTCCAGCTCCAGGAGCGGCGATTACCGGATGCACAGAATGCTGCCTTGCTGATAGATATCTCTGCCAATGTGGTTTGATCAGGTTCATTTGTACAGCTTGGGGAACTGTCCTGATCTGCCTTGGCTTCTGGTGACCTACTTGCAGGCAAACACCTGCCGAGACCTGCACAGCCAGGGGTTTGGGGACAGCAGCTTTTAAATCTGTTCTGTCTAGTAGTATGAAAGGATAAAAACAAGAACTACACAATGTTCTGATCTTTTAACACTTCTAAGAAGGAAATCTATTTTCCAATTATATATGTTTCAAATTGCAAATATGACAAGCCATAGAGAAAATTCTAGGGATGTATTTCACATCCTACAAGACTATTTATGATCTTTTCTGAAGTTTTGTTCTGGGGACATGACTCATCTCATTGAAGAGAAATGACAACTTCAGAAAACTTTGTTTTTAATCCCTAGACCAAAACTTTGGCTAAATCACAGTAATGTTTTCACTTGTTAATAGAGGAGCAAATTCACCTAAGGTGTTGGCAATAGCTGTGTGATCTGACCCATGTAGACCCTAAATGTGTTTCAGTGATTTAAGGTGAAAGGTGTACTCATGTCTTCAGTGAGCCAGGTCTCCTCACACCTGGCTGCATGTGTGAGGTCAACCAGTTCCTGCTCAGAGGTGGCCAGAGCTGGGCTGCAGGGGAGGGTCCCTGGGACCATTCTCACTACTTGCTCAGGCCACTGCAGCTCACATGGCCTTCCCAGCCAAGGAAGGGTCATGCTTCTTCTCTTATGGGGCTGTCCTGTGGCCACCCTACACCTTCCTGCATTTAGAGGACTCTTCTGACTGAGGCGGCAGCATTTCTAAACCAGGGAAGGGACAGACCATTCCCAGAAAGAAGTGTAGATCCTCTTCTCATCCGGCCTGTTGCCCTGCAGGGGCTCCTAGGTAGGTTTGCAGTGGGTGTCTGGCCAGATCATGTTGTAGTGGAACTGATGACTGAACACCTCGTGTAGATTTGGAAAGAAATTGGAAATAGAGTTTTCAAGTAACCTCAAATGAAGGGAAACTATAAAACATGTCGGTTCACAGAAATGTTCATGAGTTTGTAGGCAATATCCACGTTTTTTACACATTAATTGAAATATGAGTGATGCTGGGGGAATTTGAAGTATATAATTGAAGTTTTACTCTTTATTAAAATTCTTACTTTACCAATCCCCACTTTCTTTGGCATAGGTCTTGTTAAATTATGCTAATCTTTTGGCTGGTCAAAAGATATTAAAATATGCTCACGTCACTTTTCCTTTCATATCATATGAGTAAGGGATGTTGGGGACATTTGTCCTATATCCATTCATGGTCATCTGTGCTTATTAAAGAAATGAAAACAGAGACTAACTGGAGAAGCCCTTATGAGTGGTGTTAAGCATCCAACAAATCACAATTGGTTCTTATCTGAAAAAAACATTTAAAAAGTTCAAACTTTGCATGAATACCTTTCACAAGACAACCACGGTCACCAAACATTTGCTTGTAAGTCACTATCTTGAAAGTGTGGTGTTCTAGGGTTCTGTGACTGCCACCAGGGGTAGGTCATTTTTCTCCTTCAGAAAAATATATTTTAAAGTCCACATTGCCACCTAGTTATTATGTTGGGAAGCTTTAGGATACTGGAGATTTATTAATTTCCAATAGAGTTATGGTTTTATTATCTATGTGTTATTATTATGAATTGTGAGATGGTGGCTATAGAAGGAAAGGCGCAAGTAGTGACATGGCCCCAAATATTTTTGCTTTCTTCCTAACTCTTTTCTATAAGGGATCTCTTTGTATATGAAACTTTAATTCCTGATCTTTCTATTTAAAACTGCATAGTTAATGGATATAACTGCCATGTTCCAAAATCTCTTGATAAAGAAAAACTGCATCTGTGCAGGAGAGAATTCTCACAGTTGGATTTAGGAGAAGTGGCAATAACTGTAACATCTATTCATTCATTCACTGAGGACATACTGAGAAAGGACGTCCTGTGTTCTAAAGCAATGTTTCCATCACTGAGGATAGGAGACCCTGAGATGCAGGGATAAGCACGTCAGAGGGAGGACCCAGCCATCCTGAGAAGCGCTGTGATGGTGTCCTTGGGGCCTGCCCAATGAGGTTCAGACTGGAGCTCTGTATGGGAGACTCTGGAAGGCAGTTGTGAGGCATTGAGCTGAGGAAGGCAGGGATGCTGTAAGGTGAGGCTGGAGGGGAGCTGGAGACTCCCTCCCAGTGCAGCTAGCTTTGTCTCTGCCTCCTCCCTCTCAGATGCCTTTGTCCTGCAAATAGAGGGAAGCCATGTGAGGGTGTTAGGAACAGGATGGGGAAGTGGGGCAATGCCTCAAAGGCCTGCAGTGGAGGTTTGGAGGCCCTTAGGGGTGACCACTCCTTGTTCAGCCAGTTAGCACAGCCTAGACCCCTGTGGAAACTCAAAGCTCATGCTAATTGAAAGGCAGTGGGGAGCCTCTGCTGATCTGGAAGGACAGGAGAACAGCTAATGTGCATATGATACAGGCTACTGAACCTGCAGGAGAGCCTTCCTGGGCCCCCTGAAAGCCCCAGGAATCACATCTCATTTCCTGAAAAGTCATTTTTATGTCTCTGGTTGACCTAACAAAACCTATAGCAGCCATGTTTGTGCTCATGGGAGTGTGTGTGCCCATGTTCATATGTGCATGTCTGTGCATGTGTGTGTGTGATTGTCTTCTGTGAGACTTTTACGCAAACCAAGGATATTCACAGTAATAGGTTATTGCAAACACTAACACAATTATAGGTTTTATGACCCTTGTGAAAACACTGGCCACTAAATAATGTTTTTATTGCTAACTGCTGTCTTCCTACAGTGCATGTGCACTTGGACAGTGCCAGCTTGCACTCCTGGCTGATGCAAAGGCTTTAGCAGATACAGGGCAAGTGAGGCCAGGGACGGACCAGGGTCCCTGCAGGACAGGATGCTGGGGCCTAAGAGGTATGGGCGACTGAAAGTTTGAAGGGAGGATGTATGGATAGAGGGTAGACAAATGCCAAAGGTGAACTAGCTTTGTCTGCTGAGGCCTGATGCTCTGCTTCTGTCTGTGAGTCTTCGTGCTCCTCTGCCTCCCTGGATGGCTTAGAGTATGTTTTCCCAGTGTGATCGAATTCCACCGACATGGGGAGGTTTTCTCAGTGAGGTGTCCAGCCTCCTCTGGTGCTGCTATTTCTCCATCTGTGGACATGAGCTTTTAATCATGTAAGTAATGAAATCGGAACCCATTCCTCAGTAGTAATTTGCTAAGTGTCTACACCAATGGTGTTTAGATGGCATAAATGTCACATTGACACTCTCAAAAGTATATACAGCTCTGGCTGGCATGGCTCAGTGGACTGAGCTCCAGCCTGTGAACTAAAAGGTTACTGGTTTGATTCCAGTCAGGGCACATGCCTGGGCTGTGGGCCAGGTCCCCCAATGGGGGTCCCCATTTGGGACGTTCAAGAAGCAACCAAATGATGTTTCTCTCTCACACTGATGCGTCTCTCCTTCTCTTTCTCCCTCCCACCCCCCTCTGAAAATAAATAAATAAAATCTTTTTTAAGAAAGTAAACACAAGGAGACTTCCAGCCAAGATAGAGGCCTAGACTGATACGCTCTGTCTTCCTCCACAACTAAGAAAAGATATAACTACCACAAAACCAGAAATAACCAGAAGTTTCAGAAAATAAATGGAAGTCCAGCGTATAAAGTTATAAAGACATGGTGCTCATCCAGACAGGTAGGAGGGGTGAAGCCAGGGAGGAGAGTTCAAGCTGTGCTGTCCACAGCAGCAGCAGAGATGGAGGCAGGACAGTGGTAAGCACAGACACCTGTATTTAGGGGGAGGCGAGAAGCACCTGGGAGTACCCCCAGCTGTAGACCAGACCCGTCAGCTTGCAATTCCAAAGTTGGGGAAGGCAGACCTCCATTGCCTTGGACTGTGAGGCCTGGAGGGGGTGGGAACGGAGGAAGAGGCTCCAGTCTCTCAGCAGAGAGTGAATGGCAGGAATCCATCTTGGATCCCCACCCCAGCAGAAAATGCCACAGCATGGTGAGATGGGTCACCTGGTTGTGATGAATGCATGGGGCTCCACCCCCCATAGTGTAGGAGGTGTGACAGCCCTGCCCAGGAAGCAAAGGTAAACACAAAATGATCAGGATGGCACAGGTCATGGTAGAGATCGCAGTGATGCAGCTGACCAGACAGCAAATATCTAATCTAATGGCTCAGCAGATAGGGAATCTTTCTGAGGCACAGTTCAGAGCTTTGGTTATAAAAATGCTTACAGACCTAATAGCAGATCTTAAACAGGACAGGAAAGAAATGAAGGCTAGTCCTGCTGAAATGAATGAAAACACATACAAAACTAGTTGTGAGGGAAAGAAAACCAGGAATCAAATCAACAAATAGGAAGATAGGGAAGGAACAAACAGTCAACCAGTGCAGAAAAAGGAAATGAGAAGTGAGGAAAATGAGGAAAGGTTCAGAAACTTATCGGAAAGCTATAAATGGGCCAACATCCGAATCACAGGACTGCCAGAAGGTGAAGAAGAAGAACTAGAAATTGAAAAATTAGGTGAAAAAATAATGAAGCAGAACTTTCTTAACTTGGGGAAGGAAATAGACTTACAGGTCCAGGAAGTACAGAGAGTTCCAAAAAAACTGGACCCAGGGAGAACCAAACCAAGACACGTTATCATCAAAATGTCAAAAATTAAGGATAAAGAGAGAATCTTAAAAGCAGCAAGAGAGAAAAAAAGAATTACATACAAAGGGGTCCCAATAAGACTATCAGCTGATTTCTCAAAAGAAACTCTGCAGGCAAGAAGGGATTGGCAAGAAATATTCAAAGGAATGAAAAGCAAAAACTACAACCATGATTACTCTATCCAGCGAAGCTGTCATTCAGAATAGAAGGTCAGAGAAGATGCTTCCAGGACAAAGTAAAACTGAAGGAATTCATCAGATCAAAACCACTGTTATATGAAATGTTAAAGGGACTTATTTAGGAGAAAGAGGATCGAAACTATGAACATTAAAATGAAAACTGTATCACAACAACCGACAACAGAAGCTAGGGAATTGAAACAAAGGCAGACTAAGTAGGCAACGAGAGTCAGAAAAGAATTATAGATATGGGGAACATATTGGGGGGAGGTCAATGGAGAGTGGGAAGGGGAGAAAAGGAGGGAGATGGTACAGGAATTAAGAAGCATAGTAGGAGGAAGTGGAGTAGATAGAAAGATGTTGAGAGGAACTATATGCACAACCAATGGGCATGGACTAAGGGAGGGGGACAACTGGATGGAGGGGGGTCACTGGTGGAGAGGAACAAAGGAAAAAAATTGGGACAACTGTAATAGCATAAACAATAAAGCATATTAAAAAAAAAGTAAACACAACCTTTAATTGACTGCACTGTTGGGAAAAAACAAAAGCATGAACTACTGATTTCCTTAGAAGGGTGAGCAATCCAAACCTTGTGGGACCAGACACTTTAGTGCCACCAAAAAACTGCCAAACCAAGATAAAATGAAATCTAATTTCTGATACAAAGGCCAGAATTTAGTTTACTGTTAACCCATAATAATCTTACCTGACCTATGTGAACGGTGTCCCCTGTGGTTGTACAATTCAGCAGACAGGGAAGCCATTCATATTAGACCTTGCAGGTGAGGTGTGCAGTTAAGACATACAGGTGAGGTCTTCAGGTAAGTTGTATACATGAAGCCTTGCAGGTGAGATGTGTAGGTGAGGTGTGCAAGGAAGCAGTGTCACGGCTGCTCTTCTGATTTTATGGGTGTCTCAAAGATTTATTTTTCTCCCCTTTTTGGTTCAGGTGGGCACGTTGTGGAGCCTGCAGAAGACTACCTTTTTAAGAACTTGGCCAAGATTTGTTGCCTCTGAAACCATGTATTGACAGATCTTTTAAATGAAACATTATAAAGAAATGGCACAAATTAAATGAGATTCCATTTTTCCCCTTTCAGAACCTCAAGAATCTGTCTACAACAATACAAAAAACAATTTACAAAAATTCACAAATCTGAGAATTAAAATAGTTATTTTCCTCACCTAATAGACAGAAACTTTGCTATTGAATGTCTAATTTATGTTTACTATTTGGACTCAATTCCTATAAAGTTATCCTTTGGAACTACTTCCAGATGACCAACAATTAAGGCAGTACCAATTTCTATAGAACATGTTGCCAAATTTGGGGAATCATTTCCACTCTGATATATGAGAAATAATACATTGGTCTGATTTTTAAATTTCTTTGAATAAAGTGGAGCACATCTTACCTTTTGCCTACTTTTCTGATTTTTTAAAAATCTTTTTCTCTGCAGTCTTAAAAACTGTTATTATTCACATTATCTCCTTTGCCTATAATTCTGAAATTTTTGTAGTACTTTATTTTTGACATAAAGATTAAAACATTATAATAGAATTTATCAATATTTTATTGCTTTTGGATTTTGAGCCATAATTAGAAATGTTATCTCCATTACCCTTTTAGAATAGACACAATCCATGCTTTTAATTGTTGTCTAATATTTCTGGCTATATTTTTAAAACTAAGACTTTGAAAACATTTGATGTGAGATATAGATCAAATTTTATCTTTATACAAATTGTAAACCCAACACTATTTATGAAGAAATCCATTCTTTAAGACAGTGATTTGAGAGGTCAACTTTAGCAATTACCAAATTTTTTGTTTGTATTTTATTCTGTTCCTGGACTTCTTATTCTGATTTGATGGCATCATAATGTGCACTATAGGCTCTAACATTATAAAATACAAAGATGTAATTAGCCCACATAGCTTCTTCTTTCCTAACAAGAGTGTGTAGCTGCAATTATTATTTAATAATTTATAAAGTCAAGGAGTGTTTAACTTTTGTAACTATTACTAACTTTAAAGAGTTGGCAAAACTATGGGGTCTTTGGTTAATGTTGAGGAGAAAATTGTGCAATCATGCCGTGCTTACACTTTGGGATTAGACCTGTCCGCTGCTACACATTAGCTCATCCAATGTTGTGAAATGTTCTAATTCTTGCTTATTAAGCAGGTTTTTAACCTTTTTCTCATGACTAAATTATAATTTTTTTCTCCCTATGAAAGGCAAACACTATTAACTCTCACCCATTGCTGACACTGCAAACTATTTCAGATTTAGGGAACAGTTGTAAAAACAAAGAAAATGTATTAGAAAGGTACAGCTGTTGAAATATTACTTTGACTCCAATTTATCTTCCTCTATTAATTAAACAAGATGCTTTCACTGGACAGAAGTGATATTGGTTGAAGAAGAAAGTGCTGTCCCAATGTGTACCCAAGTATGGGCTCCAGTGTGTGGTTTCATGGGGAGAACTCTGCTCACCCCAGAGCAAAGCTGGGCTCCTCCCAAATATGACACAGGAGTTATCTTTTCTCAGTTGGAGGGGCAAGCTCCAGGGAAGTGAGAGCCATGGTCAGGGTGGGGATGGGGATCTAGCACTCCAAGTGAGATTTTGGCATACTGTGGTTTCTAGGGAAATAAATCTCTCTGTCCAACCCAAGAAGAACATAAACCATCCAACCCAAGAAGAACATAAACCATGCCTCCAAATGACCTGAAACAAGTCAAATTTTATTGAAAAGAAAATGAATTTAAAACCACATGTTTATAAAAAATATTAATGGAAGTCAAACTGAAAGGAAGATTTTCTCACACTAATGAGTTTCTCTTCCTTTTATGAATGCAAAAAACTTAAAACTATTAAGGTATGTTTTTAGTCTATATCTTTAGATACTTACTCTAATTTTCTCTTCTTGGGGTTTTCTAAACACAGTTGGGAGCAATAACCAACTTTTAAAGGAAATAAAATTTAATAATTTAATAAAAAGAAAGTAAAAACAATATTTATTAACTTGTTCTCAAAGAAAACGTAGTGAATCCATCTAAAACATATGTAAGTATGTGGTGCCAGTAAAGATCCCATAAACTCAAAAGATAATAGTTTTGCTTGCTTTATCCTGGGCAGAGGGTTTTTCTTTTTTTTTAACTTACTATGTTGTCCTCACTGGTGTGGCTCGGTGAGTTGGGCACTGTCCTGCAGACCAAAAAGTTGCCTGTTCGATTCCCGGTCAGAGTACATGCTTAGGTTGCAGGTCAGGTCCCCGGTTGGGAGCGTGTGAGAAGCAACCGATCTATGTTTCTCTCACACATCAGTGTTTCTCCCCCATTGTTTTCACCCCCTCTCTTAAAAATAAATAAGCAAAATATTTTTAAAAATTTAAAAAAATCTTGATAAGTTAAAAATTATCAACTAAACAAAGCTTTCCTCGTCCTCCAGAGATGTCTCAGCTGGCCCTACTCCAGCCCTACAGCAGCCTACCCCTCACCCGGTTCTGAATGAGTTTCTCCTCCTTGCCCCACTATGACCATCTCAGCATCTTTTCCAGATGTGCTGCTCCTTCAAGGTTAAGCCTGATTTAGCACGTGGCATATATAATGCTGACTATTAGCCACAATAGGAAAGTTCTTCAAATAATAATTATTCACCTTCATTCACTGATCTCTCTCTGTCTCTCTCTGTCTCTCTCTCTCTCTCTCTCTCTGATTATAGATACAAATATAATGAAAAAGTTACTACTGGTTTTGATTTTTACATCTCTATAAACAAAGTGAAACACACTCTTTCTGGGGTTTGGACAGTGTGGTTTAGTCAGTGAGAAACTCTGTTTTTACTGACTGAAAATATGAGGTATGTATTAAAGTTGATACTAAAGGCTAACACAAAAGCATACAAAGAGGTATTTTATGAATATTTGATCAAATTGAAGTGAGATGTTTAGTAATAGCAGGCTTAAAGCTGCTTAGCTCATATGTTCAAACGTTTTCTATTCTCACGGTAATTTTTGATAGAAACTTACTTAAATAAAAAAAGACACTGATTAGTATTTTGCAAAGCTGTATTTTCCTTGAGTTGCTGGCTCAAAAGTTGTAATAAAAATGTGCCCAGTTGTCCATCTATTTAAATAACAAAATTCAAGGGGAGAGAGATGCAGGCGGGTGGTCCACATGGTAAAGTGAATGGGGCTGAGCCCACCTACCTGGAGTCCAAGGGCTGACCCAAACACAGGGTGGCTTCGAGGTTCAGCGTGGAATGCTAAAGCCTTGAGTTTTCTTCACCCAGAGTGGTGGAGTTGGCTACACTTATCAACCACTTCTGGTCACCAGCCAATTAGGAGAAGTTTATGCATGCCTAAATCATTAAAAAATGCTCAGAGGGTCTGACTGTTAGCATGGCCAAATAATCTGTTTTTAATGTAAATATTTTGGCTCCATTAAAACTTATCAAAGATTCTGCTATTCCTTCTCTTTAAATACTTGGTTTGATACTTTGAAATATGCCTGTTAGACAAGCTCAGTCTAACAATGTCTGGTTAGGTGGTCTCTTTCAGGAATTCATTGTGCGTTGCTGTTGTGTTTGGTGGGTGCTGTGTAGCAAGAGGTTTAGTTCTACGCAGAGATCAGAGGCCACTTTGTGCAGTGTGATCAGACCCATTCTCATCTGAAGACAAGAAGGAAGATGAGAATGGAGGAGAGAGAGTTATTTATTCTTAGAAAAAATATTGACACTTCTGGCCTCCCTGGTTTAAGATGTGTGTGAGGTGTCAGAGGGAGCGGCTAAGCATTCTTCTAAGAATGCAAACCTTGCCCAAAATTCGGGCTCATGGTCAAGAATTATGTGGGGACAAGGGGGGAACGTTTGCCAAGGCCATATTAGGAGGCACCGATGGGGCACTGAAAGAAAATTCTTCGAGGGAGAAACAGGAGAACGAAGCAAGTCTGCAGCTGAGCCTGTGTCCTGTGTGAGGGGAACATGAAGTTTGGTTCTAGTGGCAGCTGGCCATCCTCTCTACACTGACAGAAGGAGAGACCCCCAAATAGAAGAGTCCTGTTGTTTAATGACACAGAGCTAATGGCACCCTCTTACACTGGACTGCAGGACCAATTGCCCTTTATGAGAACTTGTCATAAAGTTGCATTTTCCTCCTTGAGAAACTGTCTTTGTTAAATGAGGAATATTTTATAAATGGTTTAGATATATGAATCCTTGTAAATTATGGTTAATTTTAATTTTATAATTTAATAACTTTGTTTTAAGTATACTTGAATTTAGAAACTCCAAATGATTCTGATTGCAGCAGGAACAAAGTCTTGTTCTAAATGAACTGTGTTAATTAAAATAAAATGAGTCTATGTAATGTCAACAGCAGGGAAGGGACATGGCCCCCAGGTCGAAGGCGCCCACAGCTGCCTGGCATCTGGAGAAACACAGCATGGGGTGCAGCAGAGGCTAGGGTGCAGGTGACCAGGAGCCCAGTACTCACAAGCGTCCCCTCCTGGCTGTTGTCTGTGGGTGGGTTAGCCAGGGAGTCCATGCCGAGGTGCTACAGGGGAGAACATCTTCTTAGTCTTGGGAGTGCTGATGTCCTGACCCAGGAAAGCAAAGCTCCTGGCTGGTGTGGCCCTGGGTACTATTCTTTGAATTGTGTTTATAAAATGGGTTCATTGCTGTCACTGCTTCCCAAGCACAAATGCTTTTACAAAGCAGACTGGAGCAGAAGTATAAGAATTCTCAAAACCATGCTGTGCCCAAGTCATGGGAAAAAGCTGATCAGAAACCAACCATCCCTTCAAGTGAAGCTCATCCCTTCTAGGCTGGGACACGTTCCCCTTCTGCCCAGGAGGTCTATCATCTCTTATTACGCCATCTACAGACTTCTTTATTAAAAGAGGTCCATTTTCTCCCACATCCCCTGACCAGTGGGTTTTTATTTTGCTTTTTAAAAAAATTTTCATTGAACTTATTGGAGTGACATTGGTTAACAAAATTATATAGGTTTCAGGTGTATAATTCTATAATACATCGTGTGTATATTCTATCAGCCCAAGTCAAGACTCCAGGAGGGAATTTTAAAGGTTGCATATGTTTTATTTCAGATTGTGAACTCCTAATGGCTTGGGTGGCCTGGTCTGATAATTGCCCAGACTTGACCTGAACATTTCATGAGACTGGTCATGCAATTTTCATTTACTTCTTTTCCCCAAAAACCTGCCTCTGCCAATGAAGCATTCCAAACACACACCAAGACAATGTTGAGTTGTTGAAAATGGCCAGTGTATGTAACCGGAACTCTGCTGTTAAGAAAATGAGATTAACAACAACACAAGATTTAACTACTTTAAAACAATCAAAACGTGTAACCATTGTTTACAGCAGCACGCGTGACATGAGCTGAAATGGAGAAATCCATTTGATAAACTGATACTGAATTCCAGAGGCAAAGGAAGGAGAGGGAGAAAACCAGAGGTGTTTATATGGCCCAATGCTTTCTCTTTCTCCACCGAGAGATGCCCTGGGTCCTGCGTGGGGGTGGGCTGTGGACATGTTTCCTGATAAAGGTGTCCGTTGTAGTTAAAGCAAGGACATAAGCATTTCCATCCTCCTCAAATAGCCAAATATTTGCTCCTTAATTTACAAATTTTAAAATAGAAAAGCCATTTAAAGTGAATGAAATCTGACCTGACTTATTTCCATCCATTGTTGCTCTGGGATTTAGTTATATTGGTATTATTTATAGATTCTGAATACATATCTTCAAAGACACTGGTTTTAATCATTTTTATGGAAGCCCGTATGTCACACATAATACTATTTTCATAAGAAAAAAATCCCCAAGCAAATGCAGTTAAAACCAGGTTGGTTATGGAATACAAAGCAGAAAATGAAAATGCTATCATCTTTATTATTATTTTTTTAACTTCTCCAGTTCTTTAGGCTTCTTCTAAGTTAGAGATGATACCATGGACTTAAGCACAATAGTTTTTACTTGGGCAAGTGTGAATTTTCCAATGATGGCAATAATTAGAAAAACTCCATTGCCTCCTTATTTTCTTTTCATGAAACCAATGAAAATGTAAATGGACTGTGTGCTTTTGTGTGAAGGTTCTCACCCAGCAGTACCGCCCATCTCTCCCTGGAATCCAATTACATCCCCAGCCCAGCACAGAGCCCAGGGCTGTGTGGGAACCTGCAAGATGAGAGGCCACCAGTTAAATTCTTTTCTCAGATTCCAGGATGCGACCCCGGGAAAGCTTTCCTTTAACATCTTGCAAAAAGAATTATTAACCTTAAAATCGAAAAGGGACGGATCTTATGCCCTTTGAGAAGCTGACTCGGGATGAGCAAAGCTGAAAAACTCTCAGAGTAATTCGCATTCCCCAGGCTGTTCCTTCATAAGTTGGCTGTTGTTAAGCGTGCTGGACGTACTGGATTTGATCTTGGTACACGGCATGCAGGAGATGAATGCTGTCCTTAATTTGGGTTAATTAGGTTCCTGTTTTTCCTGGGGATGGTTCTTTACATTTGACTCCCACAAGGATCCAGTGTGGCTTTCAAAGCCACCGGGAGATTCAGGGGCTCTGTGTGTGCAGTGGGGCTGGGGCGACAGTCTGCTGCTGCTGCCCCTGGGACACCCCAAATGTCCCCTCCAGTAGGGAGTGTTTACATGATCCTTATCACTTGTAACTATTATGGCACAACTATCAATTAGCTCTCTACTTGCAAAATAACACCTGGGAAAGCGTTCTTCACAAACTTGTTTAACCTTTTTTCTCTCCTTCCCTTCAGTGACAGGTTAAGATTTACGATTTTTAAAAGACTCGGCAGCACCTGGATTGATGTTATCACATTGATGAGAAATGCCTTAGAGCAGGGTTAGGGCAAGAATTGCAGTTCATTAAGAAGGAACTTTACCCTAAAAGCAAATGTAGTGTTTCCACTAATAACATTCTAGAGAACAATTAATTCTGACAAGGCAGACCTTGGGTGGGGCCACTTAGATTATTGGTAAGAAGCCCATCTGGCTTTGGGCTCTGGGAACTTATCTTCGGGGCAGCCCCCCCTTCTCCTGCCCCATAAATGTTGGGGGTGGATAAAGATGAGAACTAAGTTCCCAACAGTTTTAATATTTCCGTAAAGAGAGAGGAAAAGAAGCCAGTAAGGCACGCCCAGATTTAAATCACTCAGTTAATTGGTGGATGCGTTTGGTTTTCTTTCGTTTTTTGTTTTCCCCCATCCTTTAAAATCTGGGTCCAATTTAGTGTTCCTAAAAAACACATTGGGATAACAGATGAGATTAAACCAGCTGTCTCAGCTGGGCTCGCAACCTCGGTTGTGACCTACGCGTTTCTAATATTCCCTTCCTGCCCCCTCCGCCCCCGCTGCCTCTTCATTAGCCCAGTTATTAGAGTCTGGACACTTCACACTGCGCAGTAGTCGGGTGATGAAACGAGGGTTTATTGCAAAGATGTAATCTACTGTCCCTGTTTGTAAGGAGCCGTAACAAGCATGCTTTGTGTGCACAGATCGTAGAGAGTCATGTATCTTCTTTCATTCTTAGCTGTCAGCTACATCGCCCAAACTCCAGATAGCCATCAGATTGTGTTTAATGGGCTGCTGTTTTTCCCCCCATCATTTAGATATAGCTAGGACTCTAAGAGGCTACACCTAAGTCAAGACTCGCTAAACGTGTAAGTATGAAGTTAATCTGGTGAAGGGAGCACAATGAGCATAGCACACAAATTGTAGGCACGTGACTTTCAGAATGGGCTGAATGGCGCCCTTCCTATCTCTGGGCAGTGGGTGGGGCTGCACAGTAAAACAGCTGATGGCCAAGGGTTTCAAACTAGGACCTTATTCCCACTCAGATGAAGCAGCATCTTTTTATAGGCTCTTTAAAAGAATTTTTCATAATTATAACAAGTACACATTAATGAAACAGGAGGAAGTGAAATTTTAGCTCAATAAACAAATTCATTTTGTTTTCTGCCATTTGTCCCCCACGTGAAAAGTCCTACTTGTGGAGATCTCAAGGTGTGGGGGTGTCTTCATCAAGACCCTGGATGAGGGTTCCTCATCACTTTTGGGGTATCAGCTAATTTTAAGATTGAAGTCACTTGGGTCTAGAGTCCAAGAAGGAGTCCAGGAGGGGACTGTGGGGGAGACTGTGAGCTATGGTGACCCAGGACTTGAGGAAGGAGCCAACTCTGTGGACGTCCCTGCAGGAGGCGCCCCTATCTCCTTGCTTTACTCACCCCCAACAGAAGAAAACTTAATACCCCCTCTAGGCTGTGGAGGCATTAAACGAGAAATTCTTTAGAGAAGCATCTAGTACAGTGGGTCAGTGTTACTAAATTCTCACAAGTATTCGTTTCTAATTTGCACTGGGAATTTTATGAAATGTCTCCCAAGGCTCTGTAATAAGTGAGCCTCAGCAAAGCAAATTCAGATTCAACTTTTACTTAAAGACAAGAGTGTCACGCAGACTGCAATTTTTCAGACCCTTTGGAACACTCTTCAGTGAAACGTAGAAGATAACAATTAGATAATGTTATTTGCATTAGAGGACTTGCTTAAAGATCATTGCTTTTCAGTGAACATCATACTCGTGGGTGGTGATTACAGGAAAATCCTTCTCCCTCTTTTCTCTCCTCCCTCCCAGACACCACCCTTCTCTGCCAGCCTTTCAGGAAGAAGATATTGCACCATTAATTGGGTGGATTACAGGGAATGTCATTGGATTTCGCCCTCCTGCTTCATGGGGTCAGGCCTTATTTCTGTCTCTTCTTCACCAAGCTGTACCTAAGCACTCCCATCATTGATTTAGACTTGTGCAGTGGGTCTGTCCACTTGAAGAGTGGATGATGCAGTGATTTAGGCTTTGACCCTAATGGGGAAAACCATCCTCACAGACTTGTAGCAGAGCCACTTCTGTCAGGGCACTTCATCAGAGCTGTGTACTGAGCTGCCATGCACTAGCGCTCCCATGATGTCACATACTCCCAGCTTGCCCACAATCGCAGCTTTTGGGGACAGCGGAATCGACTGTGTGTCCCAGCTCCTCAGTGGGCATGAGATCTCTGCACTCCTCTTGGCTGGCGAACTGCTTCTTCTTGAAATGTCTGCCCATTAATCATATGTCCCCAGCCAGGTCCTACCTCTAGTCCCTCTGACCTACCTGAGGGATGGGTTGAAGTGAAGCAGACCATTGTCTACACTCAAAGGGTGTCAGAGTGGGGAACTGATGAGCCAGCCTGAGGGTTCCCACACCAGGGCTGAGGACCTCAACGTAGCTCTAGGAGCCACCTAGGTGGACGCCCTGGTCTTGGCTGCCATGACCCAAAGGTCCTCTGCCTCTGTGTGCCTGCCCGGCACACAGAACTGGGGTGAAAAACACTGTGCCCCCCTTCCCAAGAGCTCTGTGACTTTCCCACTCTTTTTGGGCAAATTGAATGAACAACAATGGCAATAACAACAAACCAAATTTAGTTCCTAAACACTTTCCTCATTTCATGTCTACACAGTCTCAACAGGCCAGGATAAAAATAAAACAAAAAATTAAAAAATAGATCACTGAGCTATAACAATGCCAAAGAGGAAGTTTATCTCTTGTTGAACTGACTTTGACTTTGAGTGTGCCCCAGATGGTGGAAAAATAAGCATCTCCATTACTTTTTTTTTTTTTTTTGACAATTATTTAAGACCTTTATTTACAGGTGCTTGCAGTTTGTTGACTTTTTTGAAAAAATCAAGTTGTAAATTTTTATTACAAATTAAAAATGAGGTTCTTAAAAATCTCAACTTGACCAGATATGAAACAACTTAAAAACCTTTAAAGGTGTATTGAGAAAAACCAGGCTTATTTTTTAAAAAAAACACATTCATCATTACCAAAAAGAGATGTCTTTAGATAAAAATAATAAAAACCCCATGCTGCATAGATAATGCAGATAGTTCTAGTCATCTGGTCAACGGGCAAAAAGCAAGCACTTAAGGTCTTCAGCTCCAATCTTTTGTTCATTTCTTATTGCTGGAATTTCAGATTCATTTCTTCTTGTTAGATGACTAAACCGGATGATGGTAGAGATGGTAAACCGGCATTTACTCAGCCCCGCCCTGCTCAGCCTCGGGAGCAGACAAATTCTCAGCTGGTGGATCGGCTGCTTTTGTCTCTTTGCCATCTTGTGGTTTAGGGTTCTCTGGGTGTCTGCGTCGGTAATTGAAGTTTCAGCGGTACCGATGTTGAGGTGGCTGCTGACCTTGGGTCTCATCTCCTTGATTTTCTTAATCTTCTTCATTGTCGTCCTCTCTATGCTGTCTTTGGCGAGAAGGGCCCCTGTGAAATCATGGTCTGAAGCCCCAATACATATTCTGTCTCACTGGTCTACCTTGTTCTCCCGCACTCTGGTTGTCAGCACCCTCCATCACTTCTCCCTGCACAGGAGGGTTGGAATATTGTGGTCGACACCCATAGGGTCTCTGCATGTAGTAAGGTGGGAACTGTCACCTGCGATAGGGCCGGCGCTCTTGGGCCTGGCCTTCGGGAGCGCTCTCCGATCCCTCATTCTTTTCCCCACTCTCACTATTCTGGTAATTCTGCTGGTAATTGCGTGGAGGACCCCTGCGACGTGGATAGTGTCTATAATGGTTACAGTCTGCTGCCTATTTACTGCCTTGCACTGGAACTCCACCAGGGCCTGTAACATTTGCTGCCTCCGCACCCTTTTCTCCTTCAACAACATCAAACTCCACAGTCTCTCCATCTCCTACACTGCGAAGGTACTTCCTGGGGTTACTCTTCTTTATGGCAGTCTGGTGTCATTCCTGTTGATGAAACCATATCCGTTTCTTACATTGAACCATTTTACTGTTCCCAAAACCTTAGTTGCGATGACCTTCTTGTCCCCGCTGGCAGGCGCCACTGATGTGAGGCCTCCCGGGCCACCGGTCCCGGTGCCGCTGCCAGTGGTGCCCGGCTTGGGGTAGGCAGCGCTGAGGGTGGGGGCGGCCGGGGGGGTGGGGCGGCAGGCGGCTGCTGGGTCTCGGCCTCGCTGCTCATGGTTGCGGTGATGGTGACTGGGGCCGGCTGCTGCAGCTGCGTCTGCTCCCAGGGTGTGATGGTAACTAGGCCGGCAGCGGTGGTGGGGCTGCTCAGGGCTCTCTGGGGTCCGCTCTCCGCTCCCGCTACCGATCAAACTCTCCATCACTTTTAACGTCCCAGTTTCAACATCTCTAAAACAGGAGCCGTATTGCCCATTCACCTTCACATGACGATGAGAGGCCTGTCGACGTAGCAGTGGAATCTGAAAATTAACATTAAGAAAGCATAATATTGTAAAAGCCACTATTATTCTTTCACCATTTTTGTTAGTTTTTTTTCCTGTGGCCTTCTCAAAGAGTGAAAACAAGTCACTTTGTTCCTTGGAAAACAAGCCAAATTGCTTGATAAGTGAGTGTGAAGGGCAATTATTTTCAAAGGGGCCAAAGGGCAGAACTGAAGCACACAAGCTAATGTTCTTCCCTATTACTTGGTGGGGACAAGACATGAAGTACACAGTGAATCTTAAATTGGCATGAATGGAAAGAGGAGCTTCAAAGAGGAAATGAGTCAGAGGCTCAGGGGCTGGGAAAATTCCCAACAGATGGGGGTGATGATGATCCCAGGGAGCTGGAGAAATGAGGGTGACACTGGCACAGACCTTGCTAACACCTTCCAACACGTCTTGTTTGCATAGATTCACCCTCTCCCAGTTCGGCTTCAATGTGAGACTATTCCAGGCCCAAATCAAAGTGAGCCCCTTGTTGCTCCATGCCTGTGTGACATTTGTTCACATTGGAGTCTCAGCCAAGGCCTCTGAAGTCTTGGAAAGAGGCATTGCATGTTCTATTTTTGTAGATGCTCAGAGGGTTGCCACTGAGCTGAGTGTCAGAAACAATACCATTATGGCTTCTTAGCTGGCCCAGAATTCTTTACTGGATCTTCTTTGAACTCTTCTGCCCTCATTAATATCAAAACTTCAGCTAAGTTGCCATAAGAAGGTCCCAGGTCCCATTTTGAGATTTCTAGGCAATTCTCAACACCATCTTCTCTCGGGTTGTGTGTATTCAAGGTTCTGCCTCCCAATTTCTTCCCCAGACTTGAAGCTTCCTAGGATGAGTCCTCCGATATATTATCCATTTAATTCCTCTTTTAAAACCTGTGCAAAGGCAGTTTTTTCTCACTCTGCCCCAAAAACTGAAGCTAAGTTCTGTTGCTGCTGTCTGTTTCCATCAGCTTCTGGGGGTGTGGTATGGGGAAGGATTATACTTAAGAGAAGAGTGATCCCCTTTGAAGAAAGATTCTTCAACCATGAGGCTTAAAGTATAAAAAAAGAGGAGATGCCCAATCCCAATTTTTGACAGAATCACAAAAGGTAGTTTTATTCTTTTAAAAATTATTTAGTGCAACAGAGAAGTACTGGGGACTTTGGTAAACGTAAGCAGTCATCTCTGAAATAGTAGAGACCAATTAATTCCTCTAAGTTTCCAGGTTCTAGGTGATGTAATTGCTAAGGATGATAGAATTCATGTCCTAATAAATCTAAGCACTTGCCAGTTGCCTTGGCCTGAACATCCTTGCTTCATCTTACCTGTTTGCCAATCTTTAAAGCAAGTCCTAGACATGTTTGTCAGCTTCTTGTCAACATTCTCGATTCAGACAGACTCTTGATTCATGTGTTGGAAAAATGGTCTACAACATATTTTTGCCCATAATGTATTGGTTTGCTTTTATACAGATTTGAATCAAATATGGATTTAATTATATCACATGAACACAATAGCTTTTTAAAATAAAATCATTGTAGAACACGAATTACTTATCATGTCCTATTAATTTGACACTTCAGCTAACTAGGAGGATAATAGATTTCCAACTGCATGTCTCTTAAATCCTGTGATTAAAACATATTAGAGTTTCTTGGGCTGTATTTAGAAAAGCACAGTCAGGTGAAGAGCAGGAACAGGGATTGGGGCATCCAAGGGCCTGGTTTCTGAGTGCAGCATTTGGAAAAGCATGGTTTGTGAGAATGCTTCTCACCTAACTTTATATTTAATAAATTAAAAGCACATGGTTAGATGCCTAAAACCATATATTACTATCAATTAAAAAGTAACACTGAAACAAAAAGTTATGGTAAATTTATTTTTTTTAAAAACTGAGTAAGCTAGATATCCTGTTTTGAAAATTAGATTCTTTTATTTTGTTGTCTTTTTCTGAAGGTGCCAGAATTCTTTGCTTATTCTTTTCCACTTGTGATCTCTCTGTATCCCATATATATATATATTTTTTTTCTTCTGACAGTTAATTCTACCGAGCCAAATGATTTGCTTGCTGTTGTAGCCATTGATTCATTTGCCTATAAACATTCTAGTTGGGGGACACTTGTGGCATGTCACTTCTCTGGCCCCCTAAAGTCGGATATATACTGAAGACATGCATTGGTCAGTAAATCTGAGTGGAGGTGGTGCGACTCACTGCCACGGGGACGCTCTGAGAGCCCGTGTATGATACTTCATATCCTCCCTTAGGGTCTTAGAGGGAGCTCATGAAGATATGCAGCCTTCAACAGCCAGGGCCCTGCATGACTAGTGAGAGCAAAGCATGTGTCCCACCACCATCTAATAGCACATGTAGTGAAAATGAATAAAAAAAGAAAGTTTGTTCTTTTCACCCAAAAGTGTGTTTGTGCACATTCTGTGATATAATTGCTTAATTAGCAAGTTTCATAAACCTGTGATAAAATCACTCTGCATTTCTCTTCAAAATATTCCTAAAAGGCTTTTACTACATTAGGTTCATAGGTTAACTTTAGTCATTTCTTGGCATCTGTCTTCTTGGGCCTCTTTGGAATGAAAAGCACATCTGTGGGCACTCAGACTGTGGATCTGGGCTATGGTGAGGACAGGATTCAGTGACCAGGCTCACCTTGGTAGGACTAATCCTTATAAAAAGAAGAAAACATTTTAGACATTTAGAAGAGACCCAATCATAGACTAATCATTAAACCAAAGAGAATTAAGAGAGTTGAAATTAGAACACTGATTTCATGGTGAATTCATCCCTTTATTTTGACTAACATCCACTAGTTTACAACAACCTCAGGTACAATTCTTGAGGCTGGTCAGCATTGCGGAACAGGGACAAACTTTTTTTGTTAGGAGCCATTATTATCTATGTCTTGGAGGAAAGTCTATAGCCTCTGAGTGGATGCTGAGTTCTTTTGCGGTCATCATAACAGGCTGTTTATTTGGTCAGATGTAGAAGGAAAATAAGCTGAGGGGCTCTTCTGGTCCACTGAGGGCACCATACTATGACTCTCACTCTTAGTGGTATAGAATTAGATGGAGTAGTCCTAGGAGGAGAACTTTAATGTGTGTGTGGGAGAATAGAACAGAAAGAAAAATAAACTTATGGTGTGGTTCCTTTTGTTCATCCTGTTAGATGACAAGAAAGCAAGTAGGAGGCTGGTGAGGGGGAGTGTACAGACCTCAGGGAGGAAGGGGTCCAAATCAGCAGGAGAACTTTCATGGGAGAAGCCTAGCCCCGAACTAAGTACATCAAAATGATGGCCAAGAGCAGATGGCCTACAGCATGCTACGGGCTCTTCTGAAAGTGGTCTCTATTTTGGAAAATAATTAAATGTGGCTGACAAAGAATTATTACAAATAAGTCTGAGGAAAAAACCATGACTACATTAGATTGTTCCACCCCTCTCCAACTTTTCATCAGAGTATTATTGAAGACATACAACATGAAGAAAACTTATACCAACTCTTAGAGAAATATCAACTAAACACAACTAAGAAATTTTTTTGTCTGCAGGAAATATGCCACTCAAAAAGAAAATGAGGAGGTATTTACCTCTTGTCCATCATCTAACTTAAGTGAAGAGGCCCTGGGTAGATATCAGGTGGGAAACATTAGTCAGTTTTTTTCCAGAGCTGGCCAAAATTCTGTCTCCATCATAGACTCTCTATATGCCCAGGTACTACAACAAAGAAGGGCCATGGACAGGTAGATGAGGATGAGGACTGAGTGAAGACACAATGAAAACCAGGCTTGGATCACCTCTTTGAGTTTGGGAATGAATGAGTGCAAGAGAAAAAGAACATAGACTACTCTGCTACAGGCATCAGAAGAAAATGTTGAATCTCCTTTTAGAATCCTAGAAGGACTCATGATCCCCGGGAAACAGCAGCAGCATTCCTTTAAAAATGCAGAAATTAAAGAACAAGAAGACGCTTGAGGACATTAAGGATACTTCTAGTTGGCATTAAAAGAAAAAAATGAGTTCAAAGTATTCAAAAGTACAACTTTCAGAGGAAATATATCTCTTGCATTTGATAAAACCAGAAGCAGAATTCACATCATGAAACATCAGATCATTGTTACAAAGGGCAAATTCAGCAATGTCTATAAGAAGGCAGAGAAATGGATGAAATTAAAATGATTTTTAAAAGAACATGATATACATGGAGAGCATAAAACAAAATCTTAACCTAAGGGTCATAGCTTTCCCGAGAAAGCAATTAAAAGAAGAAGATGAGCAGCAGCAATTAAAGTCACAATCGAAAAACATTTTGGATGAAAAGAAGACATCACATAGATGGAAATGGCTTTCAGTATTCCAGGTAAGCCTGACGAAGACGAATGTTATGGCTCAAGGCACGGGGACTCCCCCATGCATCACCATCGACGGATACACCCTGGAGGTTGTCAACGACTTCACTTACCTCGGGTCCACCATCTCGAGCTCTCTGTCAGTCGACTTGGAGGTCAACCGGAGAATCGCCAGGGCAGCCACAGTTATGGCCAGACTGAACCGGCGAGCGTGGAACAATTCCAGCCTCACTGAGAAAACCAGACTGCGCATCTACCAAGCCTGCGTACTCAGCACTCTCCTCTATGGCAGCGAGACGTGGACCACCTACGCAAGGCACGAAAGGAAACTCAACAGCTTCCACATGAAGTGCCTGCGACGTGTCCTGCATGTCGCCTGGCAGGATAAGGTTCCCAACACCGAGGTGCTGAAGCGAGCCAACATGAGCAGTTTGCATGCAGTTCTTAGCGAGAGACGCCTCAGGTGGCTTGGCCATGTCAAAAGAATGGATGCAGGCCGTATCCCCAAAGACCTCCTCTACGGCGAGCTAGCAGAAGGCCAGAGGATGACAGGGCGCCCAAAACTGCGGTTCAAAGACATCTGCAAAAAGGACATGACACAATGCTCCATCAATCTCAACACATGGGAAGTTCAAGCAGACGACCGCCTAGCCTGGAGGCTCGCGGTCAGGCAAGGTACGTCACGCGCAGAGGCTGCGCGCGACGAGGAGGCGGCCCAGAAAAGATGGAGGCGGAAGCAGCGTCAACAGCAGCAACAACGGCCATCTGCCTTCACCTGTAACAAGTGTGGCAGGGATTGTCACTCCCGAGTCGGACTGCACAGCCATTCTCGGCGGTGCAGATAGACTCTCAAGAAGCTACGCCATCGTCTCTCGAGACGGACGGCTGCCGACGACGATTCCAGGTAAACGACTGAAGAGGTCCCATGTAAGAATATCCACCTCTAGAGAGACTGGCAATTTTCTGAAGCCTAGTGTCCCTGTAAGCACTTATGAGAAAAAAAGAAGGTACGTTAGCTCGGGGCTTCTCTGCAGTCCTAGATGACAGAAGACAATGAAGCTACTTGACACGTGAAGAATCCGGTGGCTGTTCCAAAATTTCATTCTCATGTAAATTGTCTTTCATGTTGCAAAATGTTCTAAGTGAAAAGCCTCATAAATATACTTCCTGTTCACTCTTCATAAAAATAAATTACTTGAACATATTCTATAGACAGTAGAGACAAAGCCACATAAAATCTAGAATAAAAGTCATACTATAGAAGGACACATACTGGACCTTGAAGCCAGATTCATTAGAAACAAGTTGGAGATGTCCATTCGTCTTGAAAACCAAGTGCCCGTTACAGGTTATAAGAATTTTAAAGAAAATATTATTTTTGATTCTTTGTTGTTTGCTTGCTGGTTTTTTTAAACATATTGCTAATTTATTTACTTTTTAAATTTTAAATTCAAGGATTTAACACAATTTTTCTAAGTTACAAATAAGGAAGGGAAAAGGCATTGATCAATTTTGTGCTTAAGCAATTAGCTGAGCAATGTGGCTTGGGAATAGCTTATTTGGCAATAGCTAACCCAAATTACGGTTTTATTTCTCTGTGCACTATTTATTTTAAAAGCTAAGTTTATCTATCTACCTGTTTATCTATCTATGTATTTAATATGCTGGTAACTGTTCATAAATGTGCCTATTTGAAATATAAAAAAAAAGTAACTGGTTGTCATCAACCCACCCAATAACTCACATATACTGTTCTAAGAGAGCCCTGAAGGAAGAAACGCTTGCATGATAAGACCCTGCTATCTGGTCTAGCTTTCAAACAAATCATCAAATAACTATCAATCAACCTATCTACTGATTTCCATTTTCTGTGATGCATTGTTATGGGTGTGATACTTTAAAGACAGTCTTACCTTCACGAGCTTATAATGTAGTTGAATATAACAATTTATATAAAATATAATCTGGACATATTTATCTAAATAAGACAGATGACACAAGAAAGTCTGGATAAAAAACTCTGTAAGTTTTCTAAGGAGGCAGAAATCAGGCCAGTATGTTAACATAGGTTTAAGGAAAAGGTAAGATTTAAGTGATGCTTAAGTGAGAGGAGGGACAAGTTAGGCCAAGTAAATGGCGTAGGGTGACCAAAGGCATGGAGAGGCCCTGGGCAGGGAGGGGACAGCAGTGCTGCTGCAGGGACAGGTCTGAGCTGGTGAGGATATGGCTGGAGAGGCAGCTAGAAACCAAATGCAAAGAATCTCACCTGACATGCTATAAATGCTCCAGTTCCATTCTGTGGTTTTCAGGTGATGAATCACTTGAGTAAGATGGGTTTTATTTGTGTCTAGATTTATTTTAGTTTATTTTTCAAGACTGCACAAATAGAATTGATCACTGAAACAACTGAAACTACTACTGACATGTAAAGAAAGCATTTGATCCACCCTTTCCATCCCCCAACCAGTAGCCCTTGGAATGCATCCTTTCACACCTCTGGTCACTCACAACAATGTGGGCACACATTACCAGTGGAATGGTTACCATACCCCAACAAGAAAATATAAACAAGACTCTGAAATTCCTCCTTTTCCACACACAAGATGTGTTCTGGCCCTTTACATGCCAGAAAGTAGAGATCTAAGTAAATACTGTTTTTAACAAAGGCTGCATTATATTTTATAGCATCATATGTCATTATTGGTCAACATTTGAGTTAATTCTAAATAAGCATTCTCCATATACATCATTGCAGACTTGTGCTTCTTTACAGAGAGTAAATTTCCCAAAATGGAAACGTTGGATTATATGAAAGGTGTATTTTAAATTTTTATTGTTACTGTTTAATTGTACCCCCAAAGGCTGTAGCAATTTCAAGACAGAAATGTCAGATTACATACAAGGAAAAACATTGGAGCAGCGTCAGACTTCTCATCTGCAGAACTAGAGGCTGGAGGTGGAGGGACAGAGCAGAGCGTGGCAAGATAAGAATTTTGTATCTTTAGTCAAGATACTGCTCACCTTTCAGGAAAAAATGAAAATGATTTCAAACATGTGAAAATATTGAGAGGATGCCATTGTCTTCGCTATGTAAGGACTGATCAGGAAGTAGTTTACCAAATGCCAACTGACCCAGGAATTTTAACATAAGAAAAGACAGAGAGATGAGGAGAGGGCAACAAGCCGCCAAAATTGCAATATATAACACTACATCTGCGCAAACGAGGGTAACAATAGATATTTGTAATATACACACTAGCTAAGGATGTTTAGAATAAAAAAGTACAAAAGTTATAGGACATAAAATTATGGAATTGAAATGTTAAAAATTATTTGGTAAGATCCAGGAGTGTGAGAGATGAAGAGATTTGGGGAAGTAAAGACTTTATAGATGATCTGTTCAGGTGGGAAGAGAGAGAGAGACCACCCTCCTGTTAATTCATGGGGGCCATATCTTATCGGGCTGCACATTTAAAGTTGGCTGCTACAGTAGAGCAACAGAGATAATGGAAATTCTACCAAAACAACAAAATGAAGAGAGAGAAAAGAAACATTGGAAACACAGGGTGCAAGTAAGAAACATGACAAAAAAAAAAAAAAACCAGCCCATCAACTGTTAAGCCCATGGTGAGTGGGTTCAACATCCACGTCAGCACTCAGAGCGAGAGGGTGGGTTGGTCATAAAGTAAAGTCCAGTTCTCTTCCTTGCAAGAAACTTCTCAAAGTCAGGTGACAAGGGAGAATTAAAAATAAAGATATGGACTTATATATGCCATTGAAATCAAACCAAGTCAAAGCAGAAGTAGAAATGTGACTACGAGTTGCAGTGGAAGTGGAAGGCCAATGCACTGCACAATGGAAAGACCGCTGTTATGTGATGACACAATGTGAACCTGTCAGGAAGTTATGACATTCTTCATTTTTTAACAAATAATATAGCAGCTAAATATAAAAACAAGGGGGAAAGATGGGACAACTGTAATATAACAACAATTTAAAAATGGAAAACAAATAAACAAACAAGCAGGGTTGTGTGTGTGTGCATGTGTGTGTGTGTGTGTACACTCAAAAACCATGTAGGACACTATTAAAATGGGAGATTCAAGTATACTTTGTTCACAGGTCAAGTAGAGTAGTGTTTCTCAATCTTATTTTTTTTAAATCTTATTTATTTATTTTTAGAGAGAGGAGAAGGGAGGAAGAAAGAGAGGGAGAGAAACATCAATGCATGGTTGCCTCTTGTGCCCCCACTGGAGACCTGGCCCACAACCCAGGCATATGCCCTGACTGGGAACTGAACTGGCAACCCTTTGGTTTGCAAGCTGGCACTCAATCCACTGAGTCACACCAGCCAGGGCTCTATTGTATTTTTTACTATTGCTCTTTTAATTAGCCTTTTTAGAATCTTCTCCCTAATAAACACTCATAAATTCTAATCATATATATATATATATATATATATGTATATATATATATATATATATATACACACACACACACACACACACGTTAGGCATAGCTTTTGATGTATTATGGATATGTCTGTGTTTTGTATATAGAAAGAGTTAGGGTTTTTTGCCACCTAAGAACCACTTCTTACCCCTTTATGGGGCAATGTTATTCCCATTGAGAATGCATGAAACAGATTAAAAAATAAATTTAAAACTATGTGAACACTCATATGGTAAGGCCCTTTAATGTGCTAATGGAAAGGTTGGGACTCTGGGGCTGCATGCAGGATAGTGAAAAGGAGAGACTCCTGAGTCAGGAGAGCCTGGAGTCCTGAGGAGGAGGAAGTGCACATTGGGAAGAAAGGGGCATGGATGAGGGGCCTGTGCTGTGCACTGTAACAGCCCCTGCCTCCTGAGCCATTCTATAGTGAGAGCCTCTGGGGTTAGCACAGTAGAGACATGAAGTTAAACTGAATTAAACTGGTCTCCAAAGGAGACTCTGGAATTTAATGTGCTAATTTCCTTGTGAAGCTCCAAGATGGAGACAGGGAAAGCACAGTGTCCTAAACTTATGAGAGTTCCATCAGGGAAGCCATTAGCTTGGACTTCTACTAATATCTCATGAGGCTGTTCTAGAATGTCACATGTGAGAAATGCTGCCTTCACACATGAACTTCCTCATTGCTTCAAGCAGTAAGCCAAATAAAACAAGAACAGAAATATTACTAGACAATGTTCATTACTTTCCTCCTTTCCTCCTTTTTGTTTCTTTTTCCTGAATTAAGAAAACTACAAATAAAAAGGAAACATTTAAAGAAAAGAAATCTGCTCTGAGGTCATTGGCTTTTGTCATCTTATTCTTCCAAAAGTGTTTAATACAGTCCCATGGAGTCTACCCTTTGTCAGGCATTCTCCATCCAACCTTGAGGGTGCAGCATCCTGCCGACATGTTCTCTGCCCTCAGCTCTTAGAGTTCATCACAGAAGTGACATGGAGGATGTAATGACATGAGTGATGAAATAACGGCACAGAATGATCACCTTGTTGTATAATGTGCAGAATTGAGCAAGTTTATCCCCCATTTTAAAAGCTGTCACCTATTTGTCTACACCATAAAACTGAACACACAAAAATGGTGTGCACTCTCTGCATGATGCAATGGAATGAAATGTACTTCAGTTAAAACTGTGTGGCCTGTTGTCTTTTAGAGGAAAGTGGTGCCATCTTCTTGCAACTTGACAGGGTTTTGGCCAGTCATATGTCACCTTGAACATGGTGATCACCTTCCATGGGGCACTGTGAGGGCCTCGGAACGGATGACATCCAAGAGAAAGAAAAGTCAAGGCCACCTGCACTGCTGGCCCTCAGCTGACTATAGCCAGTGGTGATAAAGGCTGAGGCACAGGTTCTAGATCCAAACAGACATGTCAAAAGAGCCCTCCACACCTGGAAGGCAGTTACAGGAGGTGGGAAAATTTTTGGAAGGTCCCAGTAATTCTACCAAACCTGGATCTGAACTCAAAAACCTTCTATGTGAATGCCAGGTCAATGCTCCTTTGGTTCTTTCACGTTTGAATCTTAAATGGAGTCTGAAATGCTAGTCAGATTGGGATGGAGGGTCCTTGACACCTTTGAGAGATGCTCTAGTGACTCCTGGAAGAAGCTGATGTGGCAGGTGTGGAGGCCACACACAAGACCTCATTTCACTAGAGGTTTGTGGTTTCTGGGTCTTGTCTTATTTTCCTGAAAATAAGTAGTACTAGAATTATGGGACTTCATGTAGGACCTGCCAGCTATGCGTCACATTCAGTTTAGAAACTCTGTATCCATGTCTGACATGAGTATTCTCCAGATTACACTGGGGGGCATTATAAACTCACATAGAAGGTTGGTTAAAAGTCATCGACCAAATCAAGATCTATGAAACATTTGCATTGGTGTCTTTTTGGTATTTGTAATGGATTTTTCATTTTGCTCTAAAAGCATAAGGTAAGCCTATGATAACATCTTTGGAATTATCACCCAAATATCAACTTTTCTTTAGCTTTGAGAAACTTAGTTTTCTAAGAAAAATGGTGATTCCTGCACATTTTTTTTTAAATAGGGCAAACTGAGGTTAGCTTGAAACTTTTCCTAAGGAACTGCTGTGGTGTATTTTGAAGCTGATGAGAAGGCAACACCTGTTCATGCAGCCTCCCATAATGGCGCCTCTTATCACAAGGTTGATTTCTCTAGAGTGTCTTGCTTGGGCATTTAAATTATGATGATTCAGTCCCTGTGTCAAGGAATTTAATGGAGGAAGAGACCCATGCAGTCTGCACGATGGATGTAAGCTGTAGCTTGAAGGACAAGTGTCAGGACATTCTGCTTCTGCGGCATGACTGCAGGGGACCCATGAGTGAAGATGGTGGCATTCCTCCCACAAAGCTTGAAGGAACTTTTGCGAGCTTTCTGCCACTCTGCATCTCCCAACTGCCACCTCCATGAGCACGTCTCTGCCATCATTCACTGCCCACCAGGCTGGGCAGAACCCCACCACTTTGCAGGTGGGGCCGGCTGCTGCCAGTGGCAGAGACGGATGACATATTTATTAGCTTGTCAAAACCTCCCCTGTTTATGGAAGTCTCACCCGGCTAAACAAAACAGTCAGCTTCCCATTGGCTCGCCAAGAGGCCCCTGTTGAGAGCTTCAGCAAAGTGCTTGATGAGGCATAAAATGATGATTAATTAATTTACTGCTCAGTTGATCATCACACAGTGCGGCTGATGGTTCTCCCAGCGGTCAGCCCTCGCGCTGCTCTGCACAGGCCGAGCCTGCCTTTGCTGTGACCTGAGCTCTGAGATTCCCGCGGCCAGGAAGGAGACGGAGGCGGGAGCAGTCTCTGGAGGCCCCAGGAGGCAGGCACAGGGTGCAGTGACAGAAAGGCCTCTGAAGCCAGTCATTAATCAAGACACACTTGCCCTGGGAACCTAGCTGGCATCCAGGGGGAGGCAGTTTCTGCACCGGCGGATGTGCCCCGAGCCATATCTCACCGGCCCACTTCTCTTGTGTCTGCAGAACTGGGGTACTTGTCCTTGCACCCACCATTTCTTTATGATATGAAGACAGGCTCCTCCAGGACATGAGGATGGCCCTGAGCAGTGTGTGTGACAGGGCGTGCACTGTGTGCCCTCTGTGCAGGGAGGCACGGGCCTGGCACTGCTCAGAGTGGCTGACATGAGGCGCAGCCCAGTACAAGGCCACTTCAACACCTGAGCCCTGAAGTTTGGTGAAGGAAGGCCCTCAGAAATGGGATTTTTATTTCTTAATTTTTAACTCCATGTGGTACCTTAGTGGTTCTGTTGGCTGGATATTAAGTTTGAGAAGTGTAATTTAATTGAAAGTTAAAATAGTATTTCATATGAGAGGTCTTGGTCAATTTATTCACTTTATCTAGCTGTAAAGAATACATTTACAAATGGAACCCACTTATAGAGCAAAACGACAAACTGAGAAGCCCACGTTTCTGTGGGACACCAATGATGAATGCACTAAGTGACTCACTGTGGTTGGGAGGCCATAATCATTATAAAGCGAGTTACATAATGTGAAAGAGACACCTGACCACCTCTGCAAGGAGGCAGCTCCTGGTCAAGGGAAGTGTGTAAATTCTGGCCCCTGGAAAGCAGGCAGGAACCTGAGGACTGCTGAGAAACCTCATAAAATCTTCACTTAGAGCAACGAAGCCCTGCACCCTCCTTTATATCTGAGAGACTGGGACATTAAGGAGCTACAACTCCCTTGAGAAAGAGGATAGTACGTATGTGGCTGACCTTGTCATACCCCTCAGAGATAGCTAGTCCATTTTTTCAGCTCTGCTCCCAATATCAGGTGAAGGCTGTGCTTGCCCAGGAGCTGCATGTCTGCTAATGAGCTCTAAACTCTGCAGGAACCCCGCAGGACAGCCCCTTCTCTGCTCTGCCTGCCCCCCGCCCCCCATGGTATAGCTGTAAAGAACAGGAGACTCAGAGCCCAGGCTCTGTCTGATGTGATGTAGCCCACTGTGGCCAAGCTGGAGCTGGACAACCCAACCCTTTGCTGTGCTGGCCTCCTCCATGGCCTCTGAACCCCTCTGGCTGGTCCCAGGGCAGAGCTTAGGGACATGACTATGACTGTGAAACAACCGGGGGATGATGTAGGCCCGTTGTGGCAAACTGTTACCCTGCTGACGCATGGCCAGCCCAGCTGGAAAGGTACTGGCCATAATGGGTGGCTCGAGGTGAACCTCCAGGAGACTCAGAATCTCCAGATGTGACCCCAACAGGCAGGAGGCCTGTGGGGACCAGATATCTTCTCTCCCAACTCTCAATTGATAAATAGCACTGCATTTTATAATGCTCACCCACACACATGGCAAATGCGTCTGCAACCCGGCTTTATCCCGTACACCTGATCCTCTACAGCCTACTTGGTCCAATGGGTAAAGGGCAGGGAGCATCCCCAGGCTGTGTCATCTCTACAAGTTCCTTGTCAAAACTTGTGGTTGTATGGGATGTGCAGTGGTTAAGGCTAAAGTGTGAGAGGTCTTTTTAAAAGGTAAATCCCACAGCAAGGTTGTCCATCCTGTCAGGTGTCCTCAGATGAGGGACATTGTAAGTAGGGTTTGCTGTGTTCTTTGCCACATGGAAATTCATAACACACATTAGTATGTGGAAAAACACTAAAGCTCATCAGTTAGGAAGCTAGTTTACCTTGGCTCATGTCAACATTCTCAAACTTACAGCAGGACACAATACCATTGATGAGCCTCCTCTGGCACAAGGAGCGCCTGTTCCTGGGGGTACAATACAAAAAACCCCGGCCCTCTCATGTAAGGTATTGTTAATAACTAAACAAATCTTGCTCTAGCCAGGTGGCTAAGTTCATTGGCGCATTGTCTCATACACCAAAAGGTTGCAGGTTCAATTCCCAGTCAGGGCACATACCTAGGTTGTGGGTTTGATCCCTGGTTGAGGTGAGTACAGGAGGCAACTGATCAATGTTTCTCTCTCACATCTCTCTCTCTCTCTCTCCCTCATCAATAAAACATATGCTCAGGTGTGGATTGAAAGAAAAAGAAATAACAAAGCAAATCTTGGTTGAGTGCCCATGTGGAAAGATCACAAGCATCAGGCATTGATCTTGTGCAGAAGGAGCAGCATGGGTCCCAGAGGCCTGCGACGGTGGGTTCTCGGTGTGGGCTGCTATTTGAAATTAGGGAGAATGGGCTGGGATGCACAGTGGGAGGAACCCTGGCAGGCTCGGAGGTCAGGGCTGGTGTTGATGTTGGGTTAGGGACAATGGGGCATCATGGAGGCCACGGGGAGGGACAGAGAGTTAACAAGAGCACAGGGCAGGTGGACAGGTGCTGTGTCACAGGTTCATGCAATGTGCTGGGCTGGAACTGACGACATGGAGGACAGAGACATCAACTTAATCAGAGAGGCCCGGGAGCAGCGGCAAAGGACTTGTCCTGGAGGCATCCAGATTTTGACAGCTGGGCAAGGGGGATCCCAGTTTGAAGGTAGGGAGCAGTCCTGGTGGGGAGTTCACAGTGCTGGATGGAATCTCCAGCATACCTGCTCCGTGGCAACCCTGACTCTTTGGAGCCTGACAGCTGACTCGCAGGTGGCCCTCACTGATCTCCCTGGTGGTGCTGGAAGGCTGTGAAGATTGCTAATGGAAATACAGTGTGTTAAGACTTAGGGCAAAGTCTGTCCTTGTAGGTACTGTGTTTTGGGAGAAGCTAAGGTTCAGTTACCCGTGTGAAATCAGGGACAGCACCGGCTGTGCTTAATAATTTGATGGAGGGTATGTGGCACTGGAAGTCGTGCTGTGCTCTATTCCTGCCACCTGTGGAGGAAGTTCAAGTTCATGGCCTGGAGGAGGCAGATGCTGTTTTGGTTGGGTCTTCTCTGAGAGAGAGAAGCTCAGCCTCAAAGCAGGCTGCCCGCTCTTGTTTCCTCTCTTAGGGCAGAAATACAAGTGCCTCAGGTTGGTTATTTATCCCTAATTTACTGCTTATCTTTTGTTCTTTTCACACTCCTGCCTGCATTTTTATAGACAGTTTCTCCAATTGGAAAGGGTCACCTCAGTGTCACTAGCCCTTTAAATTATCATCTCCATGAGATCATGACAGTGTGAGGCTCAACAGAGTATTTTGAATTTCTGACCATTTATTTTTCTCTTTTTAAAAATTAAAAACTGTATTTTGCCAGACCTAACTATGGGCCAATTTAAAATCAGAAATCAATTTTTGGAGAACGGCTAAGCATGGCCGAACACTTCTGAAGGCCAATTATGACATCATTGGAGAGGCCGTCTGTGCTAATGGGGCCGCCTTCGATCCCCTTACAATAAATCAGCCCGGGTTTCACACACAGCGCGATAACCCCATCTGGCTCGCACCATTTTCTAAGATTGTTTTCCTACTGACTGTTAGCCATGTGTCCAGGATATTCAAGCTAATGAGTGCCATGTTTCCTCCTGTGCACAAATAATTTAACTCTACAATCAGGACTTGATCAAAACTTACAAGTCAGAGAGGTTATTTTAAAAATTGAATCGCCCCCCCCCCAATTTCCAAACTCTTTTGTAATTTAACATCACAGGAAAAAAATTAAGTTGAGAATAAAGTCACAGTTGCCAAAGAATGTAATCTGTTCATGTGAGATCACTATGCACACTGCACTGGGACCACGGGAAACGAGCCAGCATGCGCACTCTTTCCTTCAGCCCAGACGCGGGTCTCCTTCCCTGCTACCTGGTGAGCTGTGTCAGTGGCTTTGCTCTCTCACTTGTCCTGGTGAGCTGGAAAACATCAGACTTGCATTTTTCTCTAAAATACTCAGGGAATGTAGTGGAAAGTGTAAAGGAAGCAAATTAGAATTATAAAATTTTCAAAGGTGAAATGTGAAAAGTTCTAAAAAGTGAAGGTGAAATCTCCAAGTGTATTGGATGAGTTACCATCATAGTCATATTCTGTTAAGTCTGAACTTGGACACAGTTCAGTCCGTAGAAGAAGGACTTTGTGACTTACAGGGAAGACAGCTTCCCGATTCCAGGTGCCTAGGAGCTCCACCAAGGGCATCATGGGGACCAGTTATTATTAGATGCTTCTGATTGTAATAAAATAAAATGTTCTGCCTTACTTTTCATAAAGTCTAATAGGCTCCCCTAATAAATGAAATGTAAAGTTTAAGCTCCCCTAATGAATGAAATTTAAAGATTTTTTTCCCTAAAAGAACATGAAAAACTTGTTCTAAATCAACAATAGAGTTATAAAAACAAACATGTATTATTTCTTGGACAAATTAAAGATAGATTGTTCTCAGGTACAAATGATCACATGCACCCCTTCTCCACATCAAGGAGCTCTGCCTTCAGTTGAATATATTTAAGGATTATGCTGCCCAGAGACACATCTAATGACTAGTTTATTATTTGACAGAAAGATAAAAAATTAAGTGTCTTTTTCTCCCATTTGATTTACAAGTGTTAGAGTGGAGATTTTTTTTTCTAAAAATAGATCTCTTATAAACACAATAATATTTTGAAGTGATAATAAATTCATTTAAGAAACATAATTGAGGTGTGTTCAACAGAGACCAGGGGTCAGAGAGCAACTGGTGATTTCACATTCCTGGTTTTGTTCAGTCCTCTGGCCAGGCTGAAACACATGTCGCACAGAAACAGAACCTGGAATATCCAGGTGATGTCACTCTGGGTTCTCAGCCAGAAAGTACCCTGAGTTTGGAATGCTGGGTCCATGGAAGAGAGAAACTACAGAGAAAGGGTGTGAAACAGGGCACCAGCAGCCCCAGACACCGGCTGCCCTACAACAGGCATAAGGGATCTAAGTGCAATGGTCAATGCCAAGTGGTGAATCTGAGTCTTAACTGGATGTTGCATTAATTGGCTCCTTTATTTTTCATTTAGGTGCTAAGTGACTTTACTTCTGCTAAGACCTTTTTTGCGATGGCAATGGCAATGGAGCGAGGGGAGGGGGAGGATGTTTGTATGCAGGACTGTGCCCACAGCTAATAAAGATGCAACGCCTCATGTTAGGCAGAGATTTACTCGTATTGATGCAGATTTACTGCTCCAGGGGAAAAAAGAAGCCTTATTGTATGATCAAAGCTAATAAAAATAGAAAACAAATGACACCGTAGACTGAATAGAACCAATGCACTATGTAATGAACACTTATTGACCAGTAACCTGCAACTAATGTAGCTATAGATTTTTACTTTGTCTATTCCTGGCTTTAAGAAGCAATCAGTTGAGTCTCTCTGGACTGGAAGATGAGGTGATAGTTAACAAAGCTGTGTTTTATTTAGTGCTAAACAAAGCAGTCAATTTAAATTTGAGGTGGATAGGAATACCATCTCTTTGGTTTATGTTAGCTAGAATCACTTGAACAAGGATGTTTCTAGATGGTTCTGTCATGGGATATACGAATTGCTTATTATGTAAGACCACATCCTACCCATTTACAAAATGGGGTGGGAGAATTAGTCAGTGTCCAAATGCTTGGATGGGAATCTAAAACCAATATCCTGTGTGCAGAATGATTTTTAAAGTCAAGTCTACTGAATTTAGTCTCCTGTACTTAAACTTACAGAGTTTATTTGAACTCATTGTGAATGAATGGATTGTATTAGTGTACATACATACAACTTAAAAAGCACATTATTTGATATTAAATGTCTGAAGCCATTAGGAATAATTGTAGTCCACATGGTACCTGCGGGACATCTCTCAACTCCTTCAGTACCTTTGAAGGAGAGCTATGCATCCTCCACTGACACTAATTCAATGGGCAGCCCAATTATATACAGAAAGTTGGGTTCTTTTGGAGATGTCTCCCTCCACATTGGCTGCCCTTTGGTGTGTTCCTGGGCTGCAAGGCACGGAGCATCCTGCTGCAGCTCTTCCTTTGACCCCTTAGAGCAGGGCTATTGCAGTCCTGTTGGGTCATCTCTTGACCAAATCATCTTCTCCCGGTTTCTTCACTGACTCTGCAGCCTGGTCCACCAGGATGGGGCTCCAGCACTGTGCTCAGCTGGGGCAATCTCATTTTGTCCTTACACAACCCTCAGGTAAATTCACTCCCCCGAGGAAACTCTTTCTTAGAGAAGAGAAGCTTTGGCCCAGAACCCCACAGTGAGTAAGGGGCCTGTGTTCTTCCAGCCAGATTTCTCCATGAATTTACTTGGTTAATATCCTTAAAAACCTACTCTTTCCAGCACTGAGCAGGGTAGGGCAGATGCCCAGCACAAGGAAGTAGAAACCATTGCCCTCCCTGGGTCACACCCTACGTGATTCTCCACAGACACTCAGGGGTCACCACTTCCTATAGTGTTAGCTTCCCTTGGGACACTGTGTTCACTGGCGAGGGGAGGGGAATAGAGACAGAAGGGCTTCTTGTGGATTTTGCCCTTGAACTTGTTTGGATTGCTCCACAGCTAAGTCAGGACCATGTCTACCTTCTATAACAGAAGGAGAAGCCAAGGCTTAGGCAGGTTATACGTCCCTGATGAGAATAACTCGGTGCATTTTAATTAAAAGATGCTTTTGTGTGACTAGAGAACACAAACAATTTTAAATGAGTTAACAAACATCAATTGTGGCCCACAGTTGCTCCCTGGAAAAAAATCAGATCCAACGTGGTCAGCCCAGGCTCCCTGTGCCTTGTTACTGAGAGCTGGAGCAGCTTGCATGTTGCAGACAGTAACTTCCTTGAGACAGTGGGGAAGTAGTCCCGCAGTGTGGGACAACCTGGCTGTCCCTCCCATTTTCGTCCCTGGGCAGGCACATCTGATTTGTGCAGCTTTGCCAATTCCATGGTTCACACAAAATGATTACCCACAGTCAGGGAGCTGCTTGTCCTTCTGGAAGCATGATGTGTCACCAGCAGTCAAGGTGTGTTGAAAGTCAAGTGCGGGTGGCATCCTCAGGTTCTGGTTCAAATGTTCACTGTGAGATATGCAGCTGCACAGTCAGGAGCTTCTAGGATGGGAGTCTGGGAGAATAAAGTCATTACAAAGATGGCTACAAAAAAGTTAAATGGGATGTGTCACCCATTGATCTGGAGCTTACCTCTCTTCCTGACTGAAAACAGACAGCAGCAACAACCTGGAGACAGGAATCAAAACACTGCTAGGGAAGGAGAAATTGGGCTGTAGAAAGAGGAAAAGCTCTAAGATCTTGAAACTAAAAATAAAATAACACGTGGAAAGAAAACAGAGTTTTTGGTTTAGATGCTGACTCTTGCCATGTACTGCTGTCTCTATAACCTGAGTTATGAGCAATAGTATTATTTTCAGAAAGAAGATAAAACAGCAAACCTTAAGTGAGTTCAAGGCTAACTCATGGACTTTTGGTGGCCAGTTCCCCTCTTGAGCTTTTGCACTTTCAAAGACTTCGACCTAGAAATGAAGGAAGGAATGTCAACACAGTTAAGGTCATGCATGTCAAACGGTTAAGAGCTTCAACTTTGAAACCGACCTGCCAGGGTCTGACTCTGAGCTCACTTTCTCAGGTTGATCTCCTTATGGTGAGTTAGTTCTTCCATCTCTCTTCCTTGTGGCTGGAGCTGGATGTATCCATCACTTTGAACTGGGTGACATAACACAGACAGCTTGAAATTGGGCAGGGTGAAATGATTTACACTATGGAAATAGACAAATGCAGCAAGTCACCACTTTGTTCACTGGACGGCAGACTGTTAGGTGTTCAGCACACTCCTTTCTCTCAGTGTCAGTCCGATGCTCTGTGAAAGGGGAATCATGACAGCACTGACTCTGTCTGGGGGTTAAATGACATCACCCAGGTAAAGGGTGCAGTACATGATACAAGCCCCATAACTTAACACAGAGCACTCTCCTTATATTTCTGTTGTTAGGGACTGCCTTTCAGCTGGCTCCTGTATTTAGTTTGCCCTTGGATACCTTTCTTTGTGCTGAGAAAGCAAATCTTGTGGAAAAGAAGCACAGCACATCACCGTATGGACTGGCAGGTGTGCCTTGGGAGAAAAATAAATTTCACCACCATTCAGGTTCAAGGTGAATTTTTTATGACTTGTGGAGAACAAAAATGAAAACCCAGCTGGAAGTGGCAGTGATTGGGTAACTAAACCCTCAATGAGTCTTATGTACTTTGGGTCTCAGGTCCCACAAGGTGTTTGAGGAGACCTAGTGAGCAGGTGTCCAGGTACCTATAGCACCTCTGCTCAACCTGACTATGCAGGTGTCAACCCCGCACACTCCAGAGAGCCAACTCTTCTACGACCGTGTTTCATTTTTGCCGGCACAGGACTGCCTGCGGCAGATACAAGCACCATGGGAAGGAGGAGAAGAATTTTCTCAACCTCTGGCTTCCAAGAGTTACATCCTTGTTCAGCAGGCACATATACCCCCGTGTGCACTGTTGGAGATGATGCTGGGCATGTCACTGGGGTCCTGTTGGCCAATTGCCAGCACTGCAGGCGCAGTTTGTAGAGTCTGAAGTAAGTAACTGAAACAGTCCGTGTAAGAGAGTTTCCCCACTGAGTATCGATGGTGGCTAAGGGAGCAAATGACCCAGCTCAGGAAACAGGGAAAAGGGGAGTTCTGCCACGGTGCCTCCTAGTACCCTAGACAGCTGAACCCAGCTTCTTCCACTTCTGTAGGGACCACCTGCGTTTTCCCAGTGGCCTCACCTGGAGATTCCACTTTCCCTTTATTCTCCAGTGATACGAAGTCCAGTGAGACCATGTGATGAGATGCCCTTTGTAGTTAGCTGTCATCTAAAAAGGATTAGAGATCCAACACATGGAATCCAACATAATTCAAAAGCTCTGTTTTTATCTCTTTGTTTCACCACTTTCAGATCCTGCTGGTGGAGACAACCCTTCTGAAATGAAGTTTGCAGAAGGTCGGAGTAAGATGGCCAGGCAGGCATGGCTGTGTCATTGAGATGCCATCCTCTCCCAGGCTTGTTCTGTGAGTCCTGAGGCTGAACCTGCACCTCTGTCTAAAGCATGGAGTCTGGTTGGCAAACTCCTAAGTATGGCTCTGAGAGCGACCTCACCATGAGGCTGTGAGCTTCGCTTGCATATTATGGCTGGCGTCAAGCAGGACATCGGTAGAAAAGTGTGTTCTGACTATTACATGGGGTGGGCTTGTGTGAGGGTATAGACATGCCTGGATTTGCTCATCTGAAGCAGTAACTTGATGAAAGCACCCACTTACCAGCTGAGTCCAAACAGGGGCCTCATGGAGGAACTCCCTGATTTTTCCCATTTGCAGCTTTGTAGATGACTAGCTCTCCAACTCACTGGCTCTCCATCACTGGAATTCATACATGTTGGTGCCCAGACTACTCTCAGACTGCCCTCCTGCATCACAGGTTGTATTTCACGTTCTCTGAGAATCAGCTGTGATTATTCTTAGCTCCATGTACACCAGTTATCACTGTTAGTAAGTTATACAGTTTAATTAAATGCCAACTAAGTGAATACTCCATATCAATGTACCTATAACACAAAATATTAGTATAAGCATAAAGAGCACTGCTATTTCTATGAAACTAAACTTGTATGCTTTTAAAGACTTTAAAAAGACATCATCAAAATACTCTGTCATATAACTCTACAAAATTTTTTAATAAATTCCACTTGGTCATGGCACTTACATTGATTTGCAAACATCTTCACAAATTGCTAGACTTTACAAAGACAAACTAACTAGAAGTCAAAGATGCTGGTTCTCTCCATTTGGGAAACTATTCTCCAAAGGAAAGTCTTTCACCCAAATTAAAATCAGTGACTGAATGAATATTTATCTTTTAAAGGTTTAAGACATGTTTATATTCTTTGCAAATGACTTTTTTATTAATGAACCAAGGCTCACCACAGCTGAGTGGAATGAGAGGGCCCATTGTGTTCAGGACACCTCAAGGGGACTTTGTTGGCAAGGCTCGGTCATGAGACATTACTCCCCATCCCCTTGCTCCTACACACAACCCCTCCTATGCAGTAGCCATGCCTGTCTTGACCTATTACATCATAGTCATTTTCCAAGTAATTAAATGTACTTTCTTCACAACAAAAGGTTAGAAGACATCAAGAGCTTCCTGGCAGCATAATTGACAGGGATTTGTGCAGAAAATCCATGTACACACAGAACAGACAAGTCACTATTCTGAGACAACGTAGGATGGCAGATACAAAGAACAAATGTTAAAGGTAGCTATTTCCAATATTGTTTGAAAGTACATATCTAATTAGAGATGAAGCTGTTTAAATTCACCAGTAAAATAAGCTAATGAAAGAAAAAAAAAAAAAAAGAAAGTAGGTCAATTTGAGATTTGTGTAAGTTGGGTCTCTAATGGGACTATCACTAAAAATAATTTCAATTATTCACATTTGAGTGACTTTTATATAAAGCCTTTTAAATAATGTGAAATCTGCACAAAGTCTAAATGAAAGAATGGTCCAGTTAATCTCTGACATATTATTTCAGCTTGTACACTGTGAAAAGGAGCACAGCAGAATGTTAAATTTCACATAAAATACTCTAGTTCCCTCTGGTTTATTTCAGAGCTATGGTGTCAAGTATGATTACATTGTATGAGAAGATAATTACAAGCAGAACTGCTTTTCTAAGCTTGTGAATGGTAATCCAGACACTTAGCTTAGATTAATGCATTTGGGGGCATAAATAAGCTCAGTTCTCCCTAACTGGACAGCTCTGTTGTGTGGACTTGAAGCTGTGCTCTTTAGAGTAGGTTCCCCTCCAAAACCAGGAACCCACAGACTTCCTCCTATCTCTGGAGAGGAAGATGGTCCTCTTAGGCTCATAGTGAGGTTAAATTCTAGCTCTGTAAGGGGTATGGGCCAATTGTATATTGAGTCATAGGAAGAATTAAGAGTTTCATGGTGTAGATATTAAAAAGAAGACTGGAAATGTGTGTCTTTTGCTGGGATCACCAAAGGTATTCTACCCAAGAAAAGGAGCGAAGTGACCAAATAGATAAGTAGAAATGTTTAAAGGAGTGAAGAGTGACATTAAGAGGTAAAACCTCCCAAAAATGAGCATTAAAGTGCCAAACATTTTAGATGAATAAATATCATAATAATTTTTTGTTTATTTTGGCTTGGGAGATAACTTAAATTTCTGGGTTCATATCTGAAGGAAATTAAATACAATATCTGTAAACAATAATATTTATTGCAACAATATTCACAATAATCAAGACATGGAAACAACCTAAGTGTTCATCAATGGATGAGTGGATGAAGATGTGGCTCATGTATACCATGAATGTTATTCAGATATATCTATAAAGAAATCCTGTATTTGTGAGAAGATGGATGAACCCTGAGGACATTATGCTAAGTGAGATAAGTCAGACAGAGAAAGACAAATATTGCATGATCTGACTTATATGTGGAATCTAAAAAAGCTGAACTCATAGAAACAGAGAGTAGATTGGTGGTTACCAGGGACATCAGGAATGGGTAAAGATGGTCAAATGATACAAACTTCCAGTTACATGATGAATAAGCTCTGGCTATGTAATGCACTGCATAATGACTATAATTAATAATACTGTATTATATGCTTGAAAAGTTACTAAGAGAATAGACTTTAAAAGTTCTCATCGCTTCAACACAAATATATATAATTATGTGAGGTGAAGGGTGTGTTAACAAACATTATTGTGGTAATAATTTTGCAAATATATACATATATCAAATCATCACATTATAAATCTTAAATTTACACAATGTTATATGTCAATTATATCTTAATAAAGCTGGCAAAAAATTGGGACTTGAGGCATACTTCATTTCTAAAGAAGAAGTATTTTTGTGTACTCACAAAGAAAGCAATTTACCTGTAATCCTAGGTAAGACGATGAACCTTCTCTTGGGTCCCTGAGGTCTGCTGGTTAGTACTGAAAAACTGCTCATCCCCCACACTTGGTGAAATACCTGTATACAAATATTTTCTCAAGGCGTTGCTGGGGTCCTGATGCAAGTGAAGCTGTGATCTCTGCTGCAGGCTGTGGTCCCTGGAAATGATGGGACAGCACGCCTTTTGGTTACCAAGTTAATGTGGTGATCTCTTCATCACAGGAGAAAAATGAGCAATGTTTATATTATTTCAAAATATAACAATGTATCTATTAGTAAGATTATTATTAATAATTTAAAATTTATTTTCAGAATTTATTCTGATTGATACAAATAAAACCAAATTAAGTATTAAATGATCTTTGTCAATATTGCTCAAAGGGCATCAACTATTCATTAAGAGGGACAAGTGTGAGAAATGGAGACGGCCCCTGGAAGGTCAACATTCATAGGAAGGGAGGTTAGGCCCTCCATCCAGCAGAGCCTTGTACACTCAGGGTTAATTACACACCGCAGACACATGCCTGGTTGTTGACTGGCCATATCTTTCAGGAGCAATGTTTGTTATTGTTGCTGTTTATTCAAATTACTTAAATTCTTAATCTGTCTTTTAGCTATTCTATTTGTTAGTCTATTTCATTTTAAACCATCTGCCTATTCAATTAAAGTATTGCCATGTTTTCAACCAAGTCAATGAGTGGAATGTTCTCACAAATTATCTCTTTGAGTGTCTCTGGTTGTTATGATCTTGGTCAGTCCATAGTAATGAAAGAGATGTCATTATCATTTCTACCTTACAAACAGCAGTGAGGTTAAACTACCAGCTAACTATCTGGTTATAAGAAAGTGATATTGATGTAACCAGAAACATTTTGAGCTCAGAAGTATCCAGCTCTTGCTTCCCCATCTCTGTAGGTCCTCATGTCCTCAGTCTGGTTTGGCTTGGGTGTCTCAGAGTTCCTCTAGCCTGTTCACGTGGTCAGCTCCCATGTGCCAGGCACTTCTCTGAGCTCTGGATTCAGTGATGAGCTGGGGCATGCATGGTCTCTGTCTTTGTGGATGTATAGTTAGGAGGAGACACAGGCATTGGTTATCACAAAAATTTATGTAAAATGTCACCTGGGACCAATATGGCCATGGAGAGGCACAATCTTCTTGAGGCCCTAGGAGCTGAGCAAGTCAGGGAGGCCAGGCATGGGCCAAAGCTGACATTTAAAGGATCCCCCTGTTTAGAGAGAAGGAAGAGCCACCAGACAGAAGCAGCAGGTTGTGCAAAGCTCCGTGGAAGAGAGGCCATATCAACCAAGAGGGATCATATGGAGAATTGGGTAGGAACAAAGCAGGCAAGACTCTGCTGACCTTGATTAGAGATTTGTCTTTTTCTTGAAAACTTTGGGAAACCACAGAATGCATGTAAGAGTAGGGGCTGGGCTGGTGAAGTTGATGTGTTTCTAAAAAGCATCTCACTGCCTTGTGGAGGGTGTACTTCGAACAGCAGCAGAAAGGGGGGACAGAGCAGTGAACAGACTGGGGGACTTCATGGAAGGCTGAAAATGGAGAGACAAGGAAGAGGAAATGTAGCAGGGCTCAATGAGGGAAGCAATGTGGAGATGGTGGGAGCAGAGAGGTTAGAAGAGCCTAGGTCTATGACCAAACCATGAGAAATCGCTAATATTTTGCTAGAAAAAAAAAATAGATTAGCAAAGGGATGGGCAGGAAAAATAAGAACAGATTCTAGAAAGCATTGGTATCCTCATAGCCAAGGGAAGATAAAGCATTTCAAGCCCAAGTGGAATAGTGAGCACTCCTGAGAGATCCAGGATGATGATAACGGTAAACAATTGCAGGCTTCACATAGTGCAGTTTGGGGAAGTGATGGAACTAGACCCAGAGTGGAGTAGTTGAGGAGTAAGTGTGAAGTTTGGAAGTGGAGATAAAAGTACAGATGACACTTGAGGGATTAGCCTGTGGATGTTAAGACAGATAGAAGAAGATAGAATCTGATGAGGGTTTTTTCTCCCCCTTGGGACTTAAAAAAGGAGGTAATTATGGTCTATGTCACCAGTGGGGAACCAGCCAAAGGAGAAAGAAAAAGGAACAGATCCTAGGGCAAAGCCTCTGGAAGGTAGGAGGGCAAGGCTCCATGGCACACGGAGAAGTGTTAGCCTGGGACAGAAGGAGGGTTCCTCTCTGTCAAGGTGAACAAGACATGGGTGCCCCTCTGGACAATGCCCCAGGCTTCTGCTCTTCCCCTCCACACAGTCTCCTGGGAATCTCACCTACCCTGGAGGCTTTATTAGTATCTGCATGTTGAGAATTTTTGTACCTGTGTCTCTGGCCCTGACCCATATCTCTAGCTCTTCCTTGAACTGGACATACAGGTCTCTTAAGTGCCTGCTAAAGGTTGGCTCCTAACTGCCCTGCATTACTCCAGCTCACTATGTCATACTGAACCCATTATCTTCTCCTAGAATCACCTACTTTCTTGGGGTTCTCAGTATCATGAATGGTGATCCAGCTGCCCAGAAGGAAACCCTAGTAGTCATTCTGGATTCTCCCTCCTTTTCCCTCCCATTGAGTTCCAATGACTCTGCTTCCTAAGTATTTTGCAGCTTCACCTATTGCTCCCCACCTCCCCACCTCTGATTGACTGTGGGCACCATCTACAATGATATCGTAAATGTTTTTCTCGCCTCTGGTGTTACTCATGGCTCTGAAGTTCCTAATTCTCAGTAGTCAGGTTTCCTGCCAAACCTTCAAAATCTGAGGCTGGAAGACCAAGAAAGAAGCCTCATCTCAAATGATCATGACATGAAGGCTCTTCTGATGTTTTTGCGTGGTGGAGAAGCACCCCAAGGGCAGGCACAAAGTCATACCTGCCCTTTATAGTGTGATACCCTACAGTACCTGATGGTGCATGCTGTACAAGGCAGGACCACAAAACTGATTGTTGAGAAGTTGAATGTTCACTTCTTGCCAGATCCTTCTGGTAAGCCAAGAGCCTTTTACAGACTTAAGGGCCATCTGCATAAGGAAGGGGTATAGTATGAAGTCCTGTCTTGGGAGTAGCAAAAATCCCCTGAAAATACCCCTAGACCTTTTCAAGCTGTGAAAACCATGTCTTGACCTAGAGATATCTGGTACTAATCCAGATACCTGGGGCCAGACACCTTGGTCATTTAAGAAGACTTTGAAAATAGATGACATTTGTGTTTAATTGTAGGGGCATGCAGAATAGCTAGAGAGAGAAATACGTGGAAATGTTGTGCGTTCAGCTGCTGTGATGGAAAATACAAGAGTGATTCTTGGCTCCTGGTTTGGTATCTGAGTAGATAGGAATGCCTTCAGGTGAGCAAGGAACTTTCAGAAAGGAGCATACATTGAGAGAAGACTATGCTTTGGTTTTGGACACAGTAAGCTAGAAAGGGCAAGATCCAGTGGGCAGTTAGGTGTATATGTCTAGAATTTGAGAATGGTGGGCAAGGTCACCAAATTTCATGGGGGCAGAGTGAGCAAGAGTTGTGGAGGAGGTCCCCCACAGAATGCATGGATGAGTCACATGGATAATTGCTCAACCTTCACTTTGGACTTTGTGTGCATCTGTCTGTAGGGGAATATTTTACTTTGTTAAGACAAGAAGTGTGGAATGTTTGATGGTAAGTCAAGTGATGCAAGATGATGATAAGAGCATCTGATAAAACATTCTAGCTTACTAATTACTAATTGTGTTTGCAGCACATGAAACTTTCATAATTGGCATGCTCTATGCCCACACAAATACAGATGCTCATTGACTAAGGAATGGAAAGATTAGGGGAATTGACTGTTGGCTGTCTCTACAGAGTAGTTGCCTCCATTAGCCAACAGAGGAGATTAGGAGGGTACATGGCTGTCCTTCCCTCCAGAAAGCATTTAAGCTGTCCCATCTGTGTCTGATCACACCTGAGAAGGAGAGTGGTGGGTTGTGCCCTCACCTGCTACATGTGCCCTGAGAATCCTGCAGATGGAAGCCCAACACTTAAGTTATGACAACAGTGGTTTTTTTTTGTTTTGTTTTGTTTTGTTTTAAACAATTATTTTGTATGTTGAAGAACAACCTGAAAAGTCTACTTTTTGGGGGGGAATTGTCCATGTGGAACAGAAGGCCAGTCATCATGTTTCTTCATTTGCCTTTTATTTTCCCATGAGTTCTCAATTGCTTTTGGAACTGAGTTGCAGGTAGCATTCACCTAAAGGCATATGGCACACTTCAGGTGAGTTTATTCGAGCTTGTTAGGACTTTGGTGGCCAGCAGCCAGAGGGAGGAAATGGGGCTTGTCTACACAGGGAGTTATGATCAACGACCTCACCTATTTAAGTAGGTTGAAATTTTCCACTTCAGAGGATTTCCTTCTTTTTCATTGTTTTTTCAAATTTCGAATCCCTAGATCAGCATAGCTAACATCTCTGTTCATTTTATGTCATTAGTGGTTGAAGGGAATGCTCGGGTTGGCTGAGCCAATGTTCTCCCACTCTGTAATCTCTGTACCTCTGAGCCTCAGACACATATTACAGCATCACATCAGGAACTGTACCCAACGTCATCAATTCCTCAGAGGCTCCCATACACCCTAGTCCGGGTAATGTATTTCTCTTATGTTGACAGACCATTGCATATTGTACATACAATTTTTTAAAAAGTTAAAACATATTAAGGTTTTCAATTTACTGTGTCACTAATATTCTTAAGAATGTATCAGATCAAGTGGAAACTAAAGTTACAATTTTTAATCATGGTGAGAAATATTTATTTTGGATTTCTGTGATCAATTATCCAGCCTGGCATTTAGGTCAGGTTTCCCTCAAAACACACTCTGACACAAAGACGTGCACAGAATGATTGTTAGGGAGTGACTGCCAGGTTTGGGGAGCAGGCAGGGAAAAGAAGAAGCTGTGCAAAGATGCCATTCAGACAAAGCCTCTCCTTAGCTGAACCCCACAGGGGCACTGGAGTGGAAGTCCAGTCTCCAAATTTCTCTGTCCTCTGCTTCAGACATGTCCTGGCATAGGGCTGCCCTGGAGGGAGGAAGGGACATGTCTGGCCACTTTGACTTTTGCCATTCAGGCTAAAAGGCTTCAATAGTCCAAGGAATATCCTCCAAAGAGAATTTCAGGTGTGGGCAGTTTAAGTCAAGGCCACAGAGGCTGGGATGTACCTGGCATTTGCTAAGCTCTCAGGAAGCTTTTAGAAGAAATGAGTGAATGAGTCCTTTGAGCATAAGCGTGATTATATTCAGCACAAGCTCAGCGAGTACTTTGCAGCTTTACATTCTAAACACTCATTTCATTGGGGATGAAGGTATCACCACGGGAAAGCCATTAATTTATGTGGTTGATAAATCTTAGTTGATAAATGGACATTTCCAATGCTATGGAAAATGCTTTTGTGATTTTGCTAAGAAGATGATAAATGTTTCTTTAAAACTTTTCAAAATGAGCTTGACTATATCATACTCATAAATAAACATAATTTGTGTTTTTTATCATAAAAAATGCATATGGAAAAAACACACACTATGTTTAAAAAATTGGTCAATATATTGCACTGATATTTTTGGTATATCTCAATTCAGTATAAATTGGAAACTTTATCGCAATATTTTCCTCAAAGCAAATTGTTTTTGGCTCATACCAATTGTTTTCATAGTGGAAGGAAGATCATGGCAGAAAACAATGGAGCCAATTCCATGTGAGCAATTTGTTCCCCCTAATAAAGTATATACTTTCACTGCAAATTACAGCAATAGGGATCTGGGCCATAAGTTAGGAGGCAGAATCTGGGGAGAAGACACAGAAATACAGAAAGTCCAGGAAAAGCCACTTTGACTGTATGTCTCCCACTAAACCCTTTGTGTCCTTGTGGCTGGCTGCTTTTAATACCATTCGTTTTAGTCTCTGAAGAAATGAAAATCCATTCCAGCATTTTAAAATAAAAACAATTGCTTTAAAATTTCATAACTGCCTTCAATCCTATAATATTCTGTCATTCAGCTTTGTTCAAAAGATACACAATATGCTCATCTTTTAGAAATGATTTTCTTGATGTTCTCAGAAGTTATATTGATAAAAATATAAAGATGAGATGGGTCATATTTCTAAAAGAAAGTTTTAATATTTACATTTTAACACTTAAAAATGGTTATGCCATTAGGTACTGTAAAACTTTTTTTATGAGAAAAAGTGTGGTATAAATAAATACAAACACCAATGGGTGAGTAAATGCTTTAAGTCATTCATTTTTGTTTGTCTTAATTTTTAAACTCTTTTGTTTAATAAAACTTAAAATGGCATCATAGTAATTATTTTTAAAATTTTATTAAATTTGTTGAGGTGACATTGATTAATAAAATTATGCAGGTTTCAAATGCACAACTCTACAATACATTGTCTGTATGCTGTATTGTGTGCACACCACCCTGAGTGAAATCTCCTTCTGTCACCATATATTTGACCTCTTTTACCCTTTACTACTTCTCTGTAGCCTGCTTTTCCCTCTGGTAACCACCATACTGTTGTCTGTATCTATAAATTTGCTTGTCTTACTTGTTCATTTTTTAATTGGGTTGTCTGTTTTCTTTTTTTTTTTTTTTTTCTATTATATTACTTTATAGCATGACCTTATTTTTTTTTTTTTACGATTTTTTTTCTTTTCTTTTTTTTCAGATTTAATGTGTTTTATTGATTAAATTATTACATTTGTGCCAATTTCCCTTCCCTCTGCTCCCCTCCACCCGGTGGCCCCCCTCCCTCCAGTTGCCCCCCCTTTTAGATTATGTCTATTAGTTGTGCATACAGTTCCTCCCAACCTCTCTCCGTCTATTCCATTCCCTCCTACCTTGATCCCCAATTCCTATATCATCTCCCTCCCTTTCCCCATTCCCCCTCCCTGTTGACCTCCCCTCAGTATGCTTCCCATACCCACAGTTCCTTTTCCACTCTCGTTGCCTATTTAGTTTGCCTTTGTTTCATCTCCCTAGCTTCTGTTTTTTTTTTTTAAACCAGTCCCTTTAACATCTCATATAACAGTGGTTTGGATCTAATGAACTCTTTCAGTTTTATTTTGTCCTGGAAACACTTTCTCTGTCCTTCTATTCTGAATGACAATTTCACTGGATAGAGTATTCGTGGTTGTAGGTTTTGGATTTTCATTACTTTGAATATTTCTTGCCAGTCTCTTCTTGCCTGTAGGGTTTCCCTTGAGAAGTCAGCTGATAGTCTAATTGGGACCCCTTTGTACATAATTCTTTTCTTCTCTCTTGCTGCTTTTAAGATTCTCTCTTTATCTTTCATTTTTGACATTTTGATTATAATGTGTCTTGGAGTGGTTCTCCCTGGGTCCAGTCTCTTGGGAACTCTCCTTGCTTCCTGGACTTGCAAGTCTATTCCCTTCCCCAAGTCTGGGAAGTTCTCCTTTATTATATTTTCACTCAATTTTTCAAGTTCTAGTTCATCTTCCTCATTCTCTGGCAAACCAATGATTCTTATGTTGGGCCTTTTATAGCTGTCCCAGAGGTTTCTGATCCTTTCATTGTTGCTTCCCATTTCCTCTCGCTGCATTGGTTGACTGCTTGTTCCTTCTCCATATTCCAGTTTGTTGAAATGAACTCTGGATTTTATTTCCTTTCCTTCTGTCTCATATGCTGTTTTGTTCCTTTCGTTATGAAAGTTTTTCGCTTCTTTCATATCTTTTTCCTGCTCTTTTGTGAATTCTGTAAGCCACCTGATAACAATGGCCCAGAACTGAGCCTCTGACAGGTTTCTTATCTGTTCCTCTGTCAGGTTCTCTATCTGCTGCCTGGTGAGTTGTGTTACCGGTATTTCTAAAGTTGCCTGCCTCATTTTGACAGATGCGTTTTGTTTTCTTGGGCTGGCTGTCGGGGGCAGTGCCTGTGTACGCGTCACAAATCAGCGACCGGCCGGCGCCTGCCTGTCCGCGACCTATTTCGCAGCTCTGTGGTGCTTTCTTTGGGGGCGGGGGTCCAAGATGGATTCACACAGTTATTCAGCTAGGAGACCGGGATCCGTCCTCCCGCCCCCCTGGGCCTCACTGTTCAAGGCGATGCGGCGGCCGCTCTCCCCAGCTCCGGAGTCGCGCACCGCCAGGGGCTTGCGCAGCCCGGATTCCTCGCCGCCAGCCGCTCCGGGTGCGACCGCAAACAGCACTGCCCACTTTAACTCTTACCTGCCCAAATGGCACCGCTGGTTTATAACTTCATATGTTGGACTTCCGTGTAGTTTTATTTTCTGGAATTTCTAGTTATCCTTTGTTTTGAAGTAGTTGTATTCCTCTATAGTTGTAGAGGGAGACCTAGCGTGTCCGTCTAAGCCTCCATCTTGGCCGGAAGTCCGGGTTGTCTGTTTTCTTGATGTTGAGTCATATAAGCTCTTTATATATTTTGAAGTACAGCCCCCTGTCTGAGCTATCATTGATAATTATATTTTCCCATATAGTTGGTTTCCTTTTCATCTTGCTGATGTTTTCTTTTGCTGAACAGAAACTCTTTAGCTTGATGTAGTCCCATTTGTTTATTCTTTCCTTTATTTCTCTTGCCTTAGGAGATGTATCCGTGAAAATATTGTTACATGTGATATCTGAAATTTTCCTGCCGATGTTTTCCTCTAGGACTTTTATGGTGCCACGGCTTACATTTATGTCTTTGATCCATCTTGAGCTTATTCTAGTGTGTGGTGTAAGTTGGTGGTTTAGTTTCATTTTTTTGCACGTCCCTGTCTAGTTCTCCCAGCACCATTTGTTGAAGAGACTCTTCTCACTCCATTTTATGTTCCTTCCTCCTTTATCAAATATTAGTTGACCATATATTCCTGGATGCCCTGGCTGGTTTGGCTCAGTGGATTGAGCGTCGGCCTGCGAGCTAAGTGTCGCTGGTTCGATCTTCCAGTCAGGGCACATCAGAGAAGGAAAACTCTGACTCCAAAAAACCTCCGCTGCCTTGCGGCATACCTCTTCAGGGGAAAGGCTAAGGGAGTAAACCCCGACAGAAAATCCGGAGCCGGAGTCCCTAAGGCGGTTTGACGTTGTAGTCAACACCGGCAACTCCTGCGGCGCACCTGAAGCCAAGCTGTATTGACTCCGTCTTTCCCTTGGACCCTTCAGCTGCGAAGAGAGGGAGGGTCTGCTGCATGGGCAACAGCAGACCCTCCATATCACCCTGCCCAGGCTCTGTAGCTTCAGCTCCACTGGAGAGGACACTCCAGCATCATCGCAAGATGTCGATTCAACACGGGAGGAGACAGATACCGTGTCACTCCCGAGTCGGACTGCACAGCCATTTTCGGCGGTGCAGATGGACTCTTAAGAAGCTACACCATCGTCTCTCGAGATGGACGGCTGCCGACGACGACGACTTGTTCATTTGTTGTTTTCAAATTTATATCCCACATATGAGTGGGATCATTGTTCTTTACTTTTTTGTGTCACTTACTTCACTTAGCATGATACTCTCAAGATCCATCCATGTTGTTACATATGGCAATATTTCATCTTTTTTAAGGCTTAGTAGCATTTTATATATATATATATCATCTTCTTTATCCAATCATCTATTGAAGGACACTTTGGTTGTTTCCATGTCTTGGCCACCATTAATAATGCTACAATAAGCATAGTGGTACATATATCTTTATGAATAAATGTTTTCAAAATTTTAGGGTAGATACCCAGAAGAAGGATTGTTGGGTAATACAGTAGCTCTATTCTTAATTTTCTGAGAAATAACCATACTTTTTTGCATAGTTACTGTACCTTTTACATTCCCACCAGCAGTGTGCAAGGGTTCCTTTTTCTCCAAACCTTGCCAATACTTGTTATTACTTGTCTTGTTGATAATAGCCATTCTAACAGGTGTGAAGTGCTTTCTCATGGTGGTTTTGATTTGTATTTCCCTAATATATAGTGAAGTTTTTAAGCTTCCATTGCTTCTGTCTCATGGGACAGCCCATTAGCCGTTATGTCTGGTGCACGTGGATGTGGTGCTGCCTCCCCATTGCTGTAGTGTCCATCACACAGCAGCTCATTCTGCTTCATGAATAAGTTCTGATAGAAAAATTTCACATGTTCTTTGAATAAGTCTGAAATATTCCACAAAACAATGAAATGCAGACAGGTAATGTTGGCATGTGGAGATGGTAAGGACGTTTTTGACTCCCTGTTAACAAAGTGCCTGCTTCCTACACAATTCTTCTGTAGGTGTGCATGGTTGGGGAGGGCAGCCAGTGACAACCCTGCATCCTGTCAGCTCATAGAATACTATGAGCAGTTCATGACACTGAGTTGTCAAACTGAAGACCTGTCAAGTAAAATACGGAGTCGACTTGACCTTTGTTATCATAGGAAAAGACAAAGGTGGGAAGTCATAAGGAGAGAGATTCCAACACAATAGTTGAAAAATATATCTTTTTCCTTTCAGCAATCTGAGCTTCCACAAGAGGGATGTGGTGACCTCAGGAATAGTGGAGGGAGTCCCGCCATGTCATGCTGAACCCGAAGCTGGGGACAGGTTCTCTTGTCATTTCCTTTCTGCTTGCAGCATTGCTGGGAAGATCTCTATGAGCATAGCTTAGCATATATTATTTGAAAATGCACACCATTACTTTGGTTTTGACAGGATTCTCAGTTTTCTGCCCTTCCGGGCTTCATGACTAGGAGTTGAGATCATGAGGTGGTCATTTAATAATTGCCTGCTTCATGGCACAGATTAATGACTTGCTTCACAAAATACCCAGCTGAGTCTTTATCATAGTTTATGTCCAAGAACGTATGGCAAGACTCATCACTTAAGATTAATCTAGACCATAAAGTTTCTATTTTTTAATGACGAATGAAAAATTCATGCAATTTACACTTGCTTAGATATCATGATAATACATTTGTGATTATTAAAGTACAGTAGTACTGAAGTATGTAAAGTATGTATAAAAATTTCCACCCCTTGCACTGTTTTGACAATAAAATAAGATGTTGGCTTTACAGAAACAATACGTTTGAGCTGAAGAGAACCATTTTAATTTTCCCACTCATCCTGATATAGAGAAAAATAAAAGGATAGCTGGGGCCTTGACCTTCTCAATGGCCTGGGCAGCTCCTTGCTTTTCAGTGTTCCCATTGTGGCCCTGACCTTGTGGGGTGCGATGAAGATTCCAGGCAACTATGCCTGGATACGACCCAGCAGTGCCCTGGAGCTCAGTCCATAACTGCCCCTACTCTTCTGCCCTACTCTGCCTCTGTTGCCTTCATTAAATTTAGTTGGAGAGCTCCTATCAGTTTGGAAATCTTTTTCCTATTTGTCTATACAGTCAAACAAAAATCAATAGCAGGAGTGAATTATATTTAAATAAATGTTAGGTTGCTGCAGATAGAACTTGGTTAGCTAAAATTTAGAAAATAATTGAAACAAAAATTCTCAATGAATGAAGGAATCCATGTTAAGACCTTAAAATGCTGGTTGAATAATTTCTCTGTTACTTTGGGATCCATAATTTTTTTAAAAATCAAGTGACCTAAGAAATATGGAGACCATAATTTGCCTTAGGAGGGCATGAGATTTCCCTAATATTAGCTGTATCTCTTTACTTACAACTCAACAACAAATGAAAACATGTCTCTGCCAATTACAAAGTCTCAGGTAATCTAGAGGGCATGGATTTGCCCCAGATGACTCCATAGCTAGGTGAGATTTTCTCTTGTTTTTTGGTATTTTTGCACATGGGGCTGGAAGTGAAGAACAACTTCATTGGCTATTGTGCTTAGGATGACTCACAAGAGTCAGCAACTTTCAGTTACCTGTTGGGAGTTGCTGAACAGCTGATACTGGGCACCTGTCACTCAACACCCACACAGCCTGTTACAGTGATAACTCCACTGACATAAATTTGGTACCAGAGATTTCTGGTAGACATTAGGTGGTAGAGAGGTGACATTTTGACCTAACAGGTCAGACGACACATACAGACCTGGGATCCAGACCTGGTATAGATTGAGCTCTGCCCCTATCTGGCTACTTAAACTGGCCAGAGCTCAATTCTTACTGGTAAGGGTGAGGAAGTAGATTGGCTATTTTTCAGTATTTTGGGAGGGAGTGGGCAATTTGATTTATTCAACAGTTATTTATTAAGCACCTCTTCTGAGGCAAGCACTGTTCTAGGCCTTGGGGACACAGCTATAAACACCTAAGATGGAAACTTCTGCCTGGTCCAACTCACACAAATTTTACTCAACCCCATCTGCAACACTATGGATGCAGGGGGCTGTTTCTCACTTCTCCCAGACAGTTCCCAATGACAGCAGCCTGTTTATTTACATTGTTTTTATTATTATTTTCTGGTTTTATTTTTATTTATTTTATTTATTTTATTTTTTGGATTTTCATTTACAGTTGTCCCAGGTTTTAAAGAGGTGGTCTCATGTTTTCTAATTGTCAGTGTCAAGAGTGATTATTGGTGGTGTCTGTTCATACAGAGGGGGACACATCCAGCTTGTTTCAATTTTCTATCATATCTTGGCAATGTCCCTTACAACCTGATAGTATTATAGAATTACTATATTTTCACAATTCATATAAATAAGATTATTTTTCAAAACTGACTTGAGGTATTTTATTATTGTTATATGAAATAAATATTCTTAAACTTCAATCCAGTCTACCAGATTTATTGCCGATTGTCAGTCCTTTCCCATGACACCTTCTCTTCTTTTTGAATCAGCATCATTGTTCAGTTTTTTTGTAGCTTAATTCATGGGGCATCTCCAAAGAACGGGAGTGGGGGGCATGTATGGTATACAGTCTGAAACCTGGCATTCCCTGAGTTCCTGTGTGTTTCCCAGAAACAGGCTTTTTGGGGTATGAAAAGCTCTTTGTTACTATTGTTTTAGCCCCGAAGTTAGAAGCTTGCTATAGTTCCTTCTGGTTTTATGTTATAGAAAAAATTTTGAGGTAAGGTCATTTTTTGTCTCTTTGGACAAAAGATAATATGCAATATTTTACTTTTCTCCCTAGGAAAAGTGTAGCAGTTTCCCCCTAGCTGCTTCTTCTAAAAAGAATTATCAGTGATGGATGTTAACTAGACATACTGTAGTGAGCTTTTTACAATATATTCATATATTTAGTCATTATGTTGTATACCTGAAACTAATATAATGTTATATGTCAATTATACTCACTTAAAAAAACAGCTATCAAGAAAGAGACAAATCTTGGTCCTTATTCAGACTGGGGATTAGAATGTCCCCATGGTCTGCAGACTCTGCCTTCTGCTCACAACCATAACAGCTTTCTTCTATCTTTTCTTTCATGGTGTTTCTGCTCTGTGTCCTTCTCTCTTCTTTGGTGGCTCAGTTGGGGATCTACTGACTACAAATAACTAACAATTTGTTTAAAAGTGGTTTTAAAAAGGTGGGGTTTACATCCAGGCGAGAGGGACCTGAGCTGTGGGAGGACCCACTCCCTCCCTGTTCCTCTCTATGCTTCTTCAGTATGAGAAGTTGCATGGACAAGAGGCACACTAGTTCCTGCCCAGAAATCTCTGAGCCTCTTCTGCAGCTTGCATGGGCCTCTCCCCTGTCTCATCTACTCCACGCAACCCAAAGGATGGTCAAGGGACGACTGTGGGACACGGTGTCTCATGCTCAGAAGTGCAAAGTTAGATATTCACAGGTGTGTGGGAAGACCCACAGAATGGAAGAGACATGGAATAGACTTGGGCCATAGCCAGGACTCATGAAGCCACCAGGCTCTGCTAGAGAATCCTAAATCTGCCTGAATATCTCATTGGTCAAGGCAAAAGGAGGAATCTTCTTCTTTTGTTATCAAGAGTGTTGGCTTGGTTTATAACTTTTACATATGTAGATCTAGAGTATGGGGAACGGCAGCATGCTAGAGCTGACTTCAAATGGCTGGCAAGAACTGATTGTTACTTTTTTCATCAGCAGCTTGAAACTGGCCAGGCATATTCACACTATGGTAAGACAAACATTAGAAATCAGGTGTTCTCCCCAGAGAGCTGGTTGTTAGACACCATCATACCATGGCCTGTGTGTCTCCATGTATATACTTGCTCTTGCTACACATTTAGGACTGGGTCTGTCAGGTGTGCTCTGTGTTAGTTGCCCTGCTGGTTTTTGTCCTCAGATTATGGCCTCATGGTCACAGCATGGCTGCTGTAGTATCTTTGAGCATCATGCTCATGTCCCAGGAGGGGAATAGAGAAAGAAGAGAAACACCTGTGTTGTCAAAGGCCCCTAGCTCCCCTGTGGGCTTCTGCTTTTGTTCTGTTGATTGTGTCATATGTGACAAGGAGAGCTCTGAATTCGAACTTTTATCTTTCTACCTTCCACATGAAGAGAGGTTGAGATGAGTAGGGAATGGGCCAAGCTGAAGTCTCTACTCCCTCAGGGTTCCTGATTTGTGGGAATTTCTGGATCATGTGGGGACACCTGATTCAAGCTCATTCATTAACTTTGCTAGTCTAGACTTGGGGAAAAAAAGATTCTAAGGAATTGCAGGTTGTCCCCTGAGCTGTTGGGAAGGGGATGTGAACCAGTTCTGATCTGGCTATCTCCCTTCATGCATGAGTGTGTAGAGATGACCAGATCACAGACAGAGAGGACAGGAGGGGCACAGATGGGGGTGGGCTCAAGAAAACACAAGTCTTTGCAGGACAGGCTGAGAGCTCAGAGTCTTTGAGTTTCTACTTCCTGCTCATAGTGTATAGTTACATTCCATGAAGTTCCCATTACACCCTGGACCTTTGTAATAAATAACACATTTTAGCTTAATCTAACCCAATTTGGTTTGTTATTAGCAATAAAGATTATTTTAGTTAAGTATTTTTAATTGAGGCAGATGTAGATTATCTTTATGTAGAATAAGCTATCTCATAGATACTTGATATTTAATTAAAATTGTTTCACCAAATTAGAAATCTTTTTCACTATATTCTAAAGAAAGAAGCATAAAAAGTAAGTGAAGTTACCTCACAGTATCACAAAAGTAAGATGGGGATTCTCTGTCTCATGGAAAAATATCTAATTCTGAAAACTTTTTAGGGATGTCTTGAAATATTCTGTTAGGAGCATCAATGTTCTGGTAACATAGAGAGGAGCTATACATTTTCCATATTTAAACTGAGACTGGAAGGAAATTGAGAGAACATCATATCTGCCTCTGGGCAAGACTGTCCTGAATCCTGAAATGTGGCATTTGACAGGCGTCATTAGTATCAAGTCTTGCAACCCATTCCTATGGCTACAAGTCAGAGTTTCCATATTTAGAAAGACGTAGATCCTGTCTAGATTTCTAATAACTTGTCCTTACCTAACATCACGACAGTTCCAACCACCAGAAGGTCATGTGGCATACTTTTAAATCACAATATGTTAGAATTAATAGTTGTCTTTTGAAAGAATATTGGGTGAATCCTCAGATAATGATGGGAGCTCAGGGGGAGGTGCCTTCAGGCTGTTTGAGATCCAGAAGATGGAGCCCTGCTCCTGAAAGCAGGAGACATTACCAGGAATGTGTCTGGTTCTCCATATAAGCAGAGGTCAAATGTCATGGAGGCTGCACGACTGTCCTACAGGCAGGCCAATGTAGTCTGCTGGCAGGTGGCCACATCTCAACATTAGTCCAGGCTCCCATGGAGCATTTGAGAATGAGTGCTTTCCTTTTTCATCCTCTGCCATCCTAAGAGGGTGATGTTAGTTGTTTTATGGACTTAAGTCATATCTTGAGCATTCCAGGGCATTCAGGGACAATGCATGTGACAAGGTGAAGTTATATTACATGAAGAGTGAGGAATCCAACTCTTCATGTTTAGAGCAAGTTCTCCCAGAAAGAAGTCATGTATTTCCTTGGACTCTACAATTTGTGTCTTAAGCTCTTGGGGGCTTAGTAATCTGGCAAATATAGTATAATCAGTTTGGAAGATGAAAGGATGAGAGAAAGGGAGAGAACTTGGGCAAAGCTAATCTAATATGAATATTCATGGGGAAGAATCTCTAAAAGAACATTGGAGGAGGAATTAGTAGATAGAATTTCTGTGCTCTTTAATTATAGCCTGGTGATACAGTTACAGGAAGATGAGTATCTATGAATTATACTAGGTTAGACAATGTAAAAGAAAGAAAAAGAGCACAAACTTTATCTTTTAGGAGTTAAAGTTCTAAATAGTCAAACAAAAGCAATTTCTAAAGCACTGTCACCATTATTTAGATGGAGAGCAGGGCTTCTCATCTATCAGTTTGAGACAAGCTCCCCACCTCCCAGTATGTGCAAGCCCAAACTTACCACTTCCAGCAGTTGCTGTAATGACAGACATACAGATGTAACTGGGATGAACAGTGTATTGGCCAAGCTCCATCCTCTAATTCCATGTGGGATTGCGTGCTTCATTTCAAGTGAGCTATAGAGACACTTCTTGTTTTGTTTTGTTTAATATATGAAACAAAGAGATATAGATGTTTGCATAAAGAGTGGGTGGTCTCAACTTCACTGAGGTAGAAATTGAACTTGGGTTCCAAGGAGACAAGCTTCTTCCAAGGCAAGGGCTTTCCAAGTAACTTACATCAGGGGAGAGTACAATTACCTAATTATGCAATGGAAGGCACTTCGTTTCCAGAGAGGAGAGCAGATGCACAAAGACTGTTCATGTGGAACAGTGTGGTGGGCAAAGATGAATGTGGATACTGCAGAGCTGGTGGTTGTAACCATGTTTTCTCTGTAGAGGTGAACTCCAAAAGCATGGCCTTGGTTGGACAAATTCCAAAAGAGCTTCAGTACTCATGGTGGCAGATTCAAGATGGCCATGCACCCTTTGCCCACCACCCACTGAGAGGTGGTGTCTAATTCCATTCCCTGGACTATGGGCTAGTTTAGTGGCTGCTTTGACCAATGGAATATGCAGAGTTACTGGACCTAGGTCTTCAGAAACTGGAAGCTCCCAATTTCTTGTCTTGGAACACCTTCTAAGGAAGGCTTGAGTCACCATAGAAGAAGCCAGAATAACCTGAGATTGTCTTGCCAGAGTCCATATATAAAATCTCAGTTGACAGGTTCAGCCAAGCCTAGCCTTTCAGCCATCCCCACTGGATACCACACGTGTAAAGGAAGCTATCATGGGCCATTTAGACTAGTGGTTCTGCCAGGTGAATACCATCAGATCTCCTCAGTCAACATCATGTGGAGCAGAAGCACAGTTCTGCCTGTGCAGAATTTGGATGAGCCTGGCTCATCCAAATTCCACCCCAAACCCTGCTGTGTGGTCCTCTCCCATCCCTGGCTGACCTTTCCTTACTCAGTGAGCCCCCAGGGCTCCTGTAGCTAAGATCCTCATCCTGAGTGACTTAAAACAAGAAATAATTATTCTCTCCCAGTTCTAGAGGCCGGAAGTCCTAAATTAAGGTTTCAGCAGTGTGACACCTCCTCTGAAGGTGCCAGGGAGAGACCGTTCCATACCACTTCCCCAGCTCTGGTAGCCTCAGGTGTCCCTAGGCTTGTAGATGGCTATCATCTTCCCATTATGCCTGTTTGTATCTGTGTCCAAATGTCCCTTTTATGTAGGAACATAAGTCATATTGAATTAAAGCTCACTTTAATGACTTCATCTCATATACAGCTGCATGGACCCTATTTCCAAGTAAGGTTACTTTTACAGGTACTCGGGGTAGGACTACAATATTAACTTTTGGGGGGATAAAATTAAACCCTTAACACCCATTGTCTTCTGAGGATTCTGAGGGAGGCAGACAAGGGAAGGTATGGTCTGGGGAAGGAGGATAGCATCTGAGATCTGCCATCCAGAAAGAGTGGGGCAGGTGGCTAGGGAAGACCCTGGCCACCATTTCTCTCACCTCAAAAACTTCTTCATCCCATGAAAAAAACCAGAATATCCTTAATGTTTGGGAATGGGCATTCATGGATAGTTTGTGTTGATCCAGGCAGGAACAATATGTTCCAATGAGGGATACCCATGGCAGGGAGGGCTGAAGCTCTCAGGTGGGTGAAACTTCCTGGCTTCAGTGTAGACAGCCTGCTGTCAGCGGAGAGCGCACAGCCTGGCAAGGGTCAGAGTCCACACAACATCAGCTCACATCTCACCAGAGGCCACCATTCACAGCTTAGTCACATGGGAGTTGGCTGATCAGCATCGTGTAGGTCAGAGATGGGATTTCATCAGTGAAAACAGTGGACCACTAGACTGGCAATGTGAGATGAGTTCTCATGGATGAAAATAATTATGTTCAAGATTACGCAGATGGCTAAAATATTTGAGAGATGCTCCCCACCTTGTATACACAGGGCTTATGGGTCTAGAAAGTTCTACCTAAACATAGGAAATACAGTTAAGACTGGTCTTCTAGATGACCTCTGTCCATCCCTTGAGTTACAGGGTTTCTGATTATGTGACAGGGTGGTGGTTTTGGTCTGGCTTCTCCAGAGAAACAGAACACAGGATCTCCTCTCCCTCCCTCCCCCTCTTCCTTTCCCTTTCCCTCTCCCTCTCAGTCTCCTCCCTCTCCCTCCTGCTCTCCTTCTCTCTCTCTCTCTCTCTCTCTCTCTCTCTCTCTCTCTCTCTCTCTCTCTCTCTCTCACTCTCTCTCTCTTGCGCACACGTGCACACACACACATCTATGTATCTATCTACTTACCTACATCTATTTATCTACCTATCCATCTATTTATCTGAGAGTCAGAGAGATTTATTTTAAGCAATTGGCTCACAAAATTGTGGGCCCAATAACTCCGACATTGCAGGGCATGCTGGCATGCTAGAAATTGGGGAAAGAATTGATATTGCAGTCTTGAGTCTGAAATCTTTAGACTGTAAATTTAGGTAGTATGTCTCTGTTTCAGCCTTAAGGAAGACTTTCTTCTTATCTGGGATACTTCAGTCTTTGCTCTTAAGCCTTCCATTGACTGGATGAGGCCCACCTACTGTATAGAAGGTGATATGCTTTACTCAAAGTCTACTGATTTAAAAGCTAAACACATCTTGAGTACCCTCACAACAGCTTCTGGACTGAAGTTTGACCAACCGGACATGTAGCCTGACCAAGTTGACAGGTAAAATTCTCTCTCACAGTGATCATGCTTCCTGATGTTCTCAGGACAGCCCTGGTTTACCTACTGTCTTGGTATAATTATAATAGCACTCAACACTCTGGTAAAGTGGTAACAGTTCAAAAGATACAGACACATCCCACTTCAAGGGAAGTGGCTGGGACTCAGTCAGGTTTACAGAACATGTTGTAGGGAATTTTATATTTGCTTGTTCATAAGGTAGATTTAACAGATTTCATGGGTGTAGTCTAATTGACTCTAATATCTGCTTTCATTATAATCACATTATGAGGTTAGGAGAATTAGACAGTTAACCTTCACTCACCTAAAGTTTTCTACAGCTGAGGTTAGCTACCCCAAAGGAGCTATATGTGTGCATGACTGAACTGGCTGAGGTCTGCATGAACCTGAGAAGACACAGCTATGGTTGCTCTTCTCCTGGGGGTAGGGCATTATCATTTGATTTTAAGTTGGCCTGAGCTACCCTCATGTGATAAATGGTGGAGCATCTGAGTTGCTCTGGGGAGAGGCAGTGGCTGGCACTGGGAGTAGCAATGGAAAGAGAATTTCTTTTTGAAATTAAGTCTCGTTCACTTTTATCTTCAGTTAAAATCTTTTTATGGACCTCCCTGTCTTGGTCAATGTTTCTCAAAGTGAGATTCATGAGCTCTCTGAATCAAGATAAACTAGGGAGTTACAGAACATGTCTTACCTCACACCTGACCAAGCAGAATAAGGAGGGCAGATAGCCTTCAAGACGACCCCAAAGTTCCAGCTTCTTGGTGCCCTTTCCCTTGTGCAGCCCCTCCCACGTGTCACTGAGGTGTGACCCACAGAATGTTCAGTATTGATGGCATGTTGCTTCTGAGGCTGGTCACAGAAGACTCTGTGGCTCTCACTGCTCTCCTGGATCACCTGCTCAGGAAGGAGCCAGCCGCCATGTCATGAGGCCACTCAGACAGCCCTTTGAAGAGGTTCACATGCCAAGAAACCCTAGCCTCCCACCAACAGCCACATGGGAAGCTGTCTTGGGAGCAGATGGCTGCCAAGGTGGATAGGTGAGAGTCTGTCTGGGCACTCTGGTCATGCCACCATCGCTGGCCAACTGGACCACTGTGAGAGCCTCTCGGCTGTCTCTGTTTTCCATCTATACCTCTCTGGCACCTGTTCTTGACATGTCATCACATGAAGCTTTCAGCAGGGAAATCAGGGCAAGATCCTTACCCATCCAAAAGCCTCCAGTGGCTCGCATCTCATATATTCCCAATTTGTGGCCCTATTCTTGGTCTGCAGGGGCCTGCAGGATTTATCCCTGGCCCCTCTCTGATCTCATTTCCCACCACTCTCCCCATCTCCTCCCCTTTCCTGCCCCTCCCCTCAGGATCACTACACCTGCCCACTGTAACTCCCCAAGCACACACACACCCACACACACCTGGTTGCAAACACTTATTGTCGTCTTCCCTGGAATGTCACACCAGGAAGGTGAGGACCTAGTCTACATGGCTCACTGCCATCTTTCTGACTTTAAACCCACTGACACATGATTGTGTCTCAGTCAATATTTGTCAAGTAAATGGGAAAAAAAAAAAAAATTACCTGCCCGTCTAGTTTACCTTTCAAAGCTAAGCTCCAGTGTTTATCACTTACAGCCTACCTTCGATCAGTGAATATCTTAGTGTCATTTTCACAGCTTGATCAACTAAAATTGGAACTGGGATAACAGAATTGTATCTTAATTAAAATAGCTAAAATTAAAACTTAGCTTGGGGCTTCCCTCTTCCTGGTGCTCTCTATACCTCCATACACTGCTGTGATCCTCTGAGTCTGATCCCTCCAGCCCCAGGGACAGAGCAAGAGTCTTAGTCACATGATTCCTCCTTTCCCAGTGCTGTCAGCCCCTCCAGGGCAGGCAGACACTTTATTTCTTCAGCACAGAGGTCATCCAATATCAGCTCATGGTCCCACTGGTTTTTGTAAGTGACGTTCACTGGGGGACACCTGTGCTAACACATTGTCTGCTTTCACACTGCAAGGACAGAGTGGAGTAGTTGCAACAGAGAGGGTAAGGGCTAAAAAATGAAAAATTAAGTACTCTCTAGTCCTTTACAAAAAGTTTGCTAATCTCTGATGTAGAGACATTTAATAATATTCAGGTGTCTAAAGGAATAAACTTATAATATGAGGAAAGCTATGATGAGCTAAGTCAATATAAATAGGAAAGTTAAATTTATGTGATTCAACTATTCACTGAGTTCCACTGAAGCAAGTTTATTTAAAATGGTAAAATATTGAGAAACAAGTCACACAGAGAGTTTATTCCATAGTATTGATGTCACAGAACCCAGAGTTGGAAATTTTAGAAGTTTCCATGTTATACCATTAATATGAACCAGCTCTGTGCCTCAAATGCTCAAAAACTAGAAAAATTAACAATAACTTAGGAAATACAAAATAAGTGACTGTGGTAAATTTTCTTGTGAATATGTTTCCTGGTTAATGGATCTTTTAATATTTATCATTATCACTGTCGTATCACTTTAATTTGCCTTTAATTGGATAAATAACCTAAGATGTTTTCACAAAGGAATGATTTCTATTTGATACCAAGACTAAATGTATGTACTTAATATCCCATAAAAAATAGTAGGTTTTCACGGGTCTTAAGAACAAAATGGACAGGTCCTTGTGCATCTTGGACCCTCTGTAACATGTAGCCAGTCCCTTTATATTGTGCACATTTTAGCATGAAGCCTTCCTGGAGCACAGTTTTCTTACTGCACAAAAAGAGACTTCTCCAGTGTGGCACAGAGTAGCTTAGGTGGAGTGTAATCATTTATACAGAGTTGAAACTGAATTTATGCAAGGAACAAGAACAAGTGAATATCAAAGGAAAGGCCATTAAAAATCATTAAAAACCATTAATTATGACCCTTGCCATTCCCAGGGCTCCAGGCTTGGGAAGCTGAAGGGATTCCCATGGGAGGTGGAGACTCTGCCAGAATTTGTCTAGGTGCAGAGGCAGGGGAGATATTTACCTGAAAAGGTCTGGCTTGGCTGCAGGTGTGAGGCCCTGGGTAGTGGCAACCAAAAAAAGGGTTTCAGAAAGACTGGCCCCCTCCAAGAAGAGAGGGAGGGTGGGGCAAATTCACCTTTATTTTCTGTTTACATGCATAGTCGCTGATCCAACTCATAGAAGGAATGTTGTGCCTAAAAGGGCATTATCATTCTAGAAAAAAATGAAGATATATCTACCATTCCAACTTCTCATTTCTTTCCAGTTTCTCTTTTATACTCTCGCAAAACAAACCACTAGCATTAAGGAATGACTATACTGTGTCTTAATTACTCTTATTTTGGGGGAGTTCAGTCAGATTTGTAAAAACATCATTAAAATATTTTTAAGTGACTTTTTCTTATTAATGTGCATTTGCTATGAGAGTAGTCACTGTGTTAGGATGACCTTGGTTTAATCAATGTTGAGCGCCTACCATAGACAGACTTGTGATACAGCAGAGAACAGGGCAGGTGCCTCTACCTTCCCTTGTGGGGCTTGCTCTCTGTGTGTGTTACATGCTGTTTAGTCAGCTCTAACTCCTGGCAACCCTGAAGAGTGATGTCCACAATGTCTTGTCTTCAATAGCCCTGCTCAGGTCCTGTGGAGTCACACATATGGCTTCTTCTATGGAGATAATCCATCTCATGGGTGGTCTTCCTCTTTACTTGCTATCTTCTATTTTTCCCAGCATTAATGTCTTTTCCAAAGAACCCCGCCTTCTCATGCTGTGCACAAAGCAGGACAATGTCAGTTTTGTCATTTTTGCTTCCAGTAATTGTTCAGGTTTAATTCGCTCTAGGACCCACTTGTTTGTCTTTCTAGTGGTCTAGGGTCTCTGGAGGCCCTCCTCCAATGCCATTGTGATTTCACAGCTCATGGGGGTTATCTATCTACTCCACAAGCTCCACTACACTCACAGATACTGTTGAAATAGTGGGTGCACTTTTAAGCCATTAATACATTATGAATCTAATCTATTTGCAAAAAAAGGTATTGGTTTAATAAAAAGAACTTATAGAAATTCTGTGGGTATGGACAGATGATCAAAACATAAAGTACATACTTGTCTCAGTAGATGCTAGTGCAACTGGATAAATGGGTTTTATAGATGTTGGTTTCAATGTTTATAGAATGAAGTGTCTTTTCAATATGGTTTTATTTCTTTGCTCTGTACATCCATGTGAGTTTTGAACTGATACTTTTGGTTAATTCCAGCTCTTCCTGGTTTCTCCAGTCCAGAGACGAATGTCACATTCTGAAAAAGTTAGGAAGGCCCAGCCTGGACTTACTCTTCTCAGTGATTTAGAACTCAATTTTAGTGATGAAGTTGCTAAGGTAACACTACTTGCAATCAACAAATGCCTTCTGGAATTGGATATAAAACACTCCTCTTACCATAATCACCTAGTAACTCCCAAAATATCCAATAAATTAGGATTTTAAAGTATGGGAACAAGACTTTTAATATATTTTTAGCTTTTTTGATCCATGGAGGAGGTGAGTATTCATGCAGTTTTAAGGTTCATAGGGTTTGAAAAGGTCCTATTTATTTGGGTAAATGATATAAAAGTTGGACAAGGTAGCTTTGAACTATCTATATCAGGGTAGGATTAGAGAAGGCACAGTTAGGAATAGCTCAGATGAGGGAAGACAAAAAAACAGAATGCCCAAACCAGGTTATAAGGTTAGGGTTTAGGATCTTACCCAAATCAGACTGCATCTGTATCAGGCCAAGAAGATTTTCCAGATTCTCCACTGGGGAGTAGGATGATGACAAATTAAAATAGAAGACAAAGCATCTTTAAAAAAAATTTTTTTAAGTATGTTTATTGATTTTACAAAGGAAGGGAGGGGGAGAGAGAGAGATGAGAGACAAACATCGATTGGCTGCTTCCCACATGCATCCCAACCGGGGATCAAACCCTCAACCCAGGCACAAGCCCTGGACAAGAATTGAACCTCCAACCCTTTGAAGCTCCAACCAACTGAGCCACACCAGTAAGGGCCAAGGCACATAATTTGGGAACTACCCTCAGTTAGTTTAGGAGAATCACTTTAAGAGATATTTTTTTAATGGCACAGATCCCTGCCCATGAGCGTGACCCTCAGTCTTGACAACATAGAAAGAATGGGGCTTCAGAGTTAATAGATAAAGTCAGTGATTCTTACTAAGGTAATATAGTTTCCTAGAAAAGTATGAGTGTGTGTGTGTGTGTGTGTGTGTGTGTGTGTGTGTGTGTTTAAATGAATTATTCATCCACCAGTAATCACTCTAAGTAGGAAAAGGAAGTTCTGTTTGGTAATATTTATACATTTCCATTAATAAGTTTGAAACACAATACAGATTGACATAGAAAAAATAATCAGTTTGGTATTAGGTTCATAAATTTCCTTGTTTGATGTGTAGGAAATAAGTCTCTTTAAAGAGCTGAACAGTCTCTTTTTCTAGAGATGGCAACTTAAGCCCAGATGTCCAACATCCTTCTCCCAAAACCAACAGTGATAATCAAAGGAAGCTAAAAATAGACTGAGTGCTGGAATCCAGGAAAGGCTATCATCAGAATGCCAGAGTTTAATGAATTTCTTGTACATAAAGTGCAGATGGGGCTAGATTAAAAGAAGCCATGAGGACTCACACGTTCCCTTTGGAGAACACTCCTGCCTCTTGGCAGAACTCCTGATTCTCTGTGAAATTAGTGTGTTAGAAGTGAAAGAAAAAGGACTTGTAACTGGACCCAAATCTTCTTTTTGGGACAGGTCAATAACATTCAGAAGCAGCTGTGCCAGAAGTTCCCAGGGCAAGACAGGTGACACCAACGGGAAATCCTAGTATAACTGGGCTTCTCCTAGCTGCAAATTTCTCCTGAGAAGTTGAGGCCCTGTCAGCCTGAATGGCCTGTCTCTTTCCGGACCCAGTGGGGTTGCTCTCAAACACAACAGATAGCAAAGCAATACAAGAGGGTGGATTTAGCCACACAGAAAAGCTAGAGGAGAAGATGGACTACACAGGGAACTATCAGAGAACAGCAGTTTCTGAAGCAGCAGTTTTGGTAAACACTATAGAAAAACATCTAGGAGGACAAATGTGGTTGGTTCTAGCCAATCCCGCAGGTTCCTTCCCATTCTGTGGGCCATGGCGTCGCTGAGTAGGGAGTCTGAGCCTGCTCCTCCAATTCTCCAGGTGAGGGTGAAGATCACTCCAGCAGCATCCAGGGGACCTGTGGAGACAACCAGATATGATCATGAATAGCAAGACATACTTCTATGTAAGGAGGAAAATTCAAGGAAACCATTGTGGAACCTGCAAAAGCATCTACCTTGCTTTTAAAACAGGCCCTGGCTGACATGGTTAGGTGGATTGAGCATCAGCCTGCAAACCAAAGGGTCACTGGTTCAATTCCCAATCAGGGCATATGCCTGGGTTGCGGGCCAGGTCCCTAGTTGGGGGTGCATGAGAGGCATTCACACATTGATGTTTCTCTCCCTCTCTTTCTCCTCCTTTCCTCTCTCTCTAAAAATAAATAAAGTTAAAAAACAAACAAACACAAATATACATATAAGAATAACACTACAATCGAGAAAGAAAATATATTGAAAAAAATTTTACTAAAGGGAGCACAAGTTATGTGCACTCAAAGTCTTTTTTTGTGCCCTCACTGATCATGAAGGAGATGTAAAGTATGAACTAAGAGATTAGTGATAAGAGGCAAAGGTGAAGAGGAATCTGATGGGGTTCAGGAGAAAAGAAACAATAATTTCGGGCAATATAAAAGGCATAAGAAGCAGAAAGGTTCTGGCTTATCGAAGAGAAACTCAAAAATTATTTCCTAAAAAGCAAATAAATAGGACAAGGAGATACATGTCATTAGAGAGAAAAAGAGATGAAGAAAATAGAGATTAAACATAAAATTAAATTAATTCCTGAATAAGAAACCTTCCCAAGATAGTTCAAGTTCTTTCCCCCATTCTGTTTATTTTCTTAAAATTTCTAATTCCTTTAATTTTTTGTTAAGAGCTGAGTTTCTATCTGGTCTCATTCCTTTCAGATTGAAGAACTTTATTTAACATTTCTTGTTAAGTTGTTGACAACACATTTTCTTTGTTTTATTTTATCTGAAGATATCTTTATTTTGTCTTCTTCTAGACTACTTTGTGCTAAATATAGAACTCTGGGTTAACCTACTATTTTTAAATATCTACCTTTTTACAGGTGTTATTCCACTTTTTTTAGGCCTTCACTGTTCTGGACTAGAAGTCAGTAGAAATTTGAATGTATCATTTTTCTCAAGCTGCTTTAAAAATTTTCTGTTTACCTTTGGTTTATCTCAGTCTGTCTATTATGAGCCTGGGTATGCTTTCCTTTTATTTATTCTGCTGGGGTTCACAAAGTTCATTAATCTGTAAATTTGTGTGTTTCTTCAAATTTGGGAAAAATCTGGCCATTATTTTCTAAAATACTTTTTAAAAGATTTTATTTATTTATTTCTAAAGAGAGGAGAAGGGAGGGAGAAAGAGGGAAAAAAAACATTGATCAGTTGCCTTTTGCGTGTGCCAAGGGGACTGAACCTGCCACCCAGCCCTGTGTCCTGGCCAGGAAATGAACTGGTGACCTTTCACTTCATGGGATGATGCCCAATCAGCTGAGCCACACTGACCAGGGCTGTTTCCTGAAATATTTTTGGTTTTCCTTAGTCTCTTCTTTCTACTTTGGGATTCCAATCACATGCATGTTGGCCTTTTTTATGTTGCACACTCTTTCTTCAGTCTATTTTCCTGTCTGTTCTTTAGATTAAATAATTTCTATTGATTTTTGTAAAACAAATTTAACACTTTTTTTGTCATCTCTTCCTACAATTAATCCCACTCAGTAATTTTTAAAAATTTCTAGATATTATTATTTTTAGCTTTACATTTTTCTTTTGATTTAGTTTGTATTTCTCTGTTGATATCTACTCTCTTTGTATTTATTAAAACATATTTTTTTTATATCCTTGACTAGTAGTAACAGCTGCTTTAAAGTGCATGTCTGCTAATTGTGACATCTGGATCATGAAGTTGTTTCTCACTAATTGCCTTTTCTCTAGAGAACATGTAATATTTTCCTGTTTCATTATCCTGAATATTGTGAAAAATATGTTGTAGAAATTCTAGATTATTTTATGTGCCTCAGAAGACTTTTACTTTATTTTTTAAGCATGCAATTAACTTGGCAGAACTCAAAATGCAAATTATATCTCCAAGGGGATGGATAGTAACTTAAGTATCAGCACAGATCTTTCAGCCTAATTTGAGCTACTTGAATTATACTCTGCATGTGCACAGTTAATGGACCAACCAGAAATTGGAGCAAAATACCTACATAAATTTTGGTGCTCTCTTTTTACAGCAGAGTTAGTTTTTTGAAAAAATGTTCTTTTAGTAGGTGAATGAAACTGATAAAGATATATAATGAACATATTTGGTCAATTCAATTATATTGTTATGTAAAACATTCTGTTACATTTTTACAGACAGTAACCTTGTGCAGTTATTATTAAAGGGTCTATAACTTTTGCTTTATCTTTCTCTCTTTTTAGTGTATTTTTTAATTTAAATTTGGTTTGTGTTTGTGGCATGGTTATTTTTATACCAATATTCATGCCAATTCTTTATATAAAATAGTGGTCATTCCCTGTTTTCTTTGTTTATGAGAAAAAATAATTAGATTATTTATAAACTCTTCCTCACCCTTTCTCCCCTTTATTTTTCTAGTTGATTTAAATTAATTTTTTTCATTAATATTTTTAAGGAAATGCTAAGCTTATTCTATTATTCATATAATCTCATCACTCCTCAATTTTAATGGTTGTAATTAATTTACATTTTTAGAGCAAAAGCCATTACTTACTGTCATCTAGACCTTATAACTACCTTTTTTTTTTTTTTCTGTGCAGTTCGATATACTTTAAATGCTCACAAACACTCTTTATGTGGGTTGTCTTTCTTAATGTTGGCATTCCAAAACTTATTTTCTACCAGTATTCGGGCAGGGCTCAGAGAATTATGAATCCTGAGTGCTTATGTGTTTGTGAACCATTTTCAAAATGCCTTTATATTTAGGCATAAGCTTATCTCAATATTCAATCTTAGGCTCACTCTTTTTTCTTTGCATATTAAATACGCTCTACTATTTTCTGGTGTAAGTAATTGCTGTAAAAGATTCTAATAGCAATTTGACTTATATTTACAAGTGACTTAACTATTTACTTGAATTTGCAAAGAATTTTTTGTTGTTGTTACTGTTTGTTTCTTGAGAGTCCAGTTGTTTACATGAAGATGTCTTAACATTGCTCATTAAGGTTTTTGTTTATTTTCCCTCTAAATGTATCTTGGAAATATGCAGTTTAAAGATTTTTTTATTTTAGAAAAGTTTTTAGAAATTATAAGAATCAGTGACTGTTCTGTCACATTGCTTTGTTGTCTTTTTTCATGAGTTTCCTTTATGATTATGTTAGCTCTGCACTGGCTATTCTCTATTACTGTCACTTTTAAATACTTTTAAACATTTTCTTATTTTTTTATTGGTTAATTATTTTTATTTCTCTTTCTATTACTTCGTAGCCACTCTCTGTTATATTTATTAACCTTTGTGCTACTTCTGCTTTTGTCTTGTTTCTCAATTTCTAGTTTTGTCTTCTTTTCAGAAATAATTTCTTTTTTAGTCTTTTTTGAGTTCTATCTCCATATTTCTAAGTTTTTATAATTCTGCTATATTTTATTATTTTGTTATATATAGTCTACCATTCTCTTCACTTATTTTTGTTGTCTTAAAACACACTAAAATTAATATCTTTACTCATCCAAAACCATCATAGCAAATCCAAATGAAACATAGTCAATGGGGAAAAAAAAGTGTTTGCACCACACATAACTTATTTGTGATTAGTAGTCTAAGCACATAGTGAAATTTTACAAAATACTTAGAATGATTTGAAGAAACCAATATAAAGATAGAAAAACATGCATATAGACAATAAGCATAAAAATATATGGTCAACTTTTTTTTCTAATTGGTACATGAAAAAGAAATGAGAATGGCAATGGTGGCAATTGAACAGGGACTCTCAAAATAGAGACGCTTTCCAGAAAAGATGTTAATATCTACTTTTTTCAAAGTGTGGGTGAAAGTGGAAATTAGTAACATTTTAAGTATCACATACTTTTTTAAGTTTTTTTTTAATTAAACAAATTAATAGTGACCGGGAGTGGGTGGTGAGTGGGGATAATAGGGGTGAAAAGGGGAAGGGTCTAGTCAAGGAACAAGTATAAAGGACTCATGAACATGAACAAAAAGGCAGAGATTGATTGTGGGAATTGGTGGAGGGGCAGGGCAGGAGAAATCAACAGGGGAAAAACTGGGACAACTGTAATTGAACAACAATAAAAAAATTAAAATAAAATAAAATATTTTAAAAACTCATACTTGCATGCTATAAAAAATAAAATCAAGCAATTCTATTTCTAAAAACTTAATACAAAAATAATCAGATGTAAAAACAAATGTTTTAAGTAAAAATAATTTTCAATTTTATATTTATTATAAATTATTATGCCCCACAATAGAATATTTATTAAATACATTTGAGACACTTCAAAATATAGACTATTTACAGATAATAAAATAATGTTATAAAAGCATATTTAGTATTATAAAAAATGGTACCCTATGCTATCAATTAAAAAAATAATTAAAAAACAAACATATATAGTATATTCTGAATTTCTAACAAAATATTCATAAAGTGTAAGTATACATATAAAACAGGTAAGAGTTATTTAGTCTGAAGTGTAAGACTGCAGGAGATATTTCATCTTCTTATGTTTTGTATTATTTTCTAAATTATATATGTGTATACAGATATTACATAAATAACATATAACCTGAAAGAATAGCTTATTGATGCTATTAATTTTTCTTTCTAGGTGTCTCTTTTGCCATTTTTTTCTGTTGAGAAAACACAGGTTTTTATAACTTAATTTTTAGAATAAAAGCTCCTATGTGAACCAGAAAATGTACTTACATGTATTCACTTTGTGACTGTGAGCACTCATTAACATAGAAGTACAGTACAGTAATACTGCACTTTCAGGTAATGGCCATTTTGTTAAAGATATTGACTTCTACTTAATTAAAAATAATTCATGTACCATAATTAAGAGTGATACTACATTCACCACTTCTCCTGTTTTGCTCAAGTTCATCACATTAGAGTTAAGTATGAAACAATAAAAGGTTTATTTCGAGAGAAAACTAAGGAACTGTTTGACCTCCAATAGAAGCGCTCTCTCTTGCCATCTCTAAATGCTGAAATATGAAGTTGTCTAAATTTGCAAACAAAATTTAAATGTTAGGGTCCTATACTGAAAACTACTTGCCGGTCATTTCTCTTCTTTACTGCCATACTTCCTAATTGTTTTGATCACAGAGACTGGAAAATGTGGTTGTGAGTGTATGTGCAACTGTGTGTCTGTGTGTCGGTTTCAAGGTGGTGCTTCTGTGGGGCCACTGACCTTCCAGAGCTCCAGTGGCATTGGGCTGAGTGGCCTCTCATTTCTCCTCATGGAAGCCCAGCATCTCCCCTCCCATCTGCTCCCCCACAAGTTCCCCTGCCGGCACAACCTCAGCCAGGGGCCTCCACCTCAGCCTTGCATCTAGGAAGTCAAGCCACACCACTCTCTGTTAAACTTGAGCAGTGCCCTCTTGCTTCCTCAATCACAATATGCTAAACTACACTTGACAGAGATGGTTTTTACTTTGTTTCTGGAGCTTGTTGGCCAGGCTGCCCACCACTTCTGGGCATCTTTGCTTCCTGTGTGGGCTGCTTGGAGGGCTGCCAGGGCACCTCTCTCCCCTTGGTTTCTACTTCACACCCAAGGATGGACTGAACTGGTGAGATTGTGGAGTTCAGAGTGAGGAAACGGAGGCCTCCATTCACCTACTCCTGGTCTTCTTATGTTGAAAATTCAGATTCTCCAGGAAAAGACACCACCCTCACCCCTGTGAATTATTTGTAGCTCTTCATGTGCAGAAAGAAACTGTTTGCAGGAATGAATGAGACTGCGAATTCCTTCTAGACATGGGCTGCTCCCAGCTAGCACTTCATCCGCCAGGTTAGAGTCTTAGTTGCCCACCTCTACCTGGTGACTCAGTGTGTATAGGTAGCAGCAGCTCTTACAGATGAAAACATTTTTTTTTAATTTTATTTTTTGTTATTCAATTACATGAAAACATATTTTCTCTTATTAAGCAGATGCCACGCACACATACATGCACAGACACAAATGTCTCACGCACATCCCACACACATATACACTTTACATATACACTCACCACATATACATCACAAACACACACACTTCACATACTACATGGACCAGCACACCACACACACACACACGTGTGCACAGACATAAATGTCATACACACACAGGCTTTCTTTGAGGCACGTAGATTTTAAAGATAGAAGTTGTAATCTTGAGCTGGTATCATTTTCTCTTTCTCCATAAATTAAAATCATTTCAATTAATGATTGAGTCAAATGTTTACACCTGTCCATACATAAATCATTTACAAAACTCATTGTCATTAGAAGTCTCTTACAAGACATTCGTCTTTTGGCAACATTGCTTGCTTGGTTTAATTGAGGTGTTAGGCAAATTAGAAGTGACATCATCAGGGAGAAATAGGTGAGTGGTTGGAAGTGGGTCAAGGCTTCCTCACAGGAGAGCTGACGGTGTGCCTGAAGGCATCGTCCTATTAATTTATTAAAGGTTTATGTGTTTCATACAATTAAAAGAAATCTTGACTGGTGAGCCTCCAAACCCAAGCAGGAATCTTCTCCAGCAAGGTGAAATCTGCCATACTCTAAAAACAGCAGTGTAAATAAAGACAGGGATGTTCACAAAAGTGCAGTTAATCTTACCTCTTTTTTCTCCAGAGTTCTTGGAAGGTCATTTTCTCAGGCTCAGTTTTAATTGCCTTATTTGTATATGGTATTTATATAGCTTATGTGTGTGTCTCAGAAAGGGAAATCACTCTTCATATAACTTTCTTATGTTTCATGGTTTCTATTAAGCCATAAACTATATCACCGAGGAATGAAATAAACTTGTTTCCCACTGCAAAGGCCAAACTTGATAGCACCTGACAGGTGAGCTCAGTGTTGTCACTGCCTAAAAGCCTTATTATCCGATGCGAACAGCAGAGTGTTCAGGACTCCCGAGGATATGTGATGTCAGAGTGTGCTCAGAACAAAGTCAGTGCCAAGCAAGCAGCACCCCTGAGCTGAGAGATGGAAGTGGAGGGGGCTCTGGAGGGCTGAGAGGTCCACATAAATCTGCCACTGGCCACCAAGAGAGGCTGCTTCTGTTTTGCCAAGTAAATATAAGTTATTAGTGCTAAGTGTTAGAAATGAAGGCCAAGATCTTGAGGCAGGGACTCAGTATAGTCATAGCTGACGTATGGAAAGGAACTATGCAGGTGGGCGGCAGGCATGCCGGGCAGGGAGCTTGTGCAGGTGCGGTGCCCAAGGCAGCACTCCCTGACACCTCTTCCCTTTCTCGAACCATCTGTGCTGTTAGGAATCTCTGCGGCTTCTGTATTACAAGACGTCACCAGGAAACACGTCTGATGCTTCTGTTGCAGCTTATCTCTGTGCTGATCTGAATTCACAAATAAACTGCATTTCTGCATCCGGGTCCAGGGCAGCTGCCCAGAGACAAACTCTGAAACATGTGAAGGCAGCACCCTGCTTTCCCAGCCAAGAGCCAGACAGCCCTTGTCCAGGACTGAGCTGGGGGAGTTTCCTGCAGTGTGGGTGCTGCTTTCACTAGAGAGAGGTCTGTAAAACCCAGCAAGCACAGCTCATTGAAGCTGCCCTCCCTTGAAGTCATGGCTGAGACATTGCCCAGATTCTAAAAGTTTAATGGGCTCTGTCCTACCCTGAAAAATAAAATCTCTAAACATGCCAGGTTCCATGTGGGAAGATTTCAACATCCCAGACCCTCTTCATTGAAATGCAGTGACTGTTGTCTCCACTCAGTCAGTGGCATCGCCTTCCCCGATGTTCAAACCCAAAGCTTTATGGTTTCCCTCCCTTCCTCCTCCTTACCGCCAATATTCAGCCCAACAGTTGATTTTAGCTTAAAATCCACCTCTGTCAACTAACTTCTCTCCCTCCCCACTGTTCCTACCTTGGTCTAAGCCACCTCACCTCCTTTGTAGATCCCTACAGCCACCCCTGGATGGTCCTCCTGTGTCCATATTTGTCCTCTCCCAGCTGGCTGTCATCTTGATCTAAACCCATGGAGAACCTGAGTGGGAATCCAGCCACATAGTGCCTGGAGTTGTGACCTATAGAAACTGCTTGGTCATAAATTAATTCTGGTTTAACCCGCTAAGTGTGTGATAATTTGTTACACAGCCACAGATAAGGAAAACATGTAAAACTCTGACTGCAGCCAGAATCCCAGAGATACCCCAATGGTCCTGGGTTAAATATTTTGCAATTAGGACATGGTTGCTTCAGGTGTCATTCTATAATTTGAAGATTATCTTCAAATTAGCTCCCTACCTTTATTGTTTGTAAGTCTTATATAATCTGCAGAAACTCTCTCCATGGCAGGATAAAATGGTTTTTGCTCTGTGTGTGTGTGTGCGTGTGTGTGTGTGTATGAAGTCTAATAATCTGAAAGGCTCAGGATAATGCTGCATTGCTCAAGCTAATTTTTTGGTGACTCATTTAAAAACTAAATGGAAATCCTAGGAGGATTAATGAGTTCATATGTGTTTCATGTTTTGAGATATGCATTAAGTAAGAACAAATATTATTAAAATGAGAACTATACTGTGATTGTTTGTAAGGCTTGTAACTACAGATATTTTGACACTTTAAACATCTGACTAGCTGGGGAATCTTCCAAGGGCATATACTCCAAATGAATTACCTAAATATTTCCAGTCGTAATCCAGCACGAGCCAAGGACAAGCACATAGAGGGGGTATCACAGCCTACAAGATGTTCCCCTCACTGTACTAGGTCCCTGTGACATTCCTTTGACAGCACCTGGTATCTTCCACTGACTTTGTGCTTTCTCAAGAGCTGTTATGAATGTATCTGTGGAGAGGACAGTGATCCCTTTGATTTTTATTTATTATGTCCTTTACAAGAGTCTTTTCCCTTTTGGTTATTAAAATGAAATATTAATTGACCATTTGTGAGGGTGTCCCACACATGTCCTGCTTTGGTGGCATCTTTCCTAGTTAACACTTGACCCACAGTCAATTGGCATTTGCTCTGCCAGGCCAACACTCCTGTGAGCGTCCGCAGCAGACATGGACAAGGCAGCAGGTGTAAGTCCGTCTGCAGCACCCTGCTCAGGGAGACTTAACCATCAGAAGAGAGCAGACATGCCATTTGGGCTGAAGAAGACAGTGCAGGCATAATGTGGTTGGTTTACTCACCTCAATAGAAAAAAACAAGATAAAATTTGAGGTTCCTAATGAGATGGTGACTGAAAAAGAGCTAGTTCTTTTGGAAAGTACAGAGTTGGTGCTCATTACCAATCTGTGGGTGGTGCAATATGTGTATTTGTGTTTGTACATATGGGTGGGGTGTCATTTAAGCCTGTAATGGGGCTTAATCTGGTTCACTGATTTGTTGCCAGCAAGACTCTCATTTCCCTTCCATGAGCTCATGCTCACAGGAGATGTACCTAAGTATTTTATTAAGCACTTTCTTAGGGATTTTACCCCACTAAAAATTTACAGTGCTTCTAACTTTAAAAGTTTTCTCTCTGCATCTGTCCTTGAAATACATATTCTGTTCAGAAAATAGGGTGATACCCTTCTCTTTCTGGGCCAAGCATTTCTGAACCAGCCACACCCTTCCAAATTTAAGCTGTAGGGGTGCGCAGTATCTCCCGGATCTCTGATGACAATCAGACGTGCTTTCCACATCAGGCATGACTGCAAGTTCTTCCTGTTCATTAATTAGACTTCAATTTGTCCTCTGTGCCAATTTTCAAACCTCCTACGTTCCTTACCCACCCTTTTTTCTTTCCATCAATCAACTATTCTCCAGATTTAATTAAAAGCTTATAAAGTTCGCAGAACATTGTGTGTGTGCTGAGAGACGCAGGTTGGGGAGAGAGGAGAGAGAGAGAAAGCTCAGGTTAAATTAGGCCATAGGAAACACCCATGAACACAAAACTCTTTCTGTAAACAGTGTAGTGATAAAGAAGTAACATGGTGCGTCTGATTGCAATTTAAATAAATTATCAATTATATGACACCAGAAATCCACAAACCATGACTTCCCAAGAGGCATTTCCAAAAGGCTGACTCTTCCCGAACAACAGGGAAAGGTGGTGAATACAAGCTTCTCCTTCAAGCTGCAGGGCAAACTTAGAGAACTGATCTCGTCTTTTAATCGGTTGATGTAAGCCAATTTATGAAGAAAGAATTTCACAACCTCTGCCACTAAAGAGACTGTAAGCCAGCTAGCTAGAGTTGGAGGGAGGCTGTGCCCTGGGAGGCGCGTCCAGGCGCGTCCTGGCTGTGAGCCTGGCTCAGGTCCTGCACCCCCAGACCGTTGGGCAATGCAGGTGGGAGCCACGCTGCTTTTCCCAGGGTTATCGAAAAGCTGTCCCACAGGGGCCATGGGAAAAGTACGGGCCGACAGATTATCACAGCACTTTCTTTTTTAAATTGTTTATTGCAACTTCCTTTTTGTAAATAGTAATACCTACTTTAAAGGATTAGTTTGAGAAAAACACAAACCCAGATCTGGAAATGAGCAAAGGTAAAGTCTAGAATCAATGGAGTCAAGAAGGAATATGCCAGTTCTAGCAATTTATTCACATTTTTGAGAAAAATGGAAATATTCCATGCATTGTGATCAAATCTAGGAATTGTTTCAAGTAAGAAACTACAGTTTAAGAGACAATAGAGACTCTGATGTCATGTTCATTAAAATTTTTATTTACGAAAACATCCTGTGTAGCAGAACCAGTTTCTTTTTCTGTCCTTATTCTTCTCTTTTTTGTGTGTGAACCCCTCCTCAGCCCAACAAATACACACACACACACACACACACACACACACACACAGGCCAGTTCCCCTCCATTCACTTGAGGCCCTCAGGAGCCACCTGTAGGGATCACATGTCCCTGAGTCTGGACACAGACACCTGGTCTTGAGATATCCCATGACTGGCTGCATCATGCAAAGCTTTCACTGTAATTGGAAATTGGAAGTCAGAGATTCTTGAAGTCAGAGATTCTTGTCCAGCCTGCTTGTTCTTCTGAAAGCATGAGCTATGAATATATGGTCTGTGGACGGTACCCATTTCCTCTCTGGAGCCCCAGAAATCAAGAAAACTGGCTTGCAACAAAAGACAGACACTCAGATGCAGTTGAGGCCAAAGGCGGAAGCAGATGTTGACAGCACCCAACCTGGCTTGGGTTGCCCCTCTTCTGAATTCTGGAGGGCATGCAGCATCTTTTGAAAAACTCTTCTAGTTGTTCAAGTCAAATCACATTCGATTTTCCTCACTCACAGGCAAAGGAATTTTCACTAAAACCTCAAGAGGAAATGCACCGGCATGTTCACTGTGGATATACTATGAACATCCCCCTAATGGAATTGAGGTGGTTTTTATTTTTTCTTGGTTTTCCTGGCAAAAGACCTTCTTGGAGTTTTAATTTTCTTTATTTTCATTGTTTTGAAAAAGTTTAAGAAGAATGAAATAAAAAATAACATTTTTCTAAGGAAAAAAACAGGAAGAGAAAATATATTTCAATGCCAGTGAATAAACTGGCTGTCTCGTTTGTACCTTATAACACTCATTATTTTTATCATAATTATTTTCCATAAAGTAACCAGATAAAACAATTAGTATTACACAGGACAGATAGCATTTACCTGAGAAGATATAATCCAACAATTGGTTAAGTACATTCTTAAGCTTGAGGGACATCTATTCTGGAAATAAGTTGACACACAATAAGATATTTGCTAATAGAAGCAAGATGCTGGTGTTTTAAGAGCAGACAACTTGAAAGAACATTCTGAAAGGGCATTTTCTGGAAGAACCATTTCAGAGCCAGGCCTAAGTCCAGCTCTTTCAGGACTTTTGCATGTTTTGCGTGGTTGGCATGGTCCAACAATGCAGAGGCTGAATCCTTTGGGGAGATTGCCAAGAGTTCATGATCTCAGGGGAGGACACAATTGCTACTATGAATTCGAAATAAAGAAGGTTGCCTTCTTTTCCTTAGGTGTATGTGTTCAGAGAAACACAGATGCTCTGCTGATTTAGAGGTAAGAGTGCCATCTACTGAATCAAAGACCTCATTTCCAGCAGCCCCATAGCTGATCCTCGGAGACCTCCCACCCGGAAGAGTACAGAGAAGCTAGGGGCACAGAATAAAGACAGCAGGACAGCCTGAGGCCCAGGTACACCTCTGCCCAGACAGTATTTGCAGGCAGAAAGGAACACTCTGAAGCAGAGGGCTGTTAGTTTTTGGTTCAAAGGACAATTTGAGAAGCTGTACAGTGGCAGTCACCTGGGAGAGAGGATGCACGTGTTCATTCGGGAACACTCTGGGCCAGAGAGTCTGAGAGCAATGTGGAGGGTGTAGCCTGACAGCCCATCTGCACACAGTTCAGACAAGAAGATGTCTTACAGTCAGGCCAGGGAGACAGCTAGGGCACCCTTGCCAGGAACCAGGCAGGACCACCTGGATGACTGAGGTTCCAACTCCACTCTGGATGTGTGTGTCTGTGTGTGCAATCCTGGGCACTAAGAGAACACTCTCCCTTAGTGTCTCTGTGGGAAAATTTCAGGTAATAACAATGTACTGTTCATCTGCCTCATATCAAGATTGTTGAGATTAATTTGTTAATGTTTTAAAGAGCTTCTGAAGATACTAAGTGTTACTATTATAATTGCTACAGAAGTTCCCAACAGAACATAGGGAGGCCTAAAGTCCATTTGTTTCACTTTTCTTTACACAGTGGAACTACCCACCTTCCGTAGCTTGTCCAGCTGTGTTAAACCAGAGATATCAATGTCCTGTCCACAGACCACAGGTTGCGGTGAACATGGCTCTCTCTGTAGGTCGTCTGTTAGGACTGTGGGCTGCTTTCAAGTGTGCGTCCACAACTAGAGGGTCCTGGGGTGTTGTGAAAGAGTTGCCTATTATAGACCTCCAGGACAGAGAAAATTGTGCATGTACTGTTTAGAGAAATAGCCCCAAACTCCAAGTGGAAAAGAATGAGAAGCCCCCTCCCTACCCTTGGGATGCTCAGCAGATATGGATACAGAAGCTGAAGTGGTGCTGAGGATTGCTGCGCTCATGGCTTGGTTGTTTCCTTCTCTGGTGAACCTCCAGAGACAGGTAACATCCTTGTGCTTCCAATGGGACAGGCAACACCTTAGGGGAGAGCATGACCATGGGAGCCTGGGGAACACTAATGAGGACCAAAGCCACCCCAGCTTCCTGTGTGGCAGAAAGATGAAGCCACAGTCACTCAAATAAGAATATGGGACCAGGACTCTGTCCATAGCTGCAGACTGATGGGACTACAATTACCCTTTGGCTCTACTTTTAGCCTCATGTGAGTGGGCCCATGGGCTTGGTGTCATAAAAAATGTAAACATGGCCATCTGATGGTAGAACAGTGGTCTGCTGGACTTTATAATCTGGCCCATGAATTGCCATCCCAGGCCTGTCCTCCCATTCACCATAGTGTCTGGGGCTGCAGCAGGCCTTAGCCTCTGATGTGTGGCAAGGGCTTAGTGTTCTTAGAGTGGATTAAATGACAAACTATTATTTTCCCAGAGATCTCATGGCTAGATGCCCAATATCAACATACTGGTAGTGTGGGTTTCTCCTGAGGACTCTCTCCTTGACTTCTAAAAGACTTTCTCCCTGTGTCCTTACAATGGTCGTCCCTCTGTGTGCATCTGTGTCCTAAGTTTCTCTTTTCAGATAAGGACACCAGTCATAGTGAATTAGGGTCCACCAGAAAGAGCCCATTTCAACCTAAGCACTTCTTTAAGGACTATTATGTTCTGAGGGCCTGGGACTTAGGACTTTATTGAAAGCCCTAACTCAGCATTGAAAGGAAGACAGCATTACAGGGAAGACAGCAAAGTAATGTTAGACAGCTTTAGTTTTATTATCCCATTAGCAGCAGAATAAGACAGATATTGTAAGTTATTCTTCCAGGTAAAGGACTTAAATAAGAAAAAGATAATTTTTTGCATCACCAAATTCTCATTATATTTTCCTTGATGTTTTATTGCTAAATTCTTTTTTTGTGTGATAATTTAAGAAGAGCAAACAATGTGCATTGCAGCTGAGAATATGCTTAAGATGCCATAAATATATTGGTGAATACTATATTGGTGAATATTTTCTTCCCCAAATTATTTTAATGTTAATTGATGTATTCATTTTATAGTTTACTGAGTCTTCAGAGAGATAAAACTCGCTAGCAAATGTGGTGCTGACGTACTTGAAATGGTCAAACTTTCATCCTTGGTAAAATACTAAAGTTTAAAATCAAACTTTCCAGAAGCAAATATGTGTGTCTCTGATGCAGTGACTCTGTAGCCTATAAAAGTACACAAGTCAGTTATGAGCCAGATAATTTGGTAACTTATTAATGAATGAAATAACTGTTCCCCCAAATACTATCTTGAATAACTTATCATACCAAAGCAAAATAAATGCTAATGTTGCAAAAACATTAAGACTTGTGCACAAAACTGGATTGAGAAAACGTCTACAATGTTGAAGGTTAAGTAGATGAAATGCAAGAGGTGGCAGTCACGTGCATCATGTAAGAAATCTCTTACCTGGCTGGGCCCTGGGCTACCACCTGACCACTCTTTGGAGGGTCAATGGATGAGTGGAATTAACGCATCTATGGGAACTCATAGCCAGCAAGCTGGCAAACAAAAATGTGTATTATATTGTTGAAGGGGCATTGTACCTCATTTTGGGGTAAAGAATTTGAACAATCTGAAAATTCAGGGAGTCTTACTTTCCCTTGAAATGTTCTGGAGAATGTGCAGCCAGAATTGTTTGGACAGCTAAGGGCAAAGGCAGGGCCTGGGCCTTTGGGTAGGCGGGAAGGGTCTTTCTGCCAGGTGGGGAAGGTGTGCTATGCAAGTACAGCTAGGCTCTGAGATAAAGCTTTCCCTTGAAAGGGCAGAGGCCCACTTCTTCTGGCCAGAAGAAGTGGGCCTCTGCTCAGAGGTCTTTACAGAGTTGTGCTTACAGAGACCCTACCAGGTGGGTCCTGAACCAAAGAAAAAGTGACTTTACTTCTCTTACAGGGAAACAAGAGGCTGGTTGGTTTTAGGGCACTTTGATTTGACATGCAATATATCTTATTTTTAACATATAACATACTTTATGATGAAATATTTTGTTCATTGAATTTTTTAAAAGTATTATTTCTTAAAGGAAAAAAAAGACTTTGAGATTCACATCACTACAAAAGTGTCTTTCACATCTTTATCCTGGAATCACCAGAATCCCTCCTCTGGACCTCCTTTTCCTCTTTGCCCCTGTATCTGTCTCTAGTCCCTTCTCCATATGGCCACTATTGTTACTTAAACTCGCACTCATGGAGGTATGGTGTGTGTGTAATAAAATCCACGCATCATAAATACACAGACTGATGAGTTTTTATAAATGTATATAGCCATGTAACAACCACCACAGTAAGATTTGGGACATTTGTATCACCTCAAAAGACTTTTCAGTCAATCTGTCCTCTGTGAACCACTGTCTTCCCCGTCACCCTGTTTACCTCCATTTTACACAGAGCCTGGTACCAACCTCACTCACATAATTAGCATAATGCTTCCAAGAGTTACCCATGTGGTGGCCTGCGTCAGTCGTTCCTTCCTTTTGAATGTTGAGCAGTATTCCATTGTATGACTTTGTTACATTTTGTTTTTCCATTCACCAGACGATGGGCATTGGGTTTGTTTCCAGTTTTCAGTGATTAAAAATGAAGTCGCTGTAAGGACCCATGTCCAAACCTTTGTGTGGACATGTTTCCATTTCCCTTAATTCAGCTGCTACAGAGGAATGAATTCCTGACTCACATGGCAGGTGTGTGCTTGTCTTTGTAAGAAACCACCAAAGCATCTTCCAGGGAGGCAGTACCAGGTTGCACCCCCACCGGCAATGGATGAAAAGTTCTAGTCGTTCCACAGTTTTACTAATGTTTAATATGATTAGACTTTTTAATTTTTTGACATTCTAAGAGTAATTTTAGTTTTTGTTCCCCTGATGATAAATGAAATTGAGCTTTCTGGGGGGTGTATTTTTTTAACCATTCATATGACTCTTCTGTTTAGTATTTCTGCATATATTATTTTACTTTATTTTCATCTTACTGTTGAGCTATGAGAGTTTTTTATAATTGAGGAGCAAGATTTTTAAAATAAGATATATGTTTTATAAATATTTTCTTCCAGGCTAAGGTTTATTTTTCCTGTTTCTAGAAAATGTCTTAAGAAAAGCAACATTTAAAAATTTCAGTGAAATATAATTTATGGTTCTTTAAAGAAATCATAGTTCAGGCTTCTGATGTACTAGAAACTCTTTGGAACCCACAGTAATAATTTTTTTTCTAAAATGTACTATAGAACATTTATAATATTAGTTCTTATGTTTAGGTCTATGATCTGAGTTAATTTTTGTATGTGGTGTAAACCAAAGATTCAAATCTTTTGTTTTAAATTTGCATATAAATATCCAATTTTTCTAGCATTTTTTGTTGAAAAGAATAGAATTTCTCCATTAAATTACGTTAGTGTTTTAACCAAAAATCAGTTGGCTGTATATGTGTGACTATGTCTAGACTTTTGATATGTTCTTTTGATTTTCAAATCTATCTTTATGTTAATACCACACTTTTTGATTATTGTAACTTTATATAAATCTTGAGTAATGTAAAAGTTCTCCATTTTTTGTTCTTCTCTTTCAATTTTGAGTTGGATACTGTTGGGCTATTACATTTCCATATCAAGTTTTTCATAAATTCTATTAAATTTACTCCTAAGTATTTCATGTATTTTATGCTATTGTGAAGAATATTTTTAGACAGCTCTACATAAGACACAGAGGCAAACACACACAAGAGACTTCTGGCCAAGATGGAGGCCTAGATTGACACGCTCCATCTCCCTCCACAGCTAGGAAGGAATACAACTACCTCAGAACTGGAAATAATGAGAAGTTCCAGAAAATAAATGGAAGTCCAATGTATGAAGTTATAAAGAAGTGGTGCTCATCTGGACAGGTGGCAGGGGTGAAGCTGGAGTGGAGAGGTCAAGCTATGCTGGTGATGGTGGCAGTGGCAACGACGATGGGACAGTGGTAAGCACAGAGACCCGTATTTAAGGGGAGGTGAGAAGTGCCTGGGGAGCACCCCTGGCTGCAGACCAGACCCATTGGCTTGCAATTCCAAAGCTGGGGAAGGCAGACCTCCATTGCCTTGGACAGTGAGGCCTGGAGGAAGTGGGGATGGAGGAGGAGGCTCCCAGTCTCTCAGGGAAGAGTGAATGGCAGGAATCCATCTTGGACCCCCGCCCCCACACAAAATGCTACAGTGTGGTGAGAAGGGTCACCCGGTAGTGACGAGTGCATGGGGCTCTACCCCTTATAGCTTAGGAGGTGTGACAGCCCTGCCTAGAAAGCAAAGGTAAACAAAAAACTGTCAGGATGGCACAGATCATGATAGAGATCCTGGTGATGCAGCTGACCAGCCAGAAAATATATAATCTAATGAAGCAGCAGATAGGAAATCTTTCTAAGGCACAGTTCAGAGTTTGGGTTATAAGAATGCTTACAGACCTAACAACAGATCTTAAACAAAATGGGGAAGGAATGAAGGCTAGTCCTGCTGAAATGAACAAAAACACATACGAAAATAGTAGTGAGGGAAAGAAAACCAGGGATCAAATCAACAATTCGGAACATAGGGAAGGAACAGTCAATCAGTGCAGAAAGAGGAAACAAAAAGTGATGAAAATGAGGAGAGGCTCAGACACCTATGGGACAGCTATAAGCAGGCCAACATTCAAATTGTAGGGTTGCCAGAAGGTGAAGGAGAAATAGAATTTGAAAAATTATGTGAAAAGTAATGAAGCAGAACTTTCTTAACTTGGGGAAAGAAATAGACTTACAGGTCCAGGAAGCACAGAGAGTTCCAAAAAAACTGGACCCAGGGAGAACCACACCAAGACACATTACAATCAAATGTCAAAAATTAAGTATAAAGAGAGAATCTTAAAAGCAGCAAGAGAGAAGAGAATTACGTACAAAGGGGTCCCAATAAGACTATTAGTTGATTTCTCAAAAGAAACTCTGCAGGCAAGAAGGGACTGGCAAAAAATATTCAAAGTAATGAAAATAAAAAAACCTACAACCATGACTACTCTATCCAGCGAAGCTGTCATTCAGAATAGAAGGGGACAGAAAGTGCTTACAGGATAAAGTAAAACTGAAAGAGTTCATCGAATTCAAACCACTGTTATGTGAAATGTTAAATGTTTAGGAGAAAGAGCATCAAAACTATGAGCATTAAAATAAAAACTATATCACAACAACCAACAACAGAAGCTAGGGAACTGAAACAAAGGCAAACTAAGTAGACAATGGGAGTTGGAAAAGAATTATAGATATTGGGAACATATTGGGGGGAGGTCAGCAGGGATGGTAAAGGGGGAAAGGGAGGGAGATGGTACAGGAATTAAGAAGCATAGTAGGAGGGAGTGGAGTAGATAGAAAGATGTTGAGAGGAACTATATGCACAACCAACGGGCATGGACTAAGTGGGAGGGAATAACTGGAGGGAGGGGTGTCACTGGGTGGAGGGGAACAAAGGGAAAAGAAATTGGGACAACTGTAACAGCATAATCAACGCAGCATATTAAAAAACAAACAAACAAGAATATTTTAAAATATTTTAAATTTCTAATTAATTCTAGTCTAAGTATGAAAATACAATAATTTTTGTATACTACCCCAGCCCAATAATTGCATTAGTTTTTTCTCTTACACATGAAAATTTACAGCAGTTTTATTTATTATTGCCCAAAATTGGAACCGACCAAGATGTCCTTCAGTAGGTGAATGTATAAACAAACTGTAGTACATATGTACAATGGACTATTATTCATTGTAATAAAATAAATATATATATACTAATATTTAAATATAAATTCATTGTGATCGTGATGAATCTATAATGTGCACTGCTAAGTGATAAAACAAGTCTAAAAGGGCTGCATACTGTATGATTCCAACCATATGACATTTTGGAAGAGGAAAAACCATGGAGATGTAAAAACATCATTGATTTCCCAGGAGGTCAGGGGAAGGGAGGCGGGGTGAATGGGTGCAGCAAAGATGCTTTTCTGGGCAGTGAAATTATTCTGTGTGATGTGATAATAGTGGATGTAAGATGTTATGCATTTATTAAAACCATTAGAGGGACTCTCAGGTGACCTATGGACTTTAGTTAATAATAATATAACAGTATTTGTTCATCAATTGTAACAAATTGACACATTAATGCAAGATGTTAACAGTAGGGGAAAAGTGGGAGATAAGAGAAATCTCTGTTTTGTATGCAATTTTTCTGTAAACCTAAAACTGCTCTAAAAATGGCCTTTAAAATACAAAGAACAAAAACTATGCTTCTTGAGACAATTAGCTTCTAGGGTTACACATTTTCTCAGCCCACTTGGGAAAAACCTATAAGCCTCTCGTACCATCTGCTGACATCTGTTATTATTCAACAACCATTTCCTGAGAGTGGACAGAGCCAAGCACTGTTCCAGATCCTGGAGATGCTACAGTAAACACACTAGTTCAAGTACCTGTCTCCATGAGGTTTACACTTAGTGGGAGAAGACACATACATTAACCAATTATTAGCATCATTTCAGATGGTGATAATTAGGGTGAAGGAAATTTTAAAAAAGAAGAATGTTACTAGAAGAGAGAGTGATGGAGATAGGAACTAGGGGATCAACGTTAGCTAGGGTGATCCAAGGTGACCTCCCTGGAAAGGTGTCTCTTAAGCTGAGCCTTGACTGTTGAGGAGGCTGCAGGAGGAAGGTGTATTTGGCATGAGAAACTGCAGGTTTAGAGCCCTGAGATGAGAAGGTATTTGGAATGACTAAGGCTTCAAAAGACACTCAACTGTTACCACAGAGACTGAGATAGACAGCTGCAGAAGAGGTGGGAGCAATGGGCCAGCACTGGGTCCCACTGTGGCTTGTTCCTTTGAGCTGGGAAACTTCCAGGAGAAAGATGTTGTCCTACTTATCAGTTTAGAAAGCTCATTTTGTAGATTGTTTCATATTTCTCCATACCTGATCAAGTCATTTATAAGTATAGACATTTTTTTCTCTCCCCTTCCACTTTGTATGTTTTTTTTTTCTTTATCCCTACTTTGGTGAGAGTTTTTGTCATAAATAATTGTCAAATTTTGTCAAAACCTCTTTCTTCCTCTATTGATATGATCATGTATTTTTTCATTATTTTAGCCTGTTATGGTTAAATATATTGGTTGCATTTCAAATGTTGAACCAATTTAACACTTTGGGATACATCCCAGTTGTTGGTAATATATTATCTTTTTTATAAATTTGATTCACTAACATTTATATGAAGAATTTTATGACTATATTTATGGTCTGTAGTTTTCCTGTCAAGTTTTCGCCTGGTTTTCTTATCAGTATATTGTAGGTCTGTAAAATGAGGTGTCAAACATTCTTTCCTTTTTCATTTTCTTCAAGAGTCCCTGTAGAGTTGGTATTATCACTTCCTTGAATGTTGGATAGAATTCCCTGTGAAGCCATCAGAGCTTGGAGGTTTCGTCCTGAAAAGGTTTTAAAGTGGGAATTCAACGTCTTTAACAGGCACAGGGCGATTTGGATCATCTTTCATCTCCAGTGGGATTTGATGCTGTGTATACTTCAAGGGCTTTGCCCACTTTCCCTAAGTTGTTCATGCCTTATTAGCATGAAGCTGTTCATAAATGTCCTTATTTTCCTATTAATGTCTTTGGACTGTGCAGCAGCATCTCCTTCATTCTGACTCTGGAGCAGGTTCACTGTAAAAGCATCAAGGCTGAGGTGCACAGCGATCAGCTGAACAGGCACCCATGCACCTCTGTCCTTTCCTCATTTGCTTCTGTAAATGCCTCCGTAGTCAGGGCCGGAGAAGTGCGATGATGATGCATGTCCTCCATTCCCCATTACACTCCTGACAGATGTGCCTTTAAGGAACAGGGGAATTCCCAAGTGACTCCAGATTGCAGACACCTTTTCTTTTCAGTCAGCTCTGAATTTCAGGAGCCTTGCACAGTAGTTTGCTGTGTTTGTGGAGCTCCAAAGAAGCATGGACTGCATGTTAAAATTACAGGTAAAGAGAAGCACCTGGAAAGTCTCCAGCTTCAAGCAAAGTACCTGAATATGGTAGGTGCTTAGTAAATACTCCCTGAGTGCATGAATGAATGAATGAATGAATGGAGAGGCATAGAGGAGAAGAAAGCTTGCTTGGGACTGAGAGAAAGCTGGCTTGAGACCAGAGATGTTGCATGCTCTGAGAACAGATGGTCCAGGGACCTTTTAACACCTAGTGTGTTTTTCCATGTTCTTTGCTCAAGATAAGTAGACTATGTTCTCATGTTTATATGGCACTGTTCATTCTAGACTGCTCAGGGTAAGGGGAATGCTGTTCTTCAATGAGACTGCTCAGGGTTCAAATAAACCTCATGGATGGAAGTGAAAAATGTCTCAATGGGAAAAGATAAACAAAGCCTTTGGTGATCCCTCTGTCGCTTTCTTCACATGTCTGTGAAATCATTATGACATAAAATGTATTTCTCCAATATCAGAGGAACCACATGGGATTGAGAAGCTAATGTCTAATCTTTTCACCTTTATTATTGGTGGAGAAACAAGTCATAATTTTCAAGAGTCTGAATAGCACTCTTATTTTGAACTTGCTTAAATAAAAAATAATAACAACCTCATAAGATCAATAGCTCCTTGAGAAAGCATTTCAATCCTCAAACATGCTGCTAAGTATTTCATAAGTATTACCTCTATCATTCTCAAAGCAATCATGAGTTGGACATAATTTTTATTCCCGTTGTACAAACAAAACAAAACAAAATGCAGACACTGAGAGAGATCGGTGCAGATGTCACAGTGGGCTGTTGGAGGACTGGGCTGTGAGCCAGCGATGTTGCCTGATTCCAAAAGCCTGTCCTCACTACTGTACATCAATGTCTTGCAGGAGGAGTTAGAAATAATCTACTACCATTATAAATGTGTGCCCTGTGATTCTGATGGGGTGGGATGGGTGACAGGGAGAAGTGTCTGGAAGAGGTTCAGAGAGGTGTGATGCTTGCAAATGAGGCTGAGATATTCGCGCCCAAGGTCTGCTCTCTTGTAGGTCTCTCCTTCTGGACCAGGCAATGCTTGGAGGTAATCTGGGACTGGATAAGGCTGTGGAGAATGATGAGCGGTGTGCATCCTAGTGCCAGTGGAGAGATTCTCATGACTGTGTTACAAGCAATTAGTACATCTATGAATGGAGACCTGTTGTTAGTCATAGTGCAGTGCTATTCATTTGCATGTTTTACTTTCTAGAATAAAGCACCAGTAACTGGGAATATATTTAAATGTGTTTCGGCTTCCCAGTGTGTTTTAATTTCTCATGCACCGCTGTTGACAGTAGGGGTCTTGACTTCCGTAGGGCTCATAGACTGACATAGCATCTCCAAGAGCTTTTGATTTTATTACATGCCTGAGAGTGAGAAAGGATGAAAAACTTAAACAGAAAAGCCAGGCCAAACAAAACCCCAATAAACAACAACAAAAACCTCCAACACCCCAAAATTTGAGTATGACTGACAGCTGTACTAGATTGTATGCCCTCAGAGTTCAGTTGTGGGAACAGGAGCATGAGCCGTATGGTGTGCTGGAGAGCTGGGGTCTGGTTCTGTGGGCAGGGAGGTCCCCATCCTGAATTTACAATGTAAATAACATGTTCAAGCTGGAAGGAGGGCCCAACAGGTAGCTGGCATGAGGAGGATGAGGAAGCAAGAGATGGGGTAGGGGAAGGGAAGGTAGTCCTCTCAGATGGGATTGGATGAGCTGAAGCAAAGCTCACCTGGGAGATAAGGAGAAAAGGACAAAGAAAGGAGGCTGTGAATGAAGGTTGCACAGGATATGATTGTACTTAAGTGGGGACTGGGGTAGTGAGGGGGAAGAATTTCCATGATTGTCCTTGAGCAACTAAGAGTTGGTGGTTCTTCCTCCAAATAATATTATCAGAAGCTAGTTAGAGAGGAAGACATACTGGTGAGGTACAGAGAGGGTGTGACAGGTATCTGTCCTCAGAGAAGACCTCATGGCTGGAGACAGACTCCCAAATTGTTAACACATGTGTGTGGTCCTGGGAGGGGATCGGCACCATTGAGTGTGCCTAGCAACAATTTTTACTCATGGTGAAATGGTTCCCTAACCTTAATATTCTTCCATGGAGTCTATTCAACAAATGCCATCTGGTGAGAGTTGGTGGTTAGGGTTGGTCTCTGTGTCAGTCTTCTGTGTGTCCCTCCAGTGCACCCCCTCCATGGGGCAGCACATTGACAATCCCATGCTCTCTGGCTTCCAGTCAGTTTCAGCCAATGAGGAGCCCCTCATGAGACCAGAGGAGGGAGGGCAGCACGGTCAGGTGTATACTCCTGCCTTCTCCCCTGCAGGGTTCTCACTGTCTGTCTCAAGGCAGATGACTCTGGAAGACCCTTGCTCTCCAGGTTTTGGGAATGCTCCCTTCCCCAGTTCATCTTCCCCTCAAGTGGCAGTGCCTCGTGTCCACCAGCCCTGGGTTACTACACAGCCCCAGGCTTCCTTTAGACCCAACTCTCCAGTTTGCTCATCAGCTTCCCTCAACGTTCTATTTTGAATGAGCCCCCCCCCCCAATTTTTTTAGAAATCTGATGGGAACAATTGGCACATCTTTTTTCCTCCTATTTGCTTTCATTTTCTCTGAGTCATTTGTATTGTGTTTCATTTTAACACTGTAACTAGATTTTTAAAACATCTTTTTCAAAAACTTTTTTTTTGAAGAAATAATGTATAATTATTATTGTGGTTAAATTTGTTTTCACTATTTTATTCTGTGTTTACAATTTTCTGTGCTAGTTCTTCGATCTTTTTAGTTCTCTTTTAAAATAATATATGCATATCAAATTAATATGCTCTACATTTTGAATTTATGCAATGTTATCTGATAGATATATTTCAATAAATAAGTAAATAGATGAATAAATAAACAGGATAAAATTAGCAAGTACAGAGGAGGGCAAATTTTCCTTATTACTTTTTATCTCTGTTAGCATGTTAAGTTATATAGTCAATTTATATTCTTTCGTTGGTTACCCTTAAAATGTTAATGAGCATATTTCACCAGGCTGAGACTGATGCACAACTTTGGGACAACCCGCTCAACTTAGAGTCTATAATTTAGATCCATAATGATTAAATATTTATAAGGAGATTAGTGAAAGCCAGAGGAAAGGAAAAGTTAGTTTCTGCCAACTGCTTCCAGTTGTTTGTTGGTTAATCTCTCCGTAAATGGACATATCCGTCTGATTGCAAAGGAACCTAAAATCCACTTATTTCACAAAAACAGAATTGAGTGGGGCTTGTGCTAGAGTACACAGTGGGAAAGCACAGACGTTTGCTGTGCTATCATCTGAGACTCTTCCTACCTGAGCATGGATGGGAGGGTGTGCCGACACACCCATAGGGCCGTGTCACCAAGGCTGTGACGCGTCATATGCATTTGCTGAAAAGGGAGGGGTTCAGGCCCAGTTATGCACGCACAGGCTCCTGGGGGGAAAGCTCCAGCGGGCCCTTGCCACACTGTACCCTCAACGGTGCTCATACCCGAGCAGATGTTTAGGCTCAGATGCCAGCGAGCACATTAGGGGGTTGTTGGCAGGATTGAAATTTGGACACTCACATTTCCACACTAGAAATAAAGCCGGGGCTCACCCAAAGCGGTTTTGATGGGAGTCTTGACAAACAGAAAATGTGCAGTTAAAAGTGTACTTTTTACTGGATTTCAATGTTGTTGTTGTTTTTTATATAGGAAGGCTGTTATTTTTATTTTTAGGCAGATGAAGACTTAACATAAACATTTACATGGGGTAGTTATTTAATTTTAAAAATCCTATGTTTGCCTTATCAGTGAAAACAGTTAGTGAAAAAATGTAAAGGGAAATGTAGGAGACATTTCTCATCTTTCAGGACAATTCTCCCCAGTGCAGATGCTGTGTTTGTGATGCATATCATACCGCCAGGAGGCCATGGCTGGGTACACAGAGACTGGCCAATGTTTCATGTTGTCCCAATGTGCCAATAATGGGAAATAAGAGATTGATGTAAACATCCAATAATGATGTCCTTTTCTATGAGAGGGTCACCATGGATATAACCACACAAATGTCAAAATATTGGCTGCCCAAGTGGACGTAGTCACATGAAAACAGGGACTCTGGATGCTTTTTCCCCTCTGAAGCACCATGATGTCTTAGGCCACATACAAATGAGAGTGGTGAACTTTTCTACCCAGTGAATGAGGAACTATGCAGTGACCATATCTCTGGATTTGAAGAGTGAATCACCTAGTGCTCATGCACCAGCTGCAGGCCCTTCATCTGTATACCTTGCCAGGTTCCTTAATTCCACCATGGTCCGTGGCCTCCTCCTCCCTCTCAGGAGTCCACATCCCCACACAGGCAGCACGACTTTGGGAGCAAGAACTAAAGAAACATATCAGCAAGCTACAAATCATCTTCATTTGCTCTTGTGGCAGGTTTCAGTTTTGTTTCCAACTACTACTCTCATACACAAAAGAAATCCTTAATAATGACCTCATGTCTCCCACTCATACCTTTGCACTCCCGCTGACTTTTTCATATGAATAAGGAATCAGCTGTGGCACTAGCGATCACTAAACACTCAAGACTGCTCTGCAGCCTGCAGCCATTGTAAATGAGCCCTGGTTTCCCTGCAGCACAGCGTGGCCGACACAGCCCAGGTGTTGGTCACTCACTCAAGGAACAGGAACTGGGCAAACCCTGAGTCCAAGAACCTCAGGCATTGCTATCTTTACATGAGCTGAGACTTCGATCTTCATCTACCGAAGGTTCCTGGACACAGCACAGCAGCAGGCACACAGCGGTCTGCTTGTGCCGACAACTGTAAAGCAAAACCAACATTTCCATTGATTTTGTCTTCCCGGGCCATGTTACAGCTGCTCTGCATTTCTTAATCAGAAGTATACAATCTTGCCCAAGCATGAGGCCTGTGTAACTTCTCTTTCCTGCTGAAATTGAATTCCACTCAACAAATATGTGTAACCATTGGCTGCTTACACTCTGTACTGACAGCAAGGACATTAGGGAAGGTGCCCTTGAAAAAGTCACAGTCAAAGAACAGGGCTTGTGGGATGGGAGGGGGTAGGGTGCATCATTATTCAGTGTTTCAGAGTAACAGAACCATTAGAAGATAGCTAGATAGGTAGGTAGGTAGATAGATACATAGATAGATAGATTTATTATAAAAAAATTAGTTCAAAGGACTATGGCATCTGAGAAGTCCCAGGATCTGCCCTCTGCACACTGAAGACCCAGGAGAGCTGAGGTTATAGTGCAGTCTTGTCAGAGCTGAGGTTATAGTGCAGTCTTGTCTAAAGGCCTGAGAACCAGAAACACTGATGCCATAAGTCTCAGCTCAAGAACAGGAGAAGACTGATGTCTCAGCTCAATAGTCAGGCAGAGGGACAAATCCTCAACAGTGGGGCAGAGAGACAGGTTTCAAAGGATTGAATGAGGCCACCCACACTGAGCAGGGCTATCCACTTCATTCAGCTGATTCAAATGCTAACCTCACCCAGAAACACACTTACAGACACACCCATATTAATAATGTTTGACCAAATATCCAGGTACCCTGTGACCTGTCAAGTTGACGGATAAGATTGGCTATCTATCATAAGTAGACTGTGGGTGTGGCTGACTCTCTCTGGTTGGGCAAGGAGTGATGCAATCCTTATTGCCTTCCAGAAATGGAGCAGGCTCCCTCTGCCATCTCAGAGTAGTGACTAAGACACCCTCTTCTAACCTTATCCACGAGCCCCTTAGGCTGAGTCTGTGCACCCTACTACACTCGTGGATAACCATGGTGAAATGGGGGCTGGTTCCATGATTATCAAAGGCCTAGCCTTATCCCCAGTGGCTGTAGGGAGAGGTCTTTGGACCAAGCACTGTCTTCCTTGGAAGATAAATGAGGGCAAGAAGGAGCGGCTGCTTCACCATTCTTGGTGAGAAAAAAAGAACTGGCCTCATTTAAGGAGGACATGTTCATGGAGAACGAAAGGTGAAATCATAATCTTGAAAGCACTCCTGTGCCAGCTCCTGTGGTTGTCAGATGAAGAACATTATTCTCCTTGAACACAGTCCCCTGTGGCATCACATAATAAAACAAAAATAGGGTTTGAATGAAGGACTAATCCCATTTCATATGAAATTTTTTTTCTCCTGGTCAGACTCTCTGCCTGTATTGAACTCAACTCAAAGTTATTCATTTCAGTGCATGTTCATGAACTATCTGCCTTCAACATGGAGAGTATCTAGTTAAAAGAACACACGTTCCATACGCAAGGAGGCTTCTTAAAGAGGAGAGAGCTGTAAATGCGGCACAGTGATGAACACCAATGGTAAGCTGCAGTTCATGCTCTTTTTAAGAGCTGTTTATAGTAAATACGTTCTCTTGCTTCAATGAATTTGAAATGTCATCAGGTCTATCTTAGTTTTTAACTGAGATGCCTACCACTTGGCTGCGGAACAACATGGCTCATTAGAGTCTCTAATGAGTTTGGTGTGGAATAACAATCTTTGAGATACTGTAACATTTCAGACTCCAACCAACTCTAAGTAAGGTTTTTTTTCTGCCTTCCTAAAGAGGAAATGTACAGTAAATGGGTTAAGCTAGAATTAATGAAGATCTAAGAAATGGTGCACCAGTCTATTTTTTTAGTAACACTGTCAAGAGTTACAGGTCGCCAGGGTTGACACACACAACATTGGTCAGGGACCCCAAAATATCTTCTCATCAGCAGCCAGACCTGAGCAAAACCATTGTGTCTGATGAATTCCAACCATACCCTGGATTCTTTGTCTCCTTGTGAGAAGCACACAAACATTTGTAGGGTTCAAGTAGAGACAGGAACGGCCTCTCCTGTTTGCCCTGAGATGGTGTTTCACACGTTTTAGATTACGGAGCTTAAATTAGCATGTCTGATAAGGGAAACTGCATCTTTTCTTGTCATGGGGCAGCCAGTGCCGGCCGTTGTGGCCAGGACCGTGACCTCTGAGCAGTAAGGCGAGTCGCCGATGGAAATTATTTATCACCCGAGCAGTCATTCCGTTTCAGCTACTGAGGTCTGTGCATCTAATTGACACAGCAATAATGGCCTATGAACTTTTGATCCAGTTAATTGTTAATGAGAGGTGTGATTAGCAAATAAAGGGTCTATTAGGTTAGCTGGTTGTCTTTCTTTCATAACAGCAGAGGTCAACATGTTGCAAAGGGAAAAATAAAAGTATTGATGGTGACCCACTCTTTTAAGTAAGCCATGTGCTCTTTGATGTTAAGTAAAGGTAAATACAAAATTTGACTACCCTAGAAACTTTTGTGTAAACAAGCAGACATGGTATATATTTTTAAATGTGTATTTATGGATTTTTTTGAAATAATAATAATTGTTATTATTATGTTGTTTATCCTATATGAATGTAATTTAAAATTTACTGGCCAAGTACAAACTGCAGAGTTGTATCTTACGTGATTGGTTTTCTTACTTTTTCCAAAATGAAACTGAATTTATAATTTTTAGATTATAAATGTAATATATTCTCATTGCAACAGATCAGAACATTCAAGGAGCATATTTTAAAATGTGGATGCCACCCACCGTGGCAGAGGCAATAGTTGTCAAATGTTGGACTCCAAACCCAAGTTACGCACTGGGCACCTCCAGGAGGCACTGTTCACGCCTTGATCTACCTGTGCAACTCTGGAGTTGCACTGTGCACAACCTGCACAGACCCTGATGCAGTCTGGACATTTGTGTATACATCTTATGTAAATATGTGTATAGATCTTATGTGACTATTTGCCTGTGTAATTCTAAATATGGCCTCATGTTATGTGAATTCTTCATTTTCAATATTGTCAATTTTAAAATTGTTTCCCTAAAGAGATATTTTGGTAATGTTTTGAAACCTCAAGAAAGAACATAAAGTCTTGAAACTCCTACACTACTGTCTTAAGTTGAATGGTAGAAACTCTTTCTGGAACAGTCAGGTACATATGCGGAGACATGGTGGACCATGATGAGGAGATCAGAACAATGCAAGGCTGTGTTTCCACTCTGCTTGCAATAGTCAGGCTATTGCATCCTCACAAGCATCACTCTCAACTCTAGATTGTCACTTATGTGACATAATTGTAGCACACGTGGATAAGGTTCTGCTAAAATTGTATCTTCAGAGCTTTGCATATGTGAAGCTAATGCTATTTTTAGAGTTAGGACATCAAGTTGTCAATTCATCTAGTTCTACAGCTTGCTGCATTCTGGATCCCCAACTTACCAAGTGTTTGACCTTCTACAAGGAGCCCAGTACCTAAGAACCCCACACCCTTTCTCCATATAAAAGATGGGTGATGAGGGGTGAGCCTCTTAGGCAGTCTGTTCAGAAGGACTGAAACTGAGAAAGTACTTAATCAACAGTAACTGTTAGTGCTGGTCTTTTTGTTTGTTTGTTTGTTTGTTTTGTCTTGTTTTGTTTTTTTAAGTATATTTTATTGATTATATTGTTACAAAGTGCTGGTCTATTTTATAACATTATTCCAGTAACAGAAATCAGATATCCACATGCTCATGTGATTTAGTTTAATCAGAAGACTGAGTTCCTAAGTAGTAGACAAGATGGATGCATAGATGACACTGGCAGTGGGACAGAAGGTGAAGAGTGGTACGTGGAAGCTGCCAGGAATGGGCCCTGGTATGGAGAGTTCCATCAGCCATTGGCAGCCTGAGAAAAATGGTGTTTAATTATGCTTTTCCACCAGGTCAGTCTTATCTTCAGCATCAGTGTGATGTATTTTGCATATTTAAAGAGTGGGTTTTCACCCTTGATTAGCCTGGTTCTAGTTGGCTAAGCCTGACAAGGCCAGGACACACTGACCCAGCTCAGAACCCTCTTCTGCCTTGTAAAGGAGGCTCTATACCTTTTCACAGCTGGGCTGAGGAAGAGAGGGAATCTGACATAATGTGATACCTTCAAAGAAGAAGTAGTGGGATAAGATGTCTGGGGGTATAAGTGAAGGGAGAGAGTGTCGAGGGAAGAAGCACAGAGCGGTCTGATGGATGCAGGGAGTCCAGCAACATGTCCTTGAAGAAGCTTGGCATGTGGCCACACCATAAAGTTGGGACAGGAGGAAAGAAGTGGCAGAACTCTTGGATGCCTGTGATACCTTTACATGATCTAGTAGTGCTGTGTATGGCTGTGGAGTTGCAGAGGGAGCTGGTGAATAGGAGGTGGTACATGAGGCTGCAGTTTCCTTGGAAGTGATATGAATGGTCAGGAGGTTGACCCTGGAAGATAGTGCCAACATCTTGCTCCAAATGGCCAGGTTGCGTTTTGTATTTTAGTGGTCCTCAGTCTGCTCTCTAGTAGGACACTCCACCACAAGTACCCAACAGGGGATACAAACTCATTTCTGTACCCCTCTCACCTCACCCTACAAGACCATTTGACCATCCTTATGCCCAAGTGGCCCCTTGGATCAGAGGATGCAGAGAGAAGTCTGAAAGAATGACCAGTTACTCCAGAGAGACCTGCATCCCAAAGAGACTTTTAAAGGGTTCCTGATGGGCGATATGACTAAGTAAATTATTAATAGAAACAGATTGTTTAAACTAGAAAAAAGTTGTTATTTTAAGTAGAAAGTTTAGGTTTGAAATTACCTAAAATTATTTTTTCTTAGGATTTTCATCTTTTTGCTTACATCACCCTTCTGTTCTTGCATGATATCTTCTTTATTTATTAGAGACCTTACCATATAGAGCATAGTTGTTTTTAATTCCCAGTAAAATAATTCCAACATCCCTGCCATGTTGAATATCTGTTGCTTGTTCTGTCTCTTCAAATTGTGTTTTTTTTCCTTTTACTATGCCTTGTAATTTTCTTCTTGATAGACATGATGTACGGGGTAAAAGGAATTACAGTAAGTAGGCCTTCGCTAACGTGATGATGAGGTGTGGGGAAGGGAAGTGTCCTATAATCCTGTGATTAGGTGGCAGTGTGTTTTAGTGAGCCTGTGCCTCTGGGCTGTGATTTCTACATGTGTTCCTTAGTTTTTGTCTCTCTCATCAGGTATGACAGGACAATCATCATGGGCTGGATTTGGGTGTTTCCCTGCTCCCATGTGGAAGTCTAGGGCCAACTGGAGTGGTATTTCCAACTCCCAGGACAGTGAGGCTCTGGTAATATCCAAGCAGGTCAGGCTCAGACTAACTAGTGTTCCCTGAGGACAGGCTTTGTTAGGAACAGGAGTGCTCTGGTGTATATAAAAGTAGCTCCTCCTCCCTTTCCACACTGGAAACACAAGGAGATTTTTTTCTGATATTTCTTATAAAGACCTGGTCAGCCTCCTGGAGGTAAATTTCACATTGTGGGGTCTCCGTATGGTTGTTTACACTGAGCCTCCAGCAATTCCTCAAACACAGTTTAGGTTTTCCAACTCAGCCCTGGCTCCGATGTAAGTTTCTGCTCCTGAGTCTCTGCTCTAGAAAGCTGTGACATGATGTATCACCTGTCTGTTCTCCAATCTTGTGATAGCAGTTTTTCTTGTGTCCTCACCTTTCTTACGTGTCTAACAAGAGTTGTTGATTTTTCTCTCTGTTCAGACTTTCACTTGTTAGGATGTGTGGTGACTTCCAAACTCCTTACTAAGAGGTGTTTAAATCAACAGAAATACTTTGCCTAATGACTTATATAAACATGGTGCTGATAACAGATTAATAAAAGGAGTGGAAATATGATGTTGAAACTAATTATTTCCTCATCAGAGATTTTATCTCAAACCATGTCTACATGACATGATAGTAGGTTAAGTGGAAATTCAGTAAATATCTTATTTAATCAAGAATATTCAACTTGAATATTTCAAGCCAAACAATTTAAGAACATAATCTGACTCAGTTATCTATATTGAATAAATTATCCCATTAATTGTCAAATTTTTACTTAATTATCTTGTTTCAGCTTTAGATTACATAATATAAATCTGTTACTTCCTGAAATACCCAAAAGGTTTATCTTTCTCCAAAAGCTCCTTTGTGACAATAAAATTATTTGGCCACATTTTCACATCTGGTCATAACAGAGTAATTGATACTGAAGCAATTTTCTCACCATGACCAACTATATTTTGTATATGATGCAGTGGTTTTACAGTCAATGCATAAGAATCAAAGCAAGAAGGCAAACAGGAGGTGAGTCTCATGATCATCCTGCTTTTACCTAAGAGCAAAACACAATCAAGCACCGAGAGCTGGTTTCTGCAGAGCAAGATGGTCCCATGGGTCCACTGAGTCAAAGAGGCAGAGGTCATAATTTGGGGCAAGAAGAGCAGCTGGAATCTGTGGGACAAGAAAGTTGTGTAACGAGTGAGGCCACCACTCCATATGGGGATCCCCCTGCAAGTGCACGACTAAAACCGGGGCTGTACATGGTGGTGTGAGCACTTCTGAGGTGTGGCACAGAGCAGCTGCTGTGAGGCTGAGATGAGAACAGAGGTCCTAGAGGTTGAGCAGTGATGGAAAAGATCAGATTCAGAGTGCTTTTGGAGTTTCAGGTATGCCAGGGTGTCAAGGACCCTTAAGACCTTGCTTACACTTCTGGCCACCAGCAGACACACCAGAAAAACTGGATTTAATAGTGAGGGTGATACTTCACTGTAAGATCTATTCTATGTCTACCTTAAAGAAATGTAAAAGCAAGTATACACACATTAAATGAAACTAGCCTGTTATTTACTGACTGCAAGAACAAGAATTATGATCCTTCAGAGAAAGAAAATAAATGTAAGATTTACAAAGCTAATTACATACACTGTCCAGCACTCCATCAGAAATCATTCAAAGTATGTATGTAGAAATAGGAAAATGGTTTTAGCAGCCAGTGACTTTAAAGTAACTATTTTAAATGCAATCAAAGAAAAATATATTTATATTCAAGTAAGTAAAGGAAAATATGGTCATAATGAGATAACAGAAAGGATTTTAGAAGAGAAATGGAAATTATAAAGAAATAAAATTCTGTAACTGAAAAGAAAAATAACTGAAATAAATATCCAATGGATGGTCATAACAGTGGATTATGGATGACAAGGAAGAAAAAGTTGATGGACTAGAAGGCAGAAAAATAGAAATTATTGAATATAAACACCAGAGAGAAAATAGATTGAAGGAAATTAAACTGAGTTTAAAGACTTGTTTAAAATTATGATATGGTGCAGCATTCAGTAAACTGGAACTTTGGAAGGAGTAGGGAGTAAGATTGGGCTAGAAAAAAAAAATTGAGAAAGTAATGACTAACGCTTCCTGAATTTTATTTTTAAGACACTAACAGACCCAAATGTGTATGAGGCAGGATATACATATATACACATGGAGAGAGAAGCAAAGAGAGAGAGAGAGGGAGAGAGAACCACTATAGAGAGAATAAACCACTGTATCACAACTAGAGGCTTCATAGTCAAATAGTTAAAAACAAAAGATAAAGAAACAATTTGAAAGTAACAAGCAACAAACAATGAAGAATATTAGGAACATGCAAAAAGATACAAAATATACTGATTTCTTATCAGAAACATTGAAGGCCAGAGACAATGGAAAAATATCTTTCAAGACCTGAAGGAGAAAAAATTCCATATTCAGTAAAAATATCCTTTATAACTAGAGTAAATTAAAGACATTTTAAAATTAAAATGTCTGACAATATTTATTGTAAGCAGATCTAAACTACAAAAACACTAAGAATGTGTTTTAAACTAAATAAAAAGTAAAGAAGGCAAAAACTTGGATCTCAGAAAAGAGAGAAGAATGTCATAAATGGAAAGTGAATGGGTAAACATGAAATCCTTTGTTTTCTTTCTTCTCATAATTTATTTAAAAAACAACAAACTTTTGCTAAAGGAACAACAATAACACTGTAAGGTAAGAAATTTATCTCTACATAAGTACAAAAGATATATGTGACAATAACTATAAAAAAATGAAGGATAGATAACTAAAACTATATACAGAAAAATTATTACATTTTGAAGTGGGAAGTATCATGCACAAAATGAGAAATCTTAAGTATGAAGAAGCACAATATTGCATTTAAACAGACGGACAAGTTACAGATGAATATTATTTTCAGAGTAACCAATAAAAATGATAATAAAAAGTTGTAGGCAAGAAGGTAATAGTTGAAGTAAAAATGAATATTAAGCAATTATTCTAAACAAATAGCAATAGAACAACAGAAGAATAAAAAACAGAATGGGTAAGGAGTAAAATGGCAGAGACATCCAATCACATCAATAAGTACATTAAATGTAAATAGGCTATACAGGTACATTCTAAGGCAAAGATTTTAGGCTGGTTAAGAAAGCCAAACCCAACTAAATTCTGTCTACAAAGGTTTGTTTGACATATAAAGACAAATATTGAAAATAAAATGATGAAATAGATACATCATGAAGAAATAAAAATGAGAAAAGTAGTTTGGTTATATTGATAACAGGCAAAATGATAATCTGGACTTTATCACCTTAACACTGTTATATAATATACAAAATAGTTGTGTAATATATAGGTATATGCATAGATACATATGCACACATATATACAAACAATGATTAAAAAATTATTGAGAGAACAAACATTCTAATTAACAATGAACATGCTATCTGAATAGCTGTATCTCAAAAAATGTATAAATGGGAACAAGCATATGAATGACACTCAACATGATGCATCCTCAGGTGTGTGCACAGTCAATTCACTCTGATCTCAAATCTTACTCAGTTTAAAATGTTAATTGTGAAATGTTGAAGAAAACAGTAAATGAAACTCAAACTGGGAGTGTAAAGTGTTTCAGCCACTTTGCAAAACAATGATAAAGTTGAACATATACTTACTGCCTGATCCACCCATAAGTTCTGGCTTCAGAACAATGGAAAGTTATATTCATAAAAATGGCTTATACAAAAATGTTCACAGCAGCTTTGTTCATAATAGCTCAACCTGGAAACACAGGTTTGTCTGTTAATAAATAGATGGATAAGAAAATCACAATATATTCAGACCATGGGACAATTTTCTGCAATAGAAACCCATGATGCACATGACAGGCATAAACATCACAGGCCTTTTGTTGAGCGAAAGAACACAGACACAAGTGAGCAAATGCTGTTTAATTCCATTTATATAAAATTTTACAGCAGGCAAAATGAATGTGTACTGATGGAAATCAGATCATTGTTGACCTTGAGGAGGGGTTTTTTGGTTGGAGGACACGAAAGAGAACTTTCTGGAGAGAGAAGGAGATGGTCTACATTTTGATTGAGGTATATGTCCATCTAAACTCCCCAAACATGTATGGACTTTATTGTAGGTAAATTACCCTACAGTAGAGTTGATTAAAAATTAATTCAGTCAAGCAAGACACCCCCAAACTACTGAGACTGAACTGTGTCCTGCAACCCATGGTCCTGTCCTCTATTAGACATTTGGGTGAGGGATGTAATCACCACATTCAACACAACCAGGTGAAGCAGCAAAAATGAAGGCTGAAGACAAGCGCTTTCACTGTGCTTAATCAAATCTAAAGACTTATGGTTGTGTCTCAAGAAGGTGGCAACCAAAGGCAAATGAGATTCCAACATAATCCACAGCTTGCACTGTCCTCTCCTCACTACCAAGTTCTGTGTGTATTGAGAATAAGCTAATGTTTGTAAAATTCTACTAGTAAGATTCTTTCACCCAGGACTGACTCATCCTTGTCATGTAACTGAAGTAAAATGGTATAAAAGAGGGGCATCCTTGATGATGGCCACACATCAAGGGTGCTGTGGATGTCTTGTCTTTAAATTTCTAAGTTTTCATTAAGGATGTAATTTCTTTGTAGTTACCTAAAACATCAATGATTAATGCTACATGAAATCTTACCCAGTTATGCTTTTGATTTACTGTTTAAGGCTGTCTGCATTATCTAGAATGTATTTGTGAGCTTCACTCACAATTAATGTTGTCTCTAGTTTACTGATTTCATAACCTTAGTGGTGTTACTAATTTTGTTTCTTTATTTTCTCTCAAAGCCCTCAGAGTCTAATTTTTCTACTTTGCTGAGATTATTGTTTTGTCATTAAAATTTGTTTTGGCACCTCCCCAGCTCTTCCATCAGTATGTTATAATCTCACAATTAAAATGTCTAATTTATTTCCTCATGTTCCTGATGTTATTGAAATTGGCTAGCACTCTCTAGAAAGGATGCCAAGGTCTTAATAGGCACCAAGGTAACAAAACATTTTGTCTCCTTTTATTTTTCTGTTTTCATTATGCTAACAAAATAAAATATTGAACAGAGAGTCAGATGGAAATCAATTTACCTTTATTTATTTTAGAGAAACATTACCTTGCAACTTTAAATAAAGTTGCTTTTATGAGTTTCTATTGAGAAAAAAATGTATTGCTATAAAATGTAATGTTAAGATGTTAATTTTCATAAAACAGCACTTTAAAAAGATACCTCACAGCTATAAATAATGCTTTAAGGGAAAGGCAAGCAATTTGTCTTCATTGTCTTTTTAGGCTGATGTGTCTATAAATTATTAACCTGATAAACTGAATAATGGTATTGAAATTTTTAAAATGTACCCTGAAATTTAATTGCTTAGCCTTGCCACTCAAGATTTTCTTTGTAAAGTTTTAGTTCTGATATAAACTTTTAAAATTAATTGAAATTGTTAAATTCCTCCCAATGATAGATGGGTCTAACATGCTGGGCAGAGCACAGCCCACTGATGGATTTGAAAGGTCTGTGCTTTCTGTGATTTGTGAGAGTTTCAGCCTTGATGCTCTCAGAAGCCAACTCCTTGGGCTTCGCATGTATCATTGGTCACTGACACCATCCTGCTGGCCAAGAGGAGAGGCAAGGTCATAAAAAAAAAAAAAAAAAAAAAAAAAACAAAAAAAAAAAACTGTAGAACTAAGGATTTCAACATTCATTTATTCTGCAAGTGCTACTGAGATTCCATTACACCCAGTGCTGGAAACAAAAATGTGTCCCTGTCCTCAGCAACGCTTTAGTCTAGTGGAGGGAGATAATAACTAGGCAATACTATGAGAGACAGTGACAAGGAGCAAAGCTCATTTCATTGACCACACAAGACCCAGTTAATGGGTCTATTCTGAGTGTTGGGTAACATGCCACTCCAAGAAGAGGTGGCTTAAGACAGAGATTTAGTTTTAGCTCTCAGGGTTTTGTGCATTGCTAGTTGGGCAATTCGTGCTTGGGCCTCAGATGTGGCTGGGTCTAGAGCAAACTGAAGGCTCCACACTGTGTGGTATCCAAGACAGTGCCCTCACACACCTGGCATTGATTCTGGCTGTTGCCTGGTTACTCAACTGTCAACCAGAGTCCACAGTGTGTGGGCTTCTCACAGCATAGGTGTTCCCAGAAGTAACAGTCCAAGAGCAAGCATTCCAAGATGCAAAAAAGGAAGCTGTCAGGCTAGCCAAAGGCTATATCCAGACTGACCCAGTGTCACTTAGGCTCAGTTGTGTTGGTCAGTGTAGTCATAGGGCCCTCCCATACTCGATGGAATTAAAAAACTCTCATTTTGTGATGGAAGAGGGGCAAATCCCATTGCAGAAGAGCATGTGGGATGGGACATAATGGTGCAGTCTCCTCTGGAAAACAATTTATCACCAGATCTAAGAGAGCTCCAGTGAACAAGTGACATTTATTCTGAGACAATCAAGTTAATAAGAGGGAAATTTATTAAACACTTATTATGTTAATGTGCAAAGGGTCCAAACACCTTTGCATACCCTCTCTAAGAGGTGGTTAATATTATTAATTAATATTATTTTCACGTCACAGTTAAGGAAACCAACACAGATATTCGCCTTAACTGCTAAGGCCATGTGTATATTAAGAGGCCAGGACTACCTATCTGCTACTGCATTGCACTGTGCAGAATTCACCCTTTACAATGTCATGTGAATACTGATGAGCAGGGGTGGCTTAGAAAAGCAGGTGGATGAGGACTCTGGGCAAGTTAAACACATGGACCATCTCAGCACAGAGAGTATGCGTTGAAAAAGAAATGAAAGGGAATGTGTGACTGGAGTAAGGTGAGGGAGGGCCAGGGGCACAAGGGGAATCAGAAAAATAAATGTGGGCACATTATGAGAGGTTATGGAGGCATGTCTGTGAGTTTAGATGTTCTCCAGGGGAAGGAAAACTGAACTATGGTAATTATAAGAATACTATGGTCAGCTGTGTGGCTTCAAAGACCACTCACACTACTGTGGGGAGAATGAATTGAAGGGGGAATGGGCATTGAGAAAGGCAGTGAACTCCATTGGAAGGCTGCTGCAGTTGTTTGTGTGGAAGACTGAGGGTGGACTAGCATGATGCTAGTAGAGATAAGAAAAGTAGACATGTTTGTTGCAGACATATGACTGAGAGGCTGTATCTGTAGGATGTGCGGAGGGATGCTGGAGTGAGGTACCTTCATGGCCTCAGGTTTCCATAACAAACGCATGTTTGTCATTGTACTTTCTGGCTTAATTCCACTGAAAGGCTGCTCTGAAGGCAGGAAGATGTTATTAGGATATTCACAATAGCTTAGACTATATGACTTTTTGCTCCTGTGCTCAGGCATAATGTCCTAAATCTAGGCTAACATGACCAAAACTTAATCATGCTTTGACTTGTGAAGAAGACAGTTTTGCAGGTGACATGGTGCCCGAGACTGCTATCATCATAAGTCTCTTCAGGATGTTGACCTTGGAGACCTCGACTCTCCTTTTGTAAGTGTCATGTGACTTGGCCAACTAAAAACTGAGCCTCAGAAGGGGTAAGGGAAGGGAAGGAAAGAAAGCAAGATTAGAATGAAGTGAGAGAGAGTAATGGGGCACAAGAGACATCGAAAGAGAAGCATGAGAAAATTCATTATTATTCCCAAGACCAAGTTGAATTTCTCATAAACAGTATAACTTTCTGACAATAAATAGAAAAAAGGCAAAAAAAACCCTTCTTCATCTTTAAATTCCTAGATGAGGCCGACTACACGCAAGTCCAAAGGGTGTTTTCAGCTGCTCTGAGTGAGGGGCCAGGGCTGGATGCGGCATAAGCTACAGAGGCATTTTGCTGGGTTGCTTGCTAAAGAAGATATGTCATCCTCATGAAACCACCAGTTTGTGGGACAGAACAACCCTGTAACTGTGGGCAAAAGAGTACTTTGTGCTCTTGGGGGGGAAAGAAACCTACATCATTTAAGTTGGGGTTATCAAATGCCATTTTCTCTTTAAAGCCCACTTAATAGACAGCTTCAACGTAGTTCTTTCAGTTTTGAAACTGGTCTGATATATTCATTACATTGACTTTCTTTCAGATCTTGGTGCTTGGAGAATAATTTCTTATTGGTATTTATTTTGCTCTAAATTAGCTATTTGCTTATTGACCCAAAATAGTTATCATCTCAGCTGGAAATATATTGGAACTCTGGTTGCCAAACAAATATTCAGCAAAAGATGAATAAAAGCATATGGGGAGGAAAACCCTACCAAGTCTGGCCTGTCGTGCTCTGGAAGGCGTTCTGGCCAGCAGCCATGTGCCCCGCTGAATGCAGGCATCGGGGATGACAGTGATCGATTCAGCAGTGGGGAGGTAGTAATGATATTCAGCGCTGATGGCTGAGGCACTTCACCGTCATTTGCATTTCCATTTATCATCTCTGAATTTATCATTATGAAGAGGACGCCAGAGCTAATTAAAGTCTGGGCTAACAGGGTGACCGGGGAGTCTGGTGGCTACCAACGCCCAGGAAGACCTGGGAAAGTTTCCAGCAGGAAGGACACCAACCTTACACCAAACCCAATTAACTTAATTCTTCATGAAACCATTTGAGGCTCTTTAATTGGGATAGACTGGAGGATTTAAAGCACACCTCATATATTATGCTTAAATCAAGAGTTTGCTAACAGGCCTTGTCTACTGTGTTCCGATAACCTAGGTCCCAGCCACTCAAGCCTATCTTTGAAAATTTCTTTAAAACTTCTTAAACATAGAAACCTGGCATTTTTTGGTTTGCATGGCACTATGCACTTATTTATTGCTGCTTCAAAAACTTATTTTTGAATTTTCTTTAATTCTAAATGAGAAGATAAATTCTGGACCATTTATTTCCTGTTTCTGAGCAATCTCTGGAGCACACACTCAGAGAAATTGAATTCTTATAATTCAGTCATGGTGTAAAAACTCCACGAGTTACAATTTTTCTAAGTTTGATTTGTACTATGTGTAAAGTTTTCTCAATGACTTTTCATTAGTATGTCCCCCTTTAATATCCATGATAATAAACGATGTCATTAAAGAGTGGAACTTAATTTTTTCTTACGAGTTTTAATTAGAGACTGACATTTTAATTCTCCTTGGCCATGGCATACCAGATATACAATAGGTTGTTTTGGGTCTTCAGCTCACATCTCTTCCTGAAGTTGATCCAGGAAAATCAAAGATGCTTTTGGAGAAAGTTCTCCTTGGAGATGAATGTATCGCCAAAGCCTTCAAGGCAGGTATCTCTGAACAGGGTTATGGGCACAGTGGGTGCAGAGCCAGCATGGATGGATGGATGGACAAAGTTGGAGTTCTGAAACCAATGTTCACCTGACATATTCAGAATATGCAATAAGAGTGCTATCCTAAGGTCTGGTCTGTACCTAACTCCTGCTCATACCCAGTTAAATAGCCCCCTTGTTCCTAGCTAGTTCAGATTCCTTCCTACAGCAGTCCCTTGCTGTTAGTACTCCTTGAATGAGGTTAACCTTCAGACAGTTATCTGAACTACAAGGTTGGTCCAGCCCTCTCTCTCCATGCTTCACAATAAGGGGTCAACTGGAGCCAATCCATTATGAACCCACAAAGTAATTGTGCCCTGTGTAATAAATGTAGTATTCTCATTGCATCAACAAAGAGAGACTATGGGACATAATAATCAGAGATACATATTTTATCAAGAATGATAAAGTTTAACATTGGTGAAAGTAAGCTTTCTTTTACTACCAACAAATGATAACTTAAGAACCTAGTCTGCCATTTTGAATATTGATTTTGATACTAATTTATCTCACAAATACACTACTTATTCTCAATGCACAATTAGGAGCACATAGAATTGAAATGGTCTGAGTAAAATTAAACTCTTCCGAACCAGAGGTGAATATTCAGTAGGAGGAATACGGAACTTCATCCAGCACACCATTAATTATCTTATCCTTCATTAAGTCACTAACCTTGTGGTGCACCAAGGATATAAAGAAACTGATTTTCCATTTTATAATTTAATTCCAAAGAACAAGATTCTCAAAATATATAAACTTCTCCCAGGAGGAAGTTAAGCACCATTATCATCAACATGGCCATCTTAGTCATCAAGACATTTATTAAGCACTTAATTGTGCATAGCACTTAAACGGTGAACAGAAAATTATGTAAGCTGTATTTTTGGCCTTTTATGAATTTCTTGGGTATTCAAGAGAGTGAATAAGATAACAAACCAAGACAAGAAATAGAGAATGAAACAAACCACCAGGTAAATCATTTCAGATGAGACACAGGAAAGGGAAGATTTTAGTCTGGTGGAGAGGGGAGCCTGGACGGTGACTAACAATTGTTTTCTTTCCTGAGCAGCAGCACATGGAGCTACTAGGCAACTTCAGAAAGCACTGTGTTGGGAAAGAGATCTCAGGAGCTACTGAAATGCTGAGGAACAGAAATTGCAGTTTGAGAGGTATAGAGGAGAATGGGAGGTACCCCATCACTCTGGGAAGCTCCATCTACTTTGAATGCAGGTAGCCTATGTGGACTTGAAAGGAGAAACTGCTGGAAGAGTACTGGCTTGGCTGCATTTGGGTATGATACAAAATAAGAAACTTTAAATAATAAGAACCTTTTCAATGACTTCTAGAGGTCATGCCTTTGTCAACTGTTTTCACTCTGATGTAACAAGTTTTCGATGTTGTTTATAACACAAAAGAAGTGCAAAATGAAAATGCAGAGGCACCTGGTACCTGGAGAAGATGTGCAACCCGGAGTCAGAAAACAAGTGCTCCAGGTTCAGGTAGTCTTTCACCACCTTGGAGGCTCTGTGCGCCTCCGTCTCTTCTCGCTTCCAAGGCCCCACCTGGGCAGGACATCAGCCAGCTGATGACATCTTTACCTAGTCAGGCTCAAAGTCTGCAGTAGAAGCATCAGGCCTATGAGGCCTTTGGGACTCCTGGTGTGCTTGCTTTCTGTGCTTCTCTCCATTGAAAAGTCTTCTCTCAATTCTAGACTCAGTGTAGACATCCTCTCTGATAGCTGAATCCCAACTGTAATGCCTGGCGCCTGGCAGAAAATCAGATCTGGCTAGCACCAGTCAGGGTGATCATTTTCCTGTTGTTTGTCCCTGTCACCAGGGATGGGGCTACATGGGTCATCGTGCTGAACCAGTGAGTGGATGCACAAGGGATAATGGTGCCCTGGGCCTGCTGCAGATGTTATCAGAACCCTCAGGGACTGGAAACCATGAACTCAGAGGAAATTTCTAGTCTATTAATTATCATTGGAGCAACATTTTCTTCAGGTGAAAACACAGACTATTTTGCATCTCAGACTTCTTTTTAAAGTGTCTCCTCTTATTTTAATCATGCCAAATGCTTTGTATGGTCATTATTGAGGCATTAATTGACTGCTCAGTTCAAGTATAGTTGCATGAGTGTTGGTAATTGATACAGTTCTGTAACCATCACTGCAGTCATGAGGGACTTTCCCATCATCCCAATGCTCCCTCCTGCCCCCCCGATATCCTCCCACACCCGCCACTGATAAATGCTGATCTTCTCTCTGTCACTATACCTTTCCATTTTTAGATTTTTATATAAATGAAATCATTCATTGTGAGTCTTTACTGTTTGGCTCTTTTTTTAATAAAGTATTTTTTAGTTTCACGCATGGCCTTGGGTGTATCTGTATTCATTTCTTTTAACTGTTGAACAGAATTGCATGGCATGGATATGCCACAGTGTGCTGACCCACTCACCAGCAGTTAGACTTTTGCATTTTTTCCAATTATGAGCCCTTATGGATAATGCTGATAGGAGCATTCACACAAGTGTTTGTGTAGCACATGCATTTGTTTCTCTTGGCAGATCCTAGGAGTGGAATTGCTGGATGGTGTGATGTTTAATTTATAACTTACTGCCATACTGTTTTCCAATGTGGTTTTACTATTTTGTATTTCCACCAGCAACAGATAAGTTTCAGTTGCTCTACCTCCTCACTAACACCAGGTATTTTTATTGCTTTCACTACCATTCCAGCTGGTGCATAGTGATGTTGATGAGAGATTTGATTAACATTATATATTTTCATAATGTTGCATTTTTAATTTTGTGTTACACCATTGACAGTGGTAACTGTGGAAGTGGTCAATGCTTGGCAGCTGGTGTTCATGAAACAAGTACATCACCTACTGTTGTGATTAGTGCCATTGTCACTAGGTGTGCCAGCCCTGGCCAGGGAAGCAGGAAAAATGCACCTTACAATCATGTAGTGCTTCCCTGTGGACTCTCAAATATGCTTACACTGTAGAATTTAGAATCAACACTCCACATGTGTTTTGATACAGGTAGACGTCCTGCCTTTTTGTTCTATCTGCTTTCATCATCACTCCACGATGGCTTCAATCAATGTTTGCTTTACCCAGCAGCTTGGCTGTCACTTGAACTATTAAGTTTTCCTTTCTCTGGTTGGCTCAAATAGAGCCCATGATCCTGACTGAATCAGAGCAGACCTTAAAATATGATATTTATTGAAAGAACAACTGTGGCTTATACAGATAAATTGCTTGTTTCCTAACTCCTTTTTATCTGTTATTTTTACCTGTGTGTATTGGAAATAATGTGTCCCCCTCAAATCTATATGTTGAAGCCCAAACCCCAAGGTGTCAGGTGTATGGAGATTTTTTGGAAGTACTTAGAGTTAGATGAAGTCATGAAGTTGGGAGCTCCATAATGGGATTAGTGCACTTATAAGAAGAGACATCAGGGTGTGGCTCAGTGGGTTGAGTGCTAGCCTGCGAACCAAGGGCTCACCAGTTCAATTCCCAGTCAGAGCACGTGCCTGGGTTGTGGGCCAGGTTCCCAGTTGGGGGCACATGAAAGGCAACCACACACTGATATTTCTCTCCCTCACTTTATCCCTCCCTTCCCCTCTCTTTAAAAATAAAAATAAATAAATGAATGAATAAAATCTTTTTTTTAAAAAAGAAGACACCAGAGACAGCTTTCCTGTTTTTCTTCCTCTTTTCTTATCCCCTTCCTTCACTTGTACTTCCTTCCCCTCTTCTCCCTTCCTTTCCCTTCCTCTCTCTCTCACTCACTCACTCTCTCTCTCTGTCTCTCTCTGCCCCCACTATATGAGGGCACAGTAAGAAGATGACTATTTGCAAGCCAAGACAAGAGCTTTCATCACAAATTTATCATGATTGCACCTTGAACTTGGACTTCCAGCACCTAGGACAGTGAACAAATGAATGTCTGTTTAAGCCATCCAGTCTATGGAATTTTGTTACGGCAGTTTGAGTAGTGGTACACTGTATAAGTTGCATCTGGTACTTGAACAACATCTGTCTGCTATCTCTGTACTACATTCAAAAGACTAATCTCACATACTAACCCCATAGTTCTGCTGTATTTTAAAAATAAACAAAATTAAAGATTAGAAAGTTAATTAGTGATAGGAACAGAAGGAAAGGAGAATGCAATACAGTTATTTTGAGGGGTGTTAAACATGTTCTAAAATTAGATAGTGATGATAGTTGTACAACTTTTAATGTACTAAAAACCACTTTAAATGGGTGAATATTATTGTATGTAAATTATATCTCAATAAATTTGTTATTTAAAAACTATAGCAGACTTGTTTATGGAATCACTACTTCTGCTAAAAGCACCAATCTTTTGATTAACCATTGATTCATCGGTGTGGATACTGGGTAAATTTTGATACACATGGGACAGTCTGAAGGGTCTTTGTCCTTGAGATGGAACTGAAAAGAGTCTTCAGAAACACATGAAGATCGCTGACTGTTGCTGTTTGAAAAATATAAGTGAAGACAACTGTATGTACAGCAACATGTGTATACAGAGGAAACCTTGCTCTCTATTATTTTATGATAGAATAATGAATAAGGAACATCCTATATTTAATGTCTTCTATTCAAAAACTTCCAAAGGGCACAGCATTTGAAATGATAAGGAACCTCTGAAGTTGCTTTAGGTCTCCAGCTGAATTTTCTGATGCCATCAATTATATATTCTTTTTTCACTTATCAATTTCCAATTACTCTTCAATTAAATCCTGTTAATATATGATTAAGTATTAAATGGTTAGGACAACTTAATTCATCAACCCATTTCAGCTGATTCTGAAGAATCTAGAGATCCACAGTTGGCCTGCAAGACCCCCCATTGACCACCTGTATGGGGTTTCTTTGGACCTTACACTGTTTATGCCTCATCTGTGCATCTCTGTTTCAGAGAAAAGCCTGTCATAAATCTGACTGCTGGAAGGTGGAATAAAGGAGAAATAATGAAAAAGAAAAATACATTTCTTTACACATGCCTGTGATGCTTTCAGGAATTTTTACTGTCTGCCAGTTCACTGGCCACCTCCAAAAAATAGACAGAGTGTGTGAGGAACACTGAACTTTGTAGCAGAGCACCAGGTGGGGAATCCATCAGGCCTCACCCATTTTAAGTCCATTGTGCATTTCTATGATATTTGCCTTCAGACCTAGGTGCCTGCCTTCTAGATCAGAATGGTCCAATAGAAATATAATGTAATTTATATTTAAAGAGAAGTAAAAAGAAACAGATGAAATAAATATATCATCAGGTCAATGTGCTATCAATATAAACAATTATTAATGAGATATTTTGAGTTCATTCTTATTGAAATAAGTTTTCTAAATCTGTGACTACTTTATGTATATGTTACATCTCAAGTGAAGCACCAATTTTCAATGGCTCAAGTGAAATGTTTAATCTACAACAAATCAAGTTGTGTTTAATGGTAAAATATTTGACATTGCTTCAGCCCTAAATCTTAATAAAACTTATTATTATATTCATATCTAAATATAAACTAATTGAGATTAAGATTTCAAGTTCAGTTTCTCCATCACATTAGCCACATTTCCAATGTCCAGTGGCCTATGGGGCTGGTGGCTACACATTCGACAGTACAGGTCAAGATTACGCAGTGATGAGAGGGGCACCCAGAGGCAGACCAGAAAAGAATCACTTCCATACCACCATACATTACTTCCACTTACAGATTAGGAGGTGCATACAGCCATTCCCTCTTAAAATAAATAATGAGTGTGTGAAGACAGGACTTGTAACTAAGAAGGATTAGAACTGGATTTATAACTTTCCAGGCTCTACTATTAATTCCAAGTTTGGGAAGGTCAATAAATCAAGTATTTGAAGCATATCAAAGGGACTTTTGGGAGAAACCTGACGTGTCTGCATAGACAACGGTGTGGACTGTCTCCTGGAATGCTGGCGGGCCAGTCACTGCTGCTGAGTAAGTGCACAGGTGGAGATGCAACCATCTTAGGCCCTCAGGAGCTCCCTGCTGCATGGGAAGAGCAGACCTCCAGACCTCTTGTCCTCCTTTCCTGCGGTAGCACTCTGGGTGTCCTCACCACCTTCTTGCAGCACCTCCTCTGTTGGGCTCTGCCAGGCAGGGGGCTCCTTGCTCTGCATCTACCCACAGTTTCACTGTAGCTACAGTGACTTTGGTGATCTTGATGTGGGCTCCTCAAGCTGGGGCTGGTCTCCAATGATGATCTTTACCTGAAAGCCTGCCTAGGGCTCAGTGCAGTAGGCCTTCTCAGCCCCCTGGGTTTATGGAGTGAATGGATGATGTGATTTAATTTTGTTAGCCCATTGTAGAGTCCAGGTTGAATATAAGGGGTATGATAAAAACAACCCACTCCTATTTTTTCTATAATACTTGAGCTGCATTTTGAAGAGAACAGGAAGTAGAGAGACTATAAATATGTCTTTCTTCTCTGAGAAAACATCTGGTAAGTTGACATGGAGGGGCCCACAACTGCTTTTCATTGTCATAAAGTTTGTGGTGGAACGGAAAGAGTTTGGGCAGGAGGGAGTCAAACCAATCATTTTAAATTGGGCTGAGAAAGGCCATTCGGTTCCACTCCATCTGAACTTACAACACTCTTGGTCCAAACCTCCTAGGACCCTTGGCCACTTCCTCCTCTCAGACTGAGGCCCACAGCCAAGCTGACGAGCCTCCCAGAAAACATCTTGAATGTGTCTGGATGAAAGAGAATGGGTACAGCGTTGGGAGATGGCAAGCATCGGGGTTTGCTAGTGGGCATTTTCTCTCTTCCCTCTCGGGAGCTGCTTCATCATATAGACACCCCTATGGTGGAACACATATGCACACACACACACTAGAGTAAGAGAAATAACCAGGCATTTTAACAAAGAGAAAATTTAAAAATTTTTTAAAGAAAAAAGAAAAACATTGTTAAGGTCGAAGTTCAAAATGTCTGCCACTGGTCACAGTGAGGCTGCGTCAACCCTAGGTACAAGGGGACCAGGCAAGGGTAGTCTCGCATCTCTGGGCAGAGGGAACTGTCCCATGTGGCCTCTGTGTTGCCAAGGAGTGGGCTAAGTCCAGCACAGGTGTGTCTCAGGAAGGCTAGGTGAGGCACCACTTGGGGCCACGCGAAGGGCAACTCTGAGCATATGCATCCCTGCCTGCACACTTGTGGACCCAGACCTAGAACACAGACATGCTTGATCCTTAGTAGGTGGTGTGACAGGAGGTCCAGAAGGGCAGTGGTGAGCTGATGGTGGGTGACAGACCAGGAATCTCAGAAGGCTGAGCTGAGTGGATGGCCATGGGCTAGATGTGGAAGGTGGTGGTTGGGACAGTACAAAGGCCTCTGTAGCAGCAAAGGGTCTGAAATCAGCATGTGTGGCAGGAATCTGAGTAACAATACCAGTGTCGTTCTGCTGTCCTCTGATCTTCTCTGAGATGCACAATCAGAAAAGGAAATACTATTCCATCTGTGATGTGAATTATTAGAGTAGTTACTGTTCTCCTACCAGTCAGTCACCTTTGGGAGGTGATCAAGATTTATAACCAGCTTCTACATGGGCCGAGTTTAGATACTAGGTGGTCACTTTTACTGGCTAAGGGGAACAGACCCACGTAAATTCTTTCCAGAACCTAGCAAGCCCCCTAAAGCCTCTGTTCCTGAGAATGGTCATAGAGAGTGCCATGGACCATCTGAATTTTCTCATTACAAGGGAGGTGAAAGAAGAAAGTGTACAGGAGTGACAGTGGTGTCCTTATATTTACTTAGTCAGAAAACTGTGGATTATTTATATATTGAAAAAAATGATAACTGCCAATGGACATAGATAAGGTAGATAGATACATAGATGATAGATATCGTCGGCAGCCGTCCGTCTCGAGAGACGATGGTGTAGCTTCTTAAGAGTCTATCTGCACCGCCGAGAATGGCTGTGCAGTCCGACTCGGGAGTGACATGGTATCTGTCTCCTCCCGTGTTGAATCGACATCATGCGATGACGCTGAAGCTACAGAGCCTGGGCAGGGTAATATGGAGGGTCTGCTGTTGCCCATGCAGCAGACCCCCCCTCTCTTCGCAGCTGAAGGGTCCAAGGGAAAGACGGAGTCAATACAGCTTGGCTTCAGGTGCGCCGCAGGAGTTGCCGGTGTTGACTACAACGTCAAACCGCCTTAGGGACTCCGGCTCCGGATTTTCTGTCGGGGTTTACTCCCTTAGCCTTTCCCCTGAAGAGGTATGCCGCAAGGCAGCGGAGGTTTTTTGGAGTCAGAGTTTTCCTTCTCTGATGATAGATATATGTAGATGATAAATAGAGGATAAGTAGATAGGTAGATGATAGATAAATAGATGATAGATAAAGGCAGATGACAGAGATATGGAAGATGGATAGAAAGATAGGGCAACAGTGAGGACTGGGAAAATAGGAGTGTTGACAACACGCATGATTCCTAAACCTATTATGAGAACTTCCAAAGACTGATGTGATAAACACGGAGCACAGTGGTCACAGGGCCCACTCTAAGGTTGCACTTGTTTGATTTAGAGGTGCTCACAGCCTAAATTTTGAAACATAAAATCAGAATGGATTTGGGGTTTCTCTTTTGTTCACCTCAATTGTTAGATTACTTCCCTGGATCTAGACTGTGAGTCCAGGGTGAGGGGCATTGACCTTCAGCACCAGAATCTGCTCCTCCAGTGCATGTGTGTGTATGTCTGAGTGGTTCCACCTGAGGTACTCAGGCTAGTTCAGACATTCACCCTCACTCCAATTCTGGCTGGGGAACACACTGATTGCTTCCCCTCCTATAGGGTGCAGAGAAGTCTACGCGAAAAGGGAAATGTTCACAAGTTACGTTCTCAAAATGTGACAGTGTCTCGTCATTCATGCTCTCCTCTCAGCAGGCCAGGGGCTCCAAAGAACCAGGAGCCCACCTGAGCAGTTCAGGAGCCCCACTCCACATCTCAGGAGGCAGCACCTCACCTGTCCCTTCCCCAGTCATCAATATGCATGGCCTTCAGCATAAGGTTTGTAGGTTTTAGTACCAGACAAAGAGGAAAGGTCTTCAGTGGGTTTATAGGTTTTTTTGTTTTTCTATAGAAAGAGCTGGGCTACTGAGCTGATGTGGAGCCCTCTAAAGCATTTGGTGGTGATATTAGGTATTTAGCCTTCTCCTCACAAGATACCTGGAGCAGTTAGATTGATGTGGGACAATTAGAGCGATTTCCCGTGACCTCAGAAACTTGAACACACACCCACCAGCACTAGCTCCACCAGGTCTCTGGGCAGGAGGGTTGGTAGGAAAGGGTCCTCACTAGACCCTGCTCTAATCAGAAACAGAGGTTCGTTGGGGGCGGGGGGCTGTGACATATGTCCAGGTCATTATGATGTCTGCCAAGGGATTTCAGTGAGGGCAATAATATTTTATTTTATTCTCTATTTTTAACTCCAAATCAGCTACACATACTTTTTAGTCAGCCAGCAGTCACAGTTCCCCAGAGACGAAGCCGGACAAGGTGCACAGGCCAGGAGAGGAAAGAGGAGAAGGAAGACAGGCAGGTGAGTGTGGGCCACAGGGGGTGCCTCCTTTGTGTCTTTCCTGAGAGCTCTTTGGTTAGTATTTTCCTTTGCTCATCTCTTTTACTTTTATCCCATTCTCGTTTTCTTTCTTTTCACTTAAAATTTTAAAGCCCTTTTCTGTCCTAACTTTTTCTCTTTCCTGTTTAAAAAATAATGTTTGTTTCCGTCCTCATAACCCCTGCTTTTGTCCTGTCTGCTTCTTGCCATAGACTTTTAAAACCTTTTCCTTTCTCCTTCCTCTGTGTCCTCCCTGCTGTTTCTTTTTTCACAAATTTTAAGAGTTACTGAGAACTCCTAGTGGCGACTCTCCCGCTGGGCTGGTGACAATGGCGAGGCTGAGTTGGCTGCACAGGAGGAGGAGGAGCAGGGCCTGGCGCTCTGGGAAGCATGAAGGTCCCTTGTTCTGCCCTTTCCTCCTTGGAGGGGGCAGGGACTGTGTCCCAGACCCGGGCCATTTCAAGAACCCTCTGTGGCTGCCCTTTGTGGGAAGGTTTCTCAGAAATTCATTCCCTGCATGGCCCCCTGAAACCAATAGCCTCTCCCACACTGTCCACCCCCCTCTCCTGTCTCCATTAATAAGCAGCATCCTTTCAGGACTGCCTATCCAAGGGAAGAGGGTTTGACATCACAGCCCACTAGGAGGTTAAAGTGAAAGCATTCTTCCCGATAAAAATAACCTTCAATGAGCACTGAGGAATAATTTGAGAAGCTTAGTCGTTTTTATTTCATCATCTTATTGAAAAGAAACAAACACAAAAGTGTAGAACTGGATTGAAACCGATCTCCTAAAACAAAACAGAACAACAACAACAACAAAAAAAAAAAAACAGTAAGAGCACATCTTAAAATAGCTCAGGGTTTCAAATTCGTCAGCCCAGGAGTCTGTTGAAGGTATAATGTTCAGATCGTAGCACGCATGTGAGCAAGTCTGAGAGGGACAGTGCCAGGCTGGTGTCCCAGCTTCATGCCCACAGTCACAGGGTGGCAGAAGGACACATCCTTTGCCTGTGAGAGATGCTTCAGCCACAAAACAACAATACCGGACACAAAACAGAGCACAGAGACGACTCTACTGCTCAGCACCCTGTGTCCTCAGACTCAGCTCATCCTGCGGCAGCAGCACAAAAGTCGTCCTCGTCAGAGCTGTGAGGGGAACGAGGAGGAACAACTTTACACAAGTTGTTTTCGCGGCTGCTCTTTGTGATAAGGGACCTGTGCTCCCCATCAGCGCCGTGCCATATGCTGCAGGAAACCAGGGGCCCTTGAAGAAGAAGCGGCTCGTGAATTATTGATCAATGATTAGCAAATGCAATCGAAATTGTAGACTTGATGTTGTGCGGGGATCCATAATTTATGAGTGGACAAAATAGGAGGTAGTAGAGGTAGCAGTAGGTGATTTCAGCCCCATATTGATGACTTAAAACAACAGGAGGGAAGTGTACTGTGACAGATGGAACCAGAGCTGACGGCTCCCAGCCGTCCATCAGCGCAGCCCCGAGCTCGGGGAATTCGCCGGCTGCAGAAGCAAATACATTTCTATTGTGTCCCTTTGATCATCATGCTGTTCTACGAGACCAAAGGACATATTTGTTTATAATTTATGTATTCTCTCGCTATAAAAGATTGATGGTGCCTATTAGATACTCGAGTATCTAAATTTCCAGATCCTTTGTACCTGTGACAGCCGGCGACGCAGTGTTGTGAAAGTGTCTTCGGCTGTCCACAAGCAGAGGGATGCCATTAGCCCCAGACGGCTGTGCCAGGCATTGGGCCACTCAGAGCCACTCAGAGCTAGGGGCCCCGCACTCAGTGCCACCGTCCCGCTCTGATGGCCTGATAGCCTCTGCTAACCCTCCAGGACCAGCTTATGGGAAAGTCAGCCTGGACCGGGCAGAGATGACCTGATCTTGACCCCGTGGTCACTTCTCTTTAGGGTAGGAATCACTTGTAGGTAGACATTTTTTTTTTTCCTTCTGGAAGTTTAAAGAGGACAATGAAGATTTTTCTCACTTGTGAAAGTTATATATTAAAAAGTATAGCATGTTAGTGACAGATGTAATAAAAGGCAGTTTGGTCAATTCAAAGCAGTGGTTCCCAATGTGGGGGATAGTTTTGCCCCCAGGGAAACTGAGCAAAGTTTGGGTATATTTTGGGTGGTCACAGCTGGGAGGGAGAGGCTAGAGAGCAGAGATGGGGAAGCTGCTAGTTGTCCTCAGAGCCTGGAGGCTCCACTGCAACTGAGAAGCCACCCCACCTCAAATGCCCAAGTGCAGAGGGGGAACCGCTCAACACAGAATGAAGGCTCCTTCCTTTTGGGGGGACCCATGATGTAGTGGCTAAGGGTGTTGGTTCTCCAGCACTAACAGCAAGCACTCAGTGCTCAGCTGTGGTGTCCTCAGACCTCAGTCCAGTCCAGGCTGCTTCACCTACCAGCTGAATGAGGGTGTCTCCAAGCCTCTAAGTCACAGCCCCCTCCCTATACAGTGGGGAGAACAGCCATGCCCCCCAGAACAGGGTATGGAGGTTGCTCAGATGAACACAGAGCCTGGCACACGGTATGAGGATAGTATACATCAATTCTTTCTTAAATTCACTGTGACTACTGTTCACCACACAGTGCAAACTCTACATCTTTCACGTTAAGAATTGTGCTGTGCAGGGTCTCAGCTCTGCAAAATTTAAAATGTATCTAGCTCTATCATTCTATTCTATCAATCATATATCTATGTATCATCTGTCTACCTATCATTTATCCAGCATCTATTCATCATCTACCTATGTCATCTATGTATCTATGACCTACCTATTATTTACCTATCTATCAATCAATCTATCTAGATGAGTCAAAACAGGTAAAAGAACTTTCCTGATCCTGAGCCAAAAGAAAAAAATGTGGTTATAATTGAGACTAAGAAATACATTTTTAAATAATTCTGTTACGATCCACAAATCCAAATACAATATTACATCACAGTGTCATAAATAACAGTAGAAATGCCACTGCAAACTGTTTTTGAAAGTCACTGCAAAATATGTGCTCTTTAAGACAATATTGCTAGATTATGAAAAAATATACAAGGAGGCTTCTGAAATCAGTTTGAAACTCCTGCCCTCTATTGTTTCAAAAATGTAAAACAAAACAAAATAGAATTTACTTACAAGGACTTTCATGGTTTTTCATAATCCTTTTTAAATTTCTAACTAAAATAGTATTGAAGTAGTTGTTTGCAAATAACTGTTAGCTTTCCAGTTTCCCTAATTATTTTATGGTAAAGATCGAGAAAATCACCAGACAGCCCACAAAGGCAATGACTCCCAGTCTTTTCAGGAATTTTTTTTAAGTGGAAATAGCCACACACCCATGGCACACAGCACATGTACAACATATCAGGGGTGCCTGAGCCTTCAGAAGCCCAAATCCAGAGCCTGTGATTTAGAGCACCTGCCGTAACCAATTTACTGCATCGGGGTGTTCCCAAACTTAGTGCTTCTTCTGCAAGGTTCCTCTCAGCGACCTGAAGTGCATGACTCACAACATAAATCTGTTATAAACTCAGAAAAAATAGATGATGGCTTTATCAGTTCAAAATGAGGTTTTTTCTAGTTACTGAAAATAATTCAAATCAGTGTAATCTAAACTTGCAACTAAAAATTCTGGATTGCTGTCTACTAAGTCAAGAAGAATTGGTGATCAGCTGGCTCTTTGATGCAAATGCCCTCAGTTAGAATATCCAGTTTCTCCAGGAGATTTTTGGTCACCCTGTGTAGTCATAACAAGGCTGGCCAGGCAGGTGTAGCAGTTCTAAAACATGGCTGCAGAATCCTGGACAATCCTCCCTAGAAAGGCAGGTTAATGCATGACCTGCCCCTTGAATCTACCTGGGCTTTTGACTGCCTCAGCCAATAGAGTAGTGCAGAGATGATGTCATGTGATTTCTGAAGCCATCCAGTTTCTACTGTCCATAGTCCATGAAATGTTTTCTCAAAATCCAGGTACCCTGAGGCCACTTTGTCAGAGGACATCCTGTGGGTTACTCAGGTCAAGAGTCCTGGCTGAGCCAAGGCTTCCTAGCAAACCAGACATGGAGGGTGCCATCTTGATGGCTCCAGGCCAGCCATCTGTGGTGAGCATACTGAATGTCAATGCCACAGGGAACAGAAGACCCACCCAGCCAAGCCCTGCACATTTCCAAGCCAGAAAATTGTAAAACATGATGGAATGGTTGTTTGAAGCCACTAAGCATTGGGTCAGTTTGTTACACAGCAGTGCATAACTACAATACTAGAGTAGTCCATAGTTACAGTGCAGGGAGGTGGGGTTCTGTGGTCAAAAGGAGCACATATATGATTTATTTCAAAGGTGGCTTTTGTTTCAGTGCCTTTCAGATCCTAGGCACAGCCCACAATCAGAAACTGTCCACACATGTCTTACCTACTCAGCCTTCCTACCTCCAATAAAATCTGGTATTTCCATAGTCCTCTGCTTTATTTTGATTTTGTTGTTAAAGTGCTGGCAGAGGGCCCTCCACACTGCTTCCATGTCCCACAGTCTGGAAAACAGAGCCCAATACATTCTTCATTCCACAACTGTGACTGTTATTCAGTTTCTTACTTTGTTTGAGCAGGAATATTTTATTTCTCTAGTACCTGTTTGACAAGTTTAGTTTCTTTTAAATGTTAGTTTTGCTTTATTTGCTTCTGGAAATGTTGGACAATGATTACCAGGTTTCTGAACCGCTGTGAGTCTGGTCCTTTTCTGAACCCGGGTTATAGAACTTCCCATATGTCATTAATTGACTTTGTGCTTTCTGACTTCCACCTCTGTTTGGTAAGAAAAAATTGCCTAATGTTTATTTTACACGAGAATTTACTCAAGTGATTTTGCAGCCAAATTCCAGTCTCCCTTTTCCTTTTCCTCAAAGCTCATCTGTGTCCTGTCCTGTGGAAGTAGCCATCATGGTGGCTTCTCTTAGCATGGTGCCTGGGGTCTTCGGCCACCATCACAAGCCTCTTCCTGAATCACCTTCCGCCCTACTCCTTGGTCCTGCCAGGTCCACAGCCAACACTGTGCAGGGCACCCTTGTCCCAACAAGAGGCCTCTCTCTGGCCCTGACCACACTCTCAGTTGTGTGAGCAGCCATCTGAGGGCAGGGAAACTTTCAGAGTCCCCTTCCCCACAGACAGACTGCCTGTGGTCTCATGTCCCCAGATGGAAGGGGGCTTAGCAATTGCTTCTGTCTCACCCAGTCTACAGAGGAGGGAAATGAGGTGGGAGGGCATCAGCCTCGACTATATGGATTCTTCTCTGATTCCTATGGGTATTACTTACCTCAGAGGCCAGAAGGCAGTTGCTAATCTCATTTTGCTGGCAAGTTTCTTTCAAGTCTGCTCTTCCTGGATGAACTTTGTTCAAGACTCGTAGGAGACACATGCTGCCCCTCTCTTAAGACACCCTTCTATGAAAAAACCTGGTTCTTAAAGGTCAAAGAATCTTTCAGGAGAACTGATTCTTCTATGAATTTAAAAACAAAGCAAAACAAAAACAGTGCACATAACAACTCAACTATAAAAACGCCTATATTTAGAAACCCAATGAAGTCTTTGTTCTCCTTGGATTATGGAAAGTTTTTTACTAGGGTGCAAGAACAAGAACAGTGTGTGTATGTGTGTATTCGTATGTGTATGTGTGCATGTGTGTATGTCTACATGTATATGTACATGTGTATGTGCTTGTGTTGATGTGGGTGTGTATGTCTGTGCATGTGGGTATATCTGTATGTTTGTATTGTGTGTGTGAGCATGTAAACCTATGTGTATGAATGTGTGTGTTGTGGGGGGAAATTGCAGCAAGAAGAAAAAGATCAATTTATATCTTCATCTGGTTGTAAATAAATGCATAGACTCATGAAATACAACTTCCCTTTCCTCAAAATAGGGGGAATGTAAGTCAAATTAATAATGTGTCATGGAAATAGAGGAGCTAAATAAGACAATAAAACTATATTAAAAACATACTGCATAAACTAAAAGACCCTAGACAAGTTCACCTGAGACAGTATCAAACTGTTATTACTCCCCACATTATCACTGAATTCTGTGAACTTGAGGGAAAGAATTAGAGTTGGGCACTGTCCACAGTTCACTCTATAGTGACGAAAGCGAACATTATATTGGGCCGCTCTCTCACCTTGGCGGAGAGGATGGACGCGTGGGCATCCTCTTAGCCAAAGCTTGTTCTCTCACTGCAGCTGTGCCCTTGCCAGTATGAACATATTGTCTATGTTTTCATTCACTGACTGGTTTTGGTTAACCAACCCATCCTTACTTAGCACCTGGGCCTGAGCTGGTGGGAGACAACTTTAGGTCCCTTGAGTGAGTGAAAATAAACACTTGGTTGACAATGGAGCTGTGGTTTTCTTGTTTTGTTTTCCACCATTTTATTTCTCTCAACATAACAGGGCTAAAACTATTGCCAGCTGCTGAGGTCTTAAGACCCAGACTGCCCTGGTTTCCCACTTGTTCCCCTAGTTTATTAGGCAAACTCCACCTTTTAAAGATTAATTGATTCATGGACTTAAATATAGCACCCAGCTTGTCGGAGGACCTCTTCCTTTGTAATGCTATTTAATGATTCAGAGGGTCTCATTATATCAGCATGGCCACCCTACTCTCCAGCTGTTGCCGCCATATGCCAAGCCCGCCTGTGGACAATAGCGAACGGCAGAGGACCTCCGCCCAGAGGAAGAGACCGTGGCTTCCCTTCCTGGGACCCTCATTTTTCAATAGCTAAGTCACACCTCAGGAATGAATTTATTTTTACCTTCAAATAAATAAACCTAAGATATAGCTTAAAAGAAAAGTCATCACAGAAAGTATTAGGACTTGAAGGAGCTGCTTTTTTATGTTGAAATTTGTTAGGAAACTTTCCTGGAGGCCCGTGGTCAGAGGTAAATCAGTTACTGATTCCTTGGATGAGAATGTATATGAACACATTTGATAATAAGGTTGGTTTCTCAGCAGCAATGTTCTGAACATTAACAATACCTTCAGCTAAATACTCTGCAGAGTGTGATTCCCTTCTAGAGCGTCATTCTCTTAATACAACCCTGCCTTTGGCCTCGTAGTGGGCAAGGTCCAGCTTTACCTCTGAGGAACCAGAGGCCCGGTGGCAACTCCACCCTTCATGCCCTCCCATCTGAGACCTCTTCAGGAGAGAAGACTGAAGAGACCACACCCTCTCCACAACCTGGCATGCAGCAGTGTGGGCATGTCTAGAAGACTCAGCTCCAGCTCCAGGAGTTGCCTGCCATTCTTCCAAGAACTCAATTCTTACCCAGATGAAAGCAGAACACAAGCTACACGATGCTGGATGTCCATGAGCCAACACTAAGAGGGGCCTGATTGGCAAATGGAAAGAAGTGGAGTGCCGGACTAATACATAAGGTTATCAGCAGTAGCCCCCATAGCTTCTCTATAAGGGCCAGTCACCACATATTAAGTGTCTTTTAAAATATGGTCTATAGTTCAGAGCTCATTCTCCCTCTCTTTCTCCCTTTCTCTACACACACACGCACACACACACACACACACACACACACTCATACATTGCCTTAGAGGCCTTTCCCATTTCTCCTGGCTGGCCACATGTACTGACTCCCAGGCCAGCTCTAAACGGCACCTTTCTGAACAAAGCTATCAACATCACACAGTAATTTCCTATAAAGCCTCTTGGCTCATCTCAAGAACCAGCCTCATATTTTTTTCTCACATTTCAAGAAGTGAAATGAGATTAATTTCAACATCTTCACATATGGTATCATCAATTCAGCATAAAATTCCTGCATGAGCTCATTCACTCGGTGAGACATTATTAAGGGCCTACTATGCGCAGGCTCTATACTAGTTGTTGGGTGGGTTCTAGGGGAGCTGACTGAAGAGAATGCATAGACTTCTTTTCACCCTAAGTAGGTTTCTTTTCTTTTTTTCCTTCCTATTCTCCTTTCTTTCTTTTTTTATTCATAATCATATTCTAGATATCCTAAGTATTATCAAAAATAAATGATAAGAAGTAATTCCTGTTTCACAGGAATTGAGGTCCTAGTGCAGTATTTGAAACTGTGTCCCATGATCTATTAGTACTCCTGAGACCAGGGTTTGATGAAAAACTGGCTCTGTGGGCACTTCACACATAGAATATGTTCTCAAAACCCGTGGACATATCAGATGCTCTGGTCTGCATTAAACTTATTTCATTTGAACTTTGTATTTCAAACTTTCTGACCAATTAGCTATTGGAATGCTGATAACTCCTGAGGGGCCACATCTGAGAACTAGATAGGAAACCATTGATCTATGCAGAATGGAAGCCAGGACAGGTGGGGATTGCAAGTTTCCAGGCATTACATGTACTAAGAAAAATATAGGCACTATTGACACTCCTCTAGGCACTGGGGATTCAGTGGTCAAAAGCCTTCAAGCTGCTGTGGGGAAACAAAAAGCTGATCAACAGTCATAATGTGATAGGACAAGCATTATGTCCTGGGCAGGATGACCTTGCCCAAGTTTTGTGACTAAGGAAGTCTTAAAGCTGTAACCAAAAGTAGTTCAAGTTTAAGGGAGCCTGGCATGAAGGCCTGGAGAGAGGATGACTCTGGGCAGAACAATAGTGGCTAGTTTGGGCTCTTGAGGTGCAGTCAGAAACTTAATGGAAGCTGATGTTAAACTTAAATGGCTCAGGACAAGATGTCATGGCACTGGTGGACCACTGAGCTTTTCAGAAAACTCTCTGAGAACATGTAGGAAGGAGCAGTACATGGAGACACAGCCTAGAAACCCAGCAGGGCCTCCAATGCTTTCTGGTCTTATGCCAGCAAAAGTGGGGGCAGTGAGATGAGCAGGCCAGGGAGCCAGCAGCAGGCAGCTGTGGAGCCAACCCAGCCTTCCCTTCCCTGATCTGTACATGGTGCACCCCAGTCATTGGCGAGGAGAGCCTAGGAGCCTCCTGTTCACCTGGCACATGCATCAGGACGGAGCCAGCGGTCGGGCTGGAAGGAGGTGTGGACCTCGAATCTGCTGCTCTGGGAAGGTTTTAGGAACCTTCCCCTTCTTTTGCTTATCATTTTGACTCATTTCTTCCTGTCGTGCGTTTCAGACCATACTGGACCTGCACTCACTGGGGCCTCTCAGCACATCTGTCTTCCATGTCTGTGATGCAGAAACACCAATGTCACCTCAAAACATTAACCTCAAGGAGAAGGCAGTCCATCCTTTGGACCATTTGGTTATTTTCCAAAAATATATCCATAGAGTATTTTTCAGAAAATTAATTTTGCTATTTCAAAGCTATAGCCATATTTTGATTTTTGTAATAACTATGTTTAAGGAAGATTAAACTTATTGATTACATTACATATTTGAAGGCATATGAATCTCCATCTTTCTAACATATTTAAACATCTAAAAGACCTGGACAATAGTACTTTTAACCATTACTCTTACCACTAAATTTAAAGAAATAGAATCTTTAAGTACAAAAGGATCCCAGAGATTACTAATCTGGCATTTGCTTAAGGGAGTTTCATGAGTTCCATGTAGTGCTGTTGGATATTAATGATCACTTTGGGAAAGGAGTCTATGATAAAGAAGGCAGGGCACCTGCAATGCCTCCCACCCCGGGCAGTTAGAGGGCACACCATTGCATTAACACCTGCGCTGTCACAGGAAGTTTTGCAAAATAAGTTGAACATGGAAAGGCCCTCTTTTTTTCTTTTTTTTCTTGTGTCATATCTCTGTATCAATCATTTTTATCCTATCCATCACCTACCTATCAACTGTCTATTGTCTACTTACCTATCTATCTAAACACTCTTTGCCAAATTTGATAAACCCTGACCTAATCTCAGAATTTCATTTCCCAAAGCAGGAAGGCATTGACTTGCTTTAAGTTCTTGTGCAGCCAGCTGAAATGTTTGCTGGCACTTCAAGGAGGACAGCCCTTGAATTGAGGCAGTTCCTATTTCATTGATTGAGTTAGAAATTCAACAGGCTAAACTGAATAATATATACCCTTATTCTCTTGGAAATTGTTCCTACAGTTAAATGCCCACCTTCTAGTTATAACTCACTATATCTATGCCAGGGGCACATACACATATTTGGGATAGAATTTTAAAATAAACAGCAAAAGTTTCAGACATTCCTTAAAGCCTGTATTGAGTAGTGTCCTACATGCACTTATGCTTTCTTCTTTTTGTAAGTAGATTAAGCACATATGAATACATTTGACGTGGAAAACATAGGAGTGAGGAGAGAAAACTGGAGGACAGGCAGGCAGAGGATGGTAGAGTAGAGCTCCTGGCCAGAACAGCACCATTCATGTTTCACGGAACCATCCAGTGATGGATAATTCACAGGTGAGGACTTCGGGGCAAGTATGCAGCCTTGTATCTCTGCAGCTCTTTCCCAGGAGACATTTAAAGCAATGTCATCTCCCTCTGGGGTGGCACTTGGCTCTGACCCACTCTGAGGTCACATGAGTAAGGCCTCCACTTGAGAATTTGCTTAATAATCTCACCCGTAAGTCTTCCAGGCAGCCCTGGTCACTTTGTAGTAAGAATTTCATCCACAATGGTGTCTCTTTTCCTGAAAAATGGTATAAATAGAGTTATAGCACAATTGCCTCCTTTCATCGGCAATTCTGAAGGGACAGTCCTATGTTAGTGGGCCTTTTTGGAAGATATATTGGACTTTAATAAAATTTGATCAATGCATTTAAGTCAAATTGAATTATATGTAAGTGGATAGGGTTGACATATGTTTCAATATCTGCGAGTGATACATTATTCTCCAGTGAGCATAAAATTTAATGAAATATAAATACCCATTAATCCTCATGTTTCAACCAATCAGTCACTGTTGCTCCTGCCTGCTGTGAGCAGAAGCGGGCCCAGAAAGTCATCTGTTTCATCTAGGCAGGAGCTCCAACCTGGAAAGACATCAGAAGGCGAGAGAAGAGAGGCTGTGAGCATGGGAAGTCTGCCAGTTCCGTCGCAGGGATGCACCATGCACGGGCACCATGGCAGGCAGCCCTCACTTCAGCCCAAGTCTGCGGAAGTGTTTGCTGCCTTTGAAATTGTCAGGGGAAAGAACAGAGTAGAACAACGACTTCTTTTCCCCCCAAACAAACTCTTCCCTTCCCATTTCATTGTAGATTTGCTGTTAGACATTGTGCAAAGTGCCAGCCAGGTGTGGATGCTCCTGCCTCAGAGAACAACACAAAGGCATAGGGCTGCAGAAAGGAATCTAAATTAGGGGGTGGAGTGGGCAGTCAGAAACACATTTCCCTTAAAGCCATACATAAAAATATCAAAATATAACAATAAAAGTGGTGAAGCAGTCAGCTAAATTTACCATCAAATACCACCGATAACCTCAGCATACATGGCTTCTTTCTTTGCTTCTAAGAAGCACTCTTGAGATCACCTTCTACAATGCCAGGGTATGCAGCAGCTGGAAACAGCCTGAACCCCACCTCGTTCTCTGAGGGTGCTCCTTTCTCTCTCTGATCCTGGGTTACTATGCATATGCCACTTCACACCCTTAGGCTGTAAGAGTTGAAGTACTTTGATAACTTCAAACCATTTGCTAGGATGGATGCCCTCAGTGAGAGGAGAGAAAATATGTCCAAGAGCAGAGAAGCAGAAAGGTCTGGAGGTCCCACTTCTATCACCTCCATCACCTCCGTGTAGGTGGCTGGCAGAGAGCTTGTAGACACATAGCTGGTAGTGCTATAGACACTAGAATTGGTAGGCAATGAATCATTTGTTGTTACGTGACAGATCCTCTTATCCCGACCATCTTTTTATTGAGGAATTGCTGTGTACCTAGCCAAGAATCTCAGTCAGGAGAAGGGTTAAACCATTCAAAATGAGACACTCTAGCCAGTCACTTTGTTGATTTGATTTAAATCAAAACTAGCTCACTGAGTGACACCAGCTCATTGGGAGAACACTGGGACAGAATGAGATGTATGCCTAGCTCTTAGAGAATGTGCTGCTAGTTAGACAAAGTAGACCCTCAGACACCCCTTTGTTAAGGGACCTGTCAGAATTCTAAGGCATGAAGGGAACAGACAGGATAAATTTCAGGGTCAGGAGAATCAAGTGGACTGGAGGGCAAAGGGTGTCAGGAGGGGGCAGCCTTGCTGATGACTGGAGGTGGTGTGTGGTCCCAGAGAGGACCAGGAGGTCCCGTTGACAGAGGTGACAGCCTGAGCAGAGGTGTGGAGTGAACAGGACCAATTCTGTGGACACAGTAGGGAGCAGTGGGAAAAAGGAGGAGCCCTGTTTTCCTGAAGGCATGGAAAGCTCTTGAGTTGAGGTGATCCCCACTTTAGGCTGATGTTGTTTCCATGCCATATAAATATGCATAACATTTTTAACAACGAATGCCAAACACCTACTGTGGCAACTGGAATGGAGAAATGAGCAAACAGCCATTGTAGAAGTAAGACCAGCATCCTTGAGGTTCAGAAAGCACTGTGCTTTCCAGGAGGCAGTATTTCCAACTCTGGGGTCTGGAGAGCAGCAAGGGGGTTTCCCAAGATCCCTGCAAGCGAAGATCATGTCCAAGGAACAGAAAGACTGCCCGGGACCCCTGCTCAGTGCTATGTAGATGTATTAAAGACAGGAAAGAAATACTCACAGAATAGATTTGCGAACTGGTGAGGGAAGCTCGACTCCCCAAAGCGAGGATGGAATTTTCATTAATTAGAAGAAATTTATGTTGTCATGAGTGTATTTATTGACACTTTTAATTTTTCATATATTTCGCTGTTGGTCAATCAATTTATATAACATTACACTGACTAAAGATGTTCTTCTCATTTTATTTCATAGATGAGAGCCATAAAATTAGCTAAATTTAAATGGTTTATCATAGAGGAGGCGCACATAGCTGCCTGCCATCCATAGCAAAAATAACCAACTTACATGCTGACTACCTCCACAAATCAGGAAGCCTGTAACAAAGTTTAATTAGTAACAATTTTTGTGCATAACTTGGAACCCAAATTATGCATAGTTACAAATGTCAGTTTACTTTTTAAAAAGCTGTTTCCTGGTCAAGAAGATGGGTGGGAACTGCTGATTCCAAGTACCATAAGGATGGTGCCTGGGGACTCTGGATTCCTCCAAGACCCTGCCAGCCCAGAGTTCCAGTCAAGATTTTGGGTCACAGCTGAGTCTGAAGATCCTGGTTGAAACATGCATTTGAATCATAGCTGTTTAATTTTACTGTGGATTTTAAGGCTCCAAGGGAGTCTGAGTGTGACCTTGTGAATCACGGATCATAGCTCCCACTGCTAGAGGTAAGATGTATACCTGTTCTTTGACTTCTTGATGAAAAGCACCCAGTGCAAACCTGCTGGCTTCTTAGCACAGCATACTCTGGCTCAGCTCCGTACCATGCACAGCCCCACACATGGCTCAGTGTGGGGGTTTAGCAATGGTGGCTGTTCCTACCACCTCAGTCTTTCTCATCACCAGGCTTAGATGGCACTAGCACACCTTTTTGTGCATGATACACATTTAGGAAAAATGTTGTTAAGTAATTGGAGACCATCTGTGCCTGCCATGATGGAAAGACTTTTAGTGGAGGTTGTCCACATCAAGTGAGCTTGCTTTTAGGCAATAATGCATTGCTCAAGGTGAGAACCTCTCCCATATGCTGCTTCACCTGACCACACAAAGACCAGCTGAAGCTGGTACCACACCATGCTCTGCTCCCGAAGTGTTTGCTCTAGGCGGTATTCTCCAGGGTGTCCTCGGCTCAGGGCATTTAGCACCTTACATTCTCTTCAGGGCAGGAATCAGGCCAGTTGCTCCTGTTTTCACAGCATAGGATATCTATCAAAAATTAGTGATGAAGAAATAAGACAAGGCCCTCGCTTTTCTTCAATTATTTGCATAACCGAGGGATGGGCAAAGATTTCTTAGTTTTAGGAATTCCTCCATTAGGAACAGCTTTTTACAAGCCATCCTTTCCTTTGCTCCCTCCAAATGCAGGTGAGTGATGAAGAGTACACAGGGTCCTTTTGTGTACAGAGAGGCTGGAGGGCAACTGTGCTCATGGCCTTTGAGGAAGAGGATGTCTGCATGTCCAGGAAAGCTGAATCCCTGGTCTTCTCTGCTCTATTGTTTCATCCCAATCAGGGGTCTTACAGAGAGGGCTGGGACACAAACCTTAAGCCTGAGTTTTCTATTTATGTTTACAATTATACTTAAATATGTTTACTCCTCTGTCCCCTAGTTTCCAAAGTGGAATAATTTTTATTTTATTCTCTTTCTTCTGCACATCCGATACCGCACAGAATAATTTAGTGAGCTGATGGTTCTCTTCTTTAGGCATTTTGATCTAATGGAAACATCACTTGATTGAAAAACTCTTCAAAACATGGGATTAAGGTGCATTATTGTGGCACACAACATTCCAGCAATCGTGTGGGCTGGGGCCTCCATTGCCCATGTTTCCTTCTCTGATCAGCCTCCTTCAGAACTCAGCATGGCTTTGAAACTACTTGGGACCTACAGAGTGATTTATGATAGTAAATAATAGAAATAAGGATTATCTGGACATTGGAACACTTCTCTCTTACATCTTCCAGATAATTGATGGAGAAAGTGTTGGTGTGGTTGTCAGTAGCCATAGGAACCGCCACAGACAGCATCCAAAACTGACCCCCTCCCCCACGCATGCCCCTCCACAAACCAAGCATACACATCAGGACACCCTCACCTGGAGATCTCTGAGCCTCTATGAGCACATGGTTTCAAAAAGGTCTTGTAAGTCTAGGCATTTCTGCCATGAAAAGGGTTAGAAGACTGAGACCATTATGAACATTATTCATTCAAAAAGAATTTTTATTTCAATTTTTGAGAATCTCTGTGTTCAGATGATTGACCCCTCTCCATTTCTCACTGGTAAGAAAACTATCAGATTCTTGAGCTATTTTTCTCACAATCAGTTGACATGGTTCATGGCTTTGGGGTTAACCATGGCAATCCAGACTTGGAGCTCAGTATCTAGCAACCCTTGCAGTAAAACTGTAGGGAATTTATCAGCAATAATTTAGAGTTAAGTCAATCACATTATCAGACAGACACCTACAAATCGGAATGTCTCAGTGTGGCCAGTATGAATATTGTCAAGCAGCTAGAAAATGTATGTGGGGGGTTGAATTTTTCCATCCTGGGAAGTGACACAGGCCACCAATCACACACGTGGCTGGCTGTTAATTCTCTCTGTGTTAAAAATGGTAGCAACAGTTTGCTTGCCTATAATTCAGCTCTGGTAGGACTTCTTGTATTGTTTATTAGTTATAGTCTCTCAGCTCCAAACTTGCCCTCTTGTATGCACTTGGCCAGGCCATGTGAGGATCTGGACTGTGCAGATGACATCTCTCCTCTGCCAGCCAATCCTGGTGAGTTACTCCAGCAGGGGCACCACGGGAGAGCACAAGGCTGAGGACAGATAAAGACCCCCCTTTCTATTGGGCCTGGTGTCCTGCTCCCAAAACTTCCATGCACTCAGGTACAACTGCTCTGAAGATACTAAAGGGGGCGGGCATCACCCCTCGCTCCCAGGTTTTGGGGACCAGCTCCATGGGGTCATCCTTCAAGCTCTCACTTTGATGCCTCTGCTCTTCCCTTCTTTTCCCCCAAGCTGCAACCTGCAGTGTCTCAATTTTTGTCATCTCATTGTTCCCCAAGTCATCTTCAATTCTCCAACATCTGTTTAACCAATTTTCTACGTCAAAATCTTTCTTCTAAAATAGGGAGTGTCATTTCATAATTCCAGACTGAACTTTTGACTAATCACTCACAAGTACAGAACACAAAAAGAAGCTAGAATATGAGAAAAAAAATTATACTAAACCAAAATGTTCCCAAGTCTATATATCCACAAGTGTAACTGTCTAAGGGTCACAGGTGTTCAGCTGGGTGCAAAGCAATGTTAAGCACTCTGGCACCTACACAGGGAGGGGCGCCTCCCTCCTGACAGCCACAAGCATCACTGGCTGGGACACTGTGCTGGAGAGGGAATGCCTTGCCATGCCTTGGGGCTCAGCAGAGAACAATTAATTCAAGGCTGTTGATTTCACAGGGGTGGTAGAAGCTGTGTTGGACATTGAAGAATGAGGAGTTTGGCCAGCCGAGCGGGGGACAGGACGCTCCACAGTGAGGACACAGCATGAAGCAAAAAAATTCCACTCCTAGAAGGAACTCTCCAGACCTCATCCACAGCCTTTGAACTCACTCAATAAACATAATATCATTAAGAGGAGAAGTGGAAATCTGGAAAAATTTAGAGGACCACCAATAGTTATAGAGATATTCATATTTTAAAGGAGTATGCCCCGAGCCATAGAAACCATACAAGGCAGACATAAACCTTATTTTTTAAAAACACTATCCTCCCTAAACATCTCACTTGAATGTGGAGTTTTACTGGATAAGACATGATTGCAATGTGACTGAATCATCCAGAATCGATTAAACTGTACTGAGGAGAGTGTGAGAGAGTTGAAGTATGTGACAATTTTAGGAATATCTTCAGGTAAAATTATTTAAATTCACTCACTCAAACAAGTGTCGGTGTTTAAAGAGGACATACTGGGCTCTGAGAAATACGACCAGTACAATGTACCCCACCCTGCAGGGAGGAGAGCTTCCTGGGGTCCCTGCAGGGTCCCCTGCCTGCTTTGGACCTCTGTGTTTGGGGCTTGGTGAATTGTCTGTGTTCATGGGAAGATGTGCCCTCTACAGCCTGCACCCTGTGCCAGGCCGTCCCAAGCTCTGGAACAGCATAGTGTCCCCAGATGTGGCTCAGAGAGGCACAGCAGCAGCAGAGCAACAGCAGGCTGCTGCCAGGAGCGGGGACTGCGCCTGGAATCTCAGAGTGTTCACAGCGATAGCAGTTCTGTGGCCTATGCCAGGGATGCAAAAACAAAGTGCCTGCTTCCTCTTCTCCTATTCAACTTCATCTTTCCTCCTTTCACAGGATGCCTCCGTTCCCCCACTCTTCTACTTAAAGACGCGCCTTTCATTCCTGGGCTGGCACGTCAGCCCTCCTGGCTTGGTGACCACCGCGCAGCCTTTGTGAATCTGCCGATGATCCAGGTCTTTATGTTCTATCAAATGCCATTTCCACTTTCCTGAATTCCTTCCTGCAAAGCTGCCTGTGGTGCAGCCAGCAGAAGTCTCATCTGGGACTATCTTTCAATTAACCTCACAGAGGATCGCAGGCCCGATGCTAGGCGTGCCAGAAGACAGCTTCCCGAGGAAGAAACCCTCAAGGTCACAGAGCTCTTCAGAGTTAATAGGCCCTCCATGATTCCACAGTCCCACAGAATGGAAAGAATAGGGGAAATGGCTCTGAGCAAAGAGCTAGACTTGAACAGAATCACAGGGCTCAGCTGCATTTTCAGGAGAGCCCTGGCCCAGTGGTCATGAAGCCTTGGCAGCCCGTACACCCCAGGGCCAAAGAGCACTAACAGGACAGGTATGTTCACAGGCCAGACCGTGGACATCCTGGAGGCTCCTACCTGCCCCAGACACTCTGATCTTACTCGTTTCTGAGACAAGGACACAGACAATCTTGAACGTGGTCTGAGCTGCGTATTGTAAAGACAACCAGACAAAAAGCACACTCTATGGAGGGTAGTTTATCTTTTCTTTGGTGCCAGTCGTCTTCAATCAGGGACTTTTAACACATTGTTGACCTGTCACTAGTTAACGCATGTTTTCATGCCCAAACATTGTTGACCGGTCACAAGTTAATAAGTTGACAGACCCTTCATTCACTTCTTGGTGCATGTTTCTTAGTTTATCTTCTCCAAGTCCCTAACTTTGGTCCTGTTATTATTCCCTTTTAGCAGATTGGAAAACTAAGGTTTTCAGAGGTCAAGTGACTAAATTAAAGTTAAAAAATAGCAAATTTGTGAGCTGGGGTTCCAGGTCAGGAGCCTAACTGCAAGGCCATGCTGTGAGCCACTGGCCCACTCCCCACTCCCCAGGACTTGGCTGTTCATCAGTCCAGTGGGTGACCTTGTATTGTTCACACACGAAACACCATGCCCTGTGCTGTGCACTTCCTGTCATGTAAGTTGCTTGAAAATATACATACACGAGAAAATGATAAACTGATGAACAGTGAGCACATCTTACTGACTTTCAAGGAGGTCTTGCACAGGCAAAAAGAAGACCCAGGGGTAACGCCAGGAACAGAGGCATTTTGAAAGCATTGTGTGTATGTATGTGTGGAACGGGGGAGAGGAAACTCTTTATTAGGAATTATTTTAATTTAAATATATTTAAATATATAAATAAATATACAAATATTGTATGCACTTTCTTTGTCAGCCTTAAAACATGCTCAGAAGGTCTGCAAGCAATTAGTAATGGGATTTTTGTTTTCTGCTTGGAAGAAAGGACAAAGGTAGTAGCTTTTTCAAGTAAAGCTGAAATCAAAGGAAGATCCTGTATTGCTTAAGTAAAATACTATTTTTTAATTAGGCCTGGGGCATCCACATGAAGACGTTGAAGAGAGGAGAGCAGTAGCAAAGAAGGCAATGATGGGTCAGGAGGGGCCGGGTGAATGAAGATCTTTGAATTCAAGTGATGGGCCAGAAGGAGACCCTAAATGAGGGGTCCTTGAATCCAGATAATGGGCCAGGTTAAAACTTCCCTGATTGAGAGGTCCTTGAAATTAGATGAGGGGTCAGGGGAAACCCCTGAATGAGGTCACTGAATCTGAATGGTGGGTCAGGAGGAGATCCCATGAGTAAGGATCCTTGAATTCAGATGATGGGTTATGGCACCCTCTTGAGTGAGGGTTCTTGAATCTAGATGGTGGGCCACTGTGAGAGGGTCTTTGATTTCAAAAGAGCAGAATGTTCAGGCACAGGAAGTAACTGACTGTCACCTGCTGCTGCTGAGTTGACTCTGGGCTCACCCACCAGGGTCATTTGTTTTCTTGACGAGAACAGCATGTGGGAGGGAGGTGATAGGAAGGGCATCCTGCACAGAGGGAAATAAAGACAGAATGAATGGCAAAAGATTTGACTAGGAGTGCACCTGTAACAGAAACCCTTTAAGTGAGTTCAAAAGGATAATTGGAGTTTCCCTTCCTAGAGGTTTCTGTCTTCAGACTCATAAGCACACACTCATGTACATACCCACAAACAGAAAAAAAAAAAAAACAAAAAAACATTGCGACTCCTTTTAATAATTATATTTTTGATGGTAAGATGGTTATTCCAAGATTGTGACAAATAAGAATGGTGCCAGGTGAGCACTTGAAATATCAGGGCAGGGGGAACACTTTGTAAACTATATGCTCATCTAACCCCTATGCTGTGTACCTGAATCCAATGCAAAATAATATTGAAAGTAGTGTACTTTATAATTTTAAAATAACTACTCAATTTTTTAAAAGATCGTTTTACCTACGGTATAGCATAAAGCAAATGAGAATTATGTTGGTGTCAGACCAACTGGTGTTTTCATCATGAGAAGTGGGAAAACAAATGTAATAGAAATGGGGCACCAACACTGTAAGTCCTGAGTTTAAATTGGAAACACAAGCATGATCTCATGGTAATACTATCTTTTAAAATTTATCTAAGTCCTGGCTCTGAAAAGGTAGCAAGGAGGACCCTTGGCTCCTGTACTGTGGACTCTAAGAAGCATGGGCACCCAGTAGAACACATGGAAGCTGACTCCCAGACAGGCTGGGAGGGTTTATCAGAGTAAAGGGAGTGAGGACAGGACCAGAGACAGGTGGGGTGTGTGTGGTGTGGGGCACGTGGTGGCATGTGTAGTAAGCAAGGTCATTGGCTGAGAGCTGGTGTACAAAGGGAAGGTATGAAATAGTCCTCCAGTGCCTGGGGTATGGGGGAGTGAGGAGAACTAGGTCAGTGTAGGCCAGTGGACTGCACTGCATGCAGAACACTGAGGTATGTGGTCCTCCGTAATCAGTGAGGGCCCATTAGCAGATGTGGAGGGGACAGTTTTCACCATGTGGTGACCTAGTCAAGACTGCAGCTGGTGACAGAATGCTAAGGGGTGGTGATGGGGTTTGTGTTGGGGAGTGATGATGGGGCCTGAGCTTCAGTAGAGTGAGTGGTGGGAGCACACAGCACCTGACAGTGCGGGACAATGAAACGTGGGTGCATCAGTGGACTGAAGACTCCAGTGGGCTGAGCACTGTGAAGTCAGGGGTCTGGAGAACGTGTAGAGAGACAAGAGCTGGTGGCTGCTCAGTGGAGCGCTTGAAATAGAGACCACAGAAGGGTGGCTCTGCTCTGATGCCTGCAGCATGAGGCTGGTTGGGGAGGACAAGTTCACAGGAGCTGAGGAGGGTCACAGGGGTAACTGTTGAAGTCATTGCAACTTCTGCAGAACCGGCATGAAGGGAGAGGTAGTGGTCCCAGAATTCAACCCATGAAAGGATAGAGAAGCTCTGGGAGGTGTGTTTTCCCACTGAGCAGGGTAGCCTGACCTCTACCAAATCAGTGTTTTTAAAAAAGAGGCCAAGAGGCCAAGAGGATTACCTGGAAAAAACAATGAGGAGCACCCATCCTAGGTTCAGCGGTGGATGCAAAAAAGAGAGTAAAACTGCCATCTCTGGAGGGAACATGAGGGACATGACTCTTGGAAGGTCCCAGTCATAGAAAAGGGGGATGACTACTGAGAGAAGACATTGGAGACAGAGGGGGCCTGCTGTAGGGTGATGCTTGAATGCCATAATATGTGGGCTGGTGGGTGGGAATCAACTTATAGGGTGAAAACACTCAGAAAAAGAGAAAGAATGAGCAAAGTCATGATCCCCAGGTATGGCAGCCTCCAGCAGACTGATCAGAACCAGAATCATGAGGCAGAGAAGCAGATTGGTGAGGGGAAGACAGTGCCCTGTCAATAATTATATCGCTGGTCATAATGAGAAATAATGAGTTTCCTTTTTACAGGGGCAGATGAGCTTTAAGAAATATTAGGATGAGGAAACATTGACTTGACAAGTGGGTATTTTGATGATTGGATCTGATGAGATTTACTCAAAGCTCAGTGCTGGCTCTGTTCTTGCTTTGGGTGACACATGGGGCATGCTCAGGCACCTGTTGGCTGGGAAGCAAGAAGAATCTAATGAGACAGAGAGGAGGGGACTGAAGTGCAGGCAGGGAGCAGCAGGAGTGACCCCAAGTCCTGGTAGGACGCCCACCAAGCCACCATCAAGAAATGGCCCTGATGTTCGAACAGCCAGAGATCTGAACACAGACAAGAATGAGACCCAAAGTGAACTAAGTGCAGAAGGTCCATGATATATTTTGATTGTACCAAACATCAGGCTTCTTGGCAGCGGGATGCTTGAGGAAGCTCAGAAGGAAAAAGAGACCAGCAGTGGATTTCTAATTAACCGCTCACTCTCTTTTAAATATCCAGAGAGTGTTTGGGTTTGACTTTATCAAAATAAACTGAATTATAAAAAAAAAAAAAGAACTGGTCTTTATTTCCAGATTTACACTGACTTACATAAGACAGTGATTAATACACTGTCATCTTTTTTGTCTCTTGGGCAAAGATTGCACATTTTTCATCTGTCGTTTTTATTCTCTCTGATTAAAAACCCACTTTTTCTACAAATCATAAAGTATGTATTGTTAAAAAATAATTATTGTTGATTTTGTAGAATTCTCTATTTTCTTACTTTTTTGTCCCATTTATTAATTTATTATTGAGCAATCATTTGTTAAACTTGTTGAATTTTCTCCTAAGAGGAGGAAAATGCAGAGCTATATGGTTTTCTTTCAATAAGTTGTAAAACAGAAGCAAAGCCCTTGGGTGCCTGTGATGGCCGATCCCCTTGACCAAGGTCCCGAGGGTCAGCCATGGGCAGGAATTTGTATGGTCCTAGTATGCATTTTGTTCTCAGTAAATGGTATCCCTTCACCACTTCTCTCCATTGTGTCCTGTGAGGAGGAGGATGGTAATGGGTAGTGAGGAAGGTCCCATCTGACAGTGTGTGTCCAGAGACCCCAGAACTTTCAGACTTTGTATGGTCAGAGTTTGCGAAGAAGAGAACCTGTCCTTCTTGTTAGAGCATAAAGGGGACTGTTAAAGGCTGATAGCAGCCCCAGGATCTCCAGGACAAGTAAGCACCACATTCAGGTCCTGAAACTGCAGTTAAAAGTCACCCTCAACCCTAAAGAAAGATTCTTCTGCTGCTCTCACACCACCTTGAGTTGGACACTAGGAGCTCCATGGGCCACTCCAGGATAACCAGATGTAGGGGCCACTGTCTGTCCCGCTCATTTTCTGAAGGCCCTCCTGCATGCCAGCACATTGGCTCACCCTGGAGCTATATGGGAGACTAGGACTCTTTTTCTCTATTAAAAACTGGTGTAAAAGAATTCATGATGTGGGAAGCTGTCAAAATGTCAACGAAGTCTTCAGAGGATTTGGGGCAACCTCACAATTTCATGGTCTGAGTTATGTGGACTGGCCATTGTTTCAGAATCTAACACTTCAAAAGAAGAAAGACACAGCCCTTTGAAAGTTGTTAAGACATATGGCACATTATTTGAAAAAGTAATGCATAGATTGGGTCTTCATAAAAGCAATAGCCACAGGAATGGTCCTCAGATATCTGTAGGAAAGCATTACTATATTTAGATTCTGCACAGAGAAAATTTTACAGTTTTCTTAGAAATAGTCAATGACTTAACAATTGTGCAAGAACTAGAGAGCAGAGCAGGGTAGGGGTATTTTCCCAGGATGCAATTATCTTCACCAGACATAGAAATAAATTATTACCCTTGAAAAACTGATGTATAGAAGTATAATTACTTTAAGTTTCTCAGGGCTTAAAAAATATTCCACCCCAACTCATCACCCTATGCTTTTTCAAAGTTATTCTTTTTTATCTCCTTCAGTATCATAGTAGAGATTTTTACAAATTCCAAACCTAGACCAAGATACACAAATTGGGCACAGGAAATCAATGGGGATCCATGAATGCCTACATAGCACTCCCAGCTCCTGCAAGTTGAGGCCGTGGATCAAGAAGGGATCTGAGACAGCTTCACATGCACTCCAGCAGGTGCTGGTTCATGCTCTCTCTGGCCCTGGTCTTCGTGCCCCCAGCCCATGTGTCAACCCGCTACAGAGAGAAAGGGTCTTTGCAGAGCTCATCTGTGATGAGGAGGAGGAGTCCTGACAGCTCTGGTGCTGGTGAATGTGCTGCCCAGGACCTCAGATCACAGGAGGAGGCTGTGTAATCACCACTTCAGTAGACCAACCCCAAACCCAGGGCTGCATGAAATTCGTTTCTCACTGGTTACCTTTAAGAAATGCTCACCTCAATTTTAAAGTCTCCTCATCATTAGGTAAAACATCCAGATAGAGAGCCATAATAACCACGGGAATGGGGCCACATGGAATATGCTGTCCAAAAAGTTTGCCTGTTACTCCTCCAACACTCAGCATAATGTAGCGTGAGGCGGGGGTGAGGCAAGTGCTAATAAACATCATAACAAAAGTTGTTTTTTGTTTGTTTGTTTTTAAATTGTTCTATCTTCAGTGGTTTGTGTTTAATCATGTGTTCTTTTTAAACCAGAAGACTGTTTTGACTGTGCATTTTTTGTTATGCTCCTTAATTCAGAGTCTTCTTTGCCCCATGAAGAAATTGGAGTTTCACCCCAAAGGCTGAACCAAGAGTTGAGATCCCCAGCTCTGAGGGAGGGAGGAAGAAATGTGTTTGTGGGGTCTTTAAGTATATAGGGTAGCTAAATGTGTATAGAGTATCATTTTTGCATATTTCAAGATAATCCCATTACCTCCTCTTATTATTATGAATAAAATAAAATTAATTAGATGACTAAAAAGGAGTCACATTTAGAAGGACTTGATCAGAGTGTTTCCATGAATTACTGAGATTGGACAGCTTTTGCTGACCCAGCCAATGATTTGCATTATAATAGTTACACTGTAAGTACACATTTTTCTCTGTCACTATGATATAGAGGGTTTAATACCACAGTAAGCATGACATATCTGAGATTACAAAAAAGACTTTGAAAATAGACTTGTGTAGTTTCTGAAGGTCTTATAAATTTCTTATAATTCATTTATTTGAATATTACCTATGTAAAATCAGAAGCTAATTTGACAAAATTTTACCTGATAGCCTTCTTTGTTCTTCAACATTTCCATCTTAAAGTAAGTCATAGCGGTTGTTGGAGAGGAGCTTACTGCTAACCCCTTTTCTCCATATCCACAACAACCAGGCTAAGCACAGTTGGAACCCCACAAAACACTTCCTACCTGGCGGTGAGGAGGGTGAGCAGCGGGTCTCCACACCTGAGCACTCGCACACCTGTGTCTATGAAATGCCTCCTCCTGCTCCTCTTCCTCTCTGATTGGCACAGAGTGACGTCACAAAAGCCAACATTCCAGCATTCCGGGCAAGCTTAGTGCTACACAGTGTCAGCTAGTAACACGCATCTCATTAGTCTTCCAGAATCTATCTGGAACCAAATTGGAGTTAAGAATAAATTTAAAAGATACACACAAAATAAGTAGCTATGAATCCCTTTGTTCTAGGAAGCCCCTGTGGGGTGGTATGCAACCTCCACAGATTCGTATGAAAGTGCAGCCCCACTGTTGTGAAAGGGGGTTTTTGCACTCATGATTATTTGGCCCTGTGAAAATCAGAGGTCTGGTGACCTCTTGAGATCACAAGTGGTAAGGATCTCCTTCATAGGTATTTAGCCATGAGGTTTATACCCTAATTCTAGAAGCTTGGCCACATTGGTTTTATTAATATTTAATGGAGAGAATATTTAATTTTATATTAGGAACTTATACACAAGTCATTATTACTCTAGCACCATCATTCAAATCAAGTTTAATTTCTTCTGTATATAGTTTGAATTTATATTATCCAGATATATCAGGGATATATCAGGCAAACCTATGTGACTTGTGTCTTAATTTTTTAGTGCAACAAACATTTATCAACCACTTAGTACATACCAGACACTACCAGGTAATTGGAATACAAAAATAAATATGATAACGAACCTAGGAATTTGCCACCTGACAGAAAAGATTTTTATCTCTGAAACATGAGAGTCTGGGGCCAGCATCATCTATCACTAACCATACATGAGGCATGGCCCTTTAGCATTATATGTTATCTCTTTCAGTCCTCACAGAAGCCTACATGGTGGTGTAACAGTCAGGATGGGCTTGGTTTTGTTGCAGTAACAAACAAGCCCCAGTCATCAGCAAACATTTACTTCCTGTTGATTCAACATCATTTGTGAGTCTCCAGGAGTCCCCAAGGCAGCTCCCTCCATGTGTTGATCCAGTACTCCAGGATACTTAGTCTTTGGCCACCTTCCTGGCTGTATATCCTCCCTCAAAGTGGATGGCAGGGAGAAGAACAGGTTGGGAAAGAGAGCACGGCAATTGAGTACTTCTCTCTGGAAGTGATCCAAGTCACTTTTGCCCACATTTAATTGGCAAAAAATAAATAAATTCACATGATCACGACTTTGTTGCAAGGAGGTAGGGAGATGCCATCCGCCCTCTCCATATCTTCAAGGAAAAGAGAACCAGTCCTAGTGCTCAAATGCACTCATGCAGACCCCAGGGTGAACTACTCATGATGCTATTTTATTGATGAATAAAATGAGTTACAAGCAGGTTATATGGTCAGCAAGCAACAGTGCGGAGCTTGACCAGGCAGCCCCTCTGTGGAACCCACCATTTAACCACTGTGCTCAGTTGTGGTGTGCTATTCCATTGAGAACCCAGGTGGTGGAGTAAAACAGTGTGGCTCTCTCAGGAAAGTGGAGCTGGGGACTTTTTAGACTCTAGCCAACTCTGGGAGCTGGATGAGGGTGCCCTCTGAGACAGCAGTGACCAGGGTCCCTCGGAGGCAGGGAGGGTATTGAGGAGGTATTAGAGGACTGTGCCCAGCACAGGGCAGCAGGGATAAAAATGAAGGATGGAGATGGAATGCCCAGTTTCTGTATGGCCATGTCAAAATAGGCTCAGTCACACCCTGGTGTATTTGCAGGAGGCCCTTATCTGGGCACCAACCTTAGATTTACTGTTGAAGTAGCCTTGGTGAACTGAACAGGTGGCCTGTTCCCATTCTTGTTTATAGTCCTTTACTCCACATGACCATAACTGGTCAGTGTGCAGAAGTAGGGGAATCACTTTTTAAGGTTTGTTGATCACTGTCCATGAAAGGCCAGGCAATGGGTATAATTTTATTAGGTTGGAATATTTGGCCTGGTTAATATAATTTGGTTAGTTTCAATAACTATATGTCTCTGATTTTTCTTTTGTCACATTTTTAAAAATAATAATGCTTGAAATTGCAATTTAAAATCTGTTAGCCATGTTTCTCAAATCAGTAATTCTGAAACCCTTTCAAAGTTCCTGTAGATTTCAAACACTCAATTAATTTGAATTTTATTATAATGTTTCTTAAATATGTACAAGTTGCAAGGTGGGAATTAGTACCTTATTCTTAAGTCAGCTCTATAGCTATAAAGCTAAACAGATTATAAATTAAATACAAACAAAATTGCAAGTGTCACATAATTCCAAATGTGACATAAATTTAATGTGACAGATTTGGCTGTTTTGTTGAAACACAATTGGAGCCAGACACAAGGTCAGCCACCTTGTGGTCGTGTATTACTGGTCCACAGAGCCTGTGATAGCATGTTGGAGAGTAATTCAACTAACATTCAAATACCCCTGGAGGAGTAATATGTGGACTCATTTCCATCAATCACTGTCTCTGCTCCTTGTTCCCAGAACATCCAGGGTTCTTTGCTTCCACAAATGTTGGATCTTGATTTCACTATAAAAAGAATGTTTTTAAACTCTTGGTCTAAAATCACGCACAGACAAATGCATTGTAAACAAGGCAGAACCACTGCCCTGGTGTGCACATTTAGGCATGGCTGTTAGGTGAAGAATGCTGTGGCTATGCGCCAGGCTCTGTGTGTCTGCCATGGTGGAAGCACAAGCAATTCTGTGTCACCTAACAGTTCTGCAAAAACAAATCTCACCTACAGAGCATGCATTGTTGTTTTGGGATGTTTTAGTAACTCTTATCTGACCTTTAGTAAGTCGAATAACCCAACTGGACAACTCAAGGTCAGAATGCTTAGACTCAAGCATGGGGCCAGGGAAGACATGGGAATTGTAGAAATAAACACACATTATAGGGTTTTGAAACTGTGAGTAGACACCTGGCCAAAAGCAACAATGAGGTACTTGAGATATAAGAATATGTTGGCCGCTATTTAAGCCTCACTTGATAATTTATATGAAAATAAAGAAGATTTAAACTGACTATAGAAGCACCTGTCAGGTCCATGGACTCCCTTTCAATCACAAGGAAACCACAAGAAGTGGATTGGTGCTATCAGGCATTCTCAGTGAATTCACTTTGAAACTTCAATATGTTCCCCCATTCAAGCTTTCACTCTGGCTCAAGTGAGGTACATCTTGGTTTTGCAAGACAAGCAATTAGGAGAGTTGCCACCAGCTGTAGCTACTTAATTTTGTAAGTTGGAAGGTTCCTGTTACAGGAAAAACTGGAGAAATTACCACAAATATGAGTACAATTAATAACTCCAATTAAAACTTTGTATGCAAAAAACATCAGAATTTTATGATTGATTGGCTCTTGCTAAATGTTAGCATAAACTTGAGCAAACCAATTAATTTATGTGACTCAAATACTACTTTTATCTCTCTTTTTATATCCTGAGGCTACAAAAATTAATTTTAAGAAACAGCTCTGACACAGACAAGAATATGGTGGTTGTCAGAGGGGGAATGAATGGGGAAGAGACTAAAAGGGGAAAGAGGGTCTATTACATGGTGATGGAAAGAGACCACACTTTGGGTGATTAGCACACAAAGGAATATCGTCGTCGGCAGCCGTCCGTCTCGAGAGACGATGGTGTAGCTTCTTAAGAGTCTATCTGCACCGCCGAGAATGGCTGTGCAGTCCGACTCGGGAGTGACATCGTATCTGTCTCCTCCCGTGTTGAATCGACATCTTGCGATGACGCTGAAGCTACAGAGCCTGGGCAGGGTGATATGGAGGGTCTGCTGTTGCCCATGCAGCAGACCCCCCCTCTCTTCGCAGCTGAAGGGTCCAAGGGAAAGACGGAGTAAATACAGCTTGGCTTCAGGTGCGCCGCAGGAGTTCCCGGTGTTGACTACAACGTCAAACCGCCTTAGGGACTCCGGCTCCGGATTTTCTGTCGGGGTTTACTCCCTTAGCCTTTCCCCTGAAGAGGTATGCCGCAAGGCAGCGGAGGTTTTTTGGAGTCAGAGTTTTCCTTCTCTGATGTACCCTGACTGGAAGATCGAACCAGCGACACTTAGCTCGCAGGCCGACGCTCAATCCACTGAGCTAAACCAGCCAGGGCCCACAAAGGAATATACTGATGATGTATTAATATTATAGAATTGTACACTTGAAACATATATGATGTTATTAACCACTATCACCCCAATAAATTTAATTTTTAAAAGAGAGGTATGCTGAAAAATATTTTAAATGTGTTTAAATAATTTTACCTTGAAAAATAGAGACAAATAAATATGAAAAATCATCGTCATCATCGTCATCGGCAGCCGTCCGTCTCGAGAGACGATGGTGTAGCTTCCTAAGAGTCTATCTGCACCGCCGAGAATGGCTGTGCAGTCCGACTCAGGAGTGACACGGTATCTGTCTCCTCCCGTGTTGAATCGACATCTTGCGATGACGCTGGAGTGTCCTCTCCAGTGAAGCTGAAGCTACAGAGCCTGGGCAGGGTGATATGGAGGGTCTGCTGTTGCCCATGCAGCAGACCCCCCCTCTCTTCGCAGCTGAAGGGTCCAAGGGAAAGACGGAGTCAATACAGCTTGGCTTCAGGTGCGCCGCAGGAGTTGCCGGTGTTGACTACAACGTCAAACCGCCTTAGGGACTCCGGCTCCGGATTTTCTGTCGGGGTTTACTCCCTTAGCCTTTCCCCTGAAGAGGTATGCCGCAAGGCAGCGGAGGTTTTTTGGAGTCAGAGTTTTCCTTCTCTGATGTGCCCTGACTGGAAGATCGAACCAGCGACACTTAGCTCGCAGGCCGACGCTCAATCCACTGAGCTAAACCAGCCAGGGCAGAAAAATAACGTTTAATATTTTAAGCGAGACATTTTGATCAGAGCAAAGAAAAGTAGGTGTAGAGTTCATAAAGAGAGAACATTTAAGGATTAGGCACCAAGCACTTCTCTGGAACAATGTGCCAGCCAGGGACCCCTGGGTGGGGTAAGAAAGGAGGCCAGCATTACTTAAATCATACTCTGCCCATTGTCCTGAGTACAGAGATTCTAATGGAGATAATCTATAAGGCTAGTCATTTAAACCTTGGGTGATATGGAAGCTTTTACATTTTTCTATTGCTTTTCTCACCTCAAAACTGATGGAATATACATTCACCTTATGCAGTCCTTATGTCAACAATGCCTTGCTGAGAGTATCCTGCATGCATGATACATCATGACTAAAGTAACTTGATATTAGGAATTCAATGGTGATAAATATTAAGAAAACTATTAAAACAAGTCTTCTCAACAACAAGTCAATAGACAAAAACAAATAATTAGCAGGTAAGTAATACATCTTATCTCATTACCTGAGATAATTTTTTTTGGATAATCAAAATGTATTGAGAATAACCATTTGCAAATTTAATTATTTATATAATTATTCAGCCAATTAAAACCATCTCCTTTTTATAACACTCTGATCACTTTCTGTACATGAGAGAAATACAATTTAACTTGACAAATAAATGTGTATGGCATGTTATCTCTCTCTGGGTTCTTTTTCAGTCATTACCTTTGAAGAAACATGGGTTAAGAGATGCTTTGGCATGTTCAAATGAACCATCAGGAACCAGTACACTTATGGATCCAGGTGTCTCCTCACCAGCACCAGGTGCCCTTGGCAGATCTGAGTTCATCTATCTATTGAAGACCAGCTATAGGTGGCTAACCATGGGATAGAACGATAGTCAATACAAGAATTCTTAAACCCTGGTGTATATTTGTATTTCTATACAAATATAACTGTTAGCAGCTGTCTGCAGATAATGCACTGAGAACGTTTGAATTTCAGATGCTGTGAAATTAACTAAAAATTGACATTTAATTATTATTTTATCATCATATATTTTTAAGATTGGGAGGCACTTAGAAAATATGTAGTTTAAAAAAATCCCTTTACATGGACTGGGTGGAGGGTATTGCTGGGGGAGGGGTGGTGCTGGGCAGAGGGGAGCAAGGGGAAAATGATTGAAACTATTGTAATAATATAATCAATAAAATATACTTAAAAAATCCTTTTAAATCACTTTTGGGAATGGGAACTGGGTAACTAGATGGTGGAAGCACTGAGCCTCAAATCAGGACCTTTAGCACAAAGTTGTGATTTTCCATGGTACCTCACTGTGTAAAAATTTTTTAAGTTAACCAACTGCTAACTTTCACAATGGAAATTTAATTTTACTATATGTTCAATACGTTGTGCTTTTCTGGTGGAAACATTTGCCCCTGGGGTCTTTGGTCTAAGCACACATGCATGCATGGAAGGACATGTGCATACACACACAGAGGCACATGCATGCACACACAGACATGTGCATGCACACACTCATGCAGCAGCTGGAGAACCCTGCATTTGTCTGGGGATGAGGAGGGCCTCTAGACAGTCGGTGTCACAGAATTCCTAGACCCTGACACTGGCTGCACACCAAAATTACTACCTTGTGAAGTGTCCACATTTTGTTGAGTCTCTAAATTAACTGCTTCAAATACAAACTTAATTTATATTTAATAGGACAGCTAGTGTATGCTAATTAAAAGCAAAATGATTCCTTAAAAGGTTTTTGCAAAGGTTTAAAAATACTGTGATAGAAGCAAATCAGATACAAATTTACTAGACTTCTATATCTAGGTTTATATTAATCAATTGGGGTTTAATCATCAGGAAAAACCCATTTTGGAAAATCTGAATTATATTATTAGGGTAAATTTTCCAGCTACTGAATGTGAATGTTTAGGACTTAATTGTTTCTTGGCATGTTGCTGGCTTCTGAGGATCCTCTGCCATATTTCAATATTTTCTTTTACTTTTTTTTTCTTCTGGTTTTCCTGATGTAATTGTATTCTTTGTTCTTATTTTAATTGATACCATTCAGAAATTTTTGTATTTTATGTTGGTATATATATATTAGTTACCCTGGCTGGTTTGGCTCAGTGGATTGAGCGTCGGCCTGCGAGCTAAGTGTCGCTGGTTCGATCTTCCAGTCAGGGCACATCAGAGAAGGAAAACTCTGACTCCAAAAAACCTCCGCTGCCTTGCGGCATACCTCTTCAGGGGAAAGGCTAAGGGAGTAAACCCCGACAGAAAATCCGGAGCCGGAGTCCCTAAGGCGGTTTGACGTTGTAGTCAACACCGGCAACTCCTGCGGCGCACCTGAAGCCAAGCTGTATTGACTCCGTCTTTCCCTTGGACCATTCAGCTGCGAAGAGAGGGGGCGTCTGCTGCATGAGCAACAGCAGACCCTCCATATCACCCTGCCCAGGCTCTGTAGCTTCAGCTCCACTGGAGAGGACACTCCAGCATCATCGCAAGATGTCAATTCAACACGGGAGGAGACAGATACCGTGTCACTCCCGAGTCGGACTGCACAGCCATTCTCGGCGGTGCAGATAGACTCTTAAGAAGCTACACCTTCGTCTCTCAAGACGGACGGCTGCCGACGACATATATATTAGTTATTAGTATAAAATTGAAATTAACATGGTATTTCAGTAGTTTTTTCTATTTTGTATGATATGTTACCATCAGTATGTAGCTAATTATTAATAAAGGAAAGGGGAGTAAAGAGAATTAGCCATTGAGCTTAATAAACGGGGGAGGATAAGTCTGTTTTTTTGACCAGGAAGCTACAACTTCACACTCCGGGGATTACAGCATTTCTCTGCCAAGGGGATTAACACTCCTCCCTTTCCCCTTCTGGTTCCAGATTTTTGTGGAACACATAGGGAAGTGCTTAACCAAAGAGGCCTGTCAGTCTAACGAGGGGTGGACCTATCAAAAATTCATGAAAACTTGGGAAGTTCATTGACCAGTTTGAAAAAGCTTCTTCTTCTTTCTTTTTCCAACCCCAACCTAATATAATACAAGTGGAAGAAAGAAACTGTCTCTCTTGCCTGATGACCCACCCTTACATGGTGCACTCTCCTGTTCTCTCCGTGGCAGTGCGGCCCTCGCAGGCTCCAGGAAGGAGCCTGAACACGGCAGCACAGCAATTGCTGGTGGCTGGAAACACACTCATTAAGCTAGCGTGGTGCTGGACTGGACTGGACTTTAACAGGGAGCAGAAACTCTAGGTAGTGGCCTTTATCCTGACCCTACCGAAAACAAGATTGGTCCTTTGCAATGGCGACACAGAGAGAGATGGGACATTAAGTAGTCAGGAGAGGAGCCCCTTTATATTACATCATCAATGAAGTTTACCATGAAACACCATCCTCCCGTGTGGGTCTCAGGAAATTATTTTCCTCACAACACTGCAGAGCTTCACTTCCACTGATAACAGGTAGAGGTATTTTTATCAATTGTTCAAAAGTACATGTTAAATGAAAGTTAGGATATTTAAAATATATCAAATGGTGAAATTTTTGATCCATTAAAACGTTATTGAGTAAGTTTTTTAACTTTGTGCATCTAATTCTTTTTTAAATTTAATTTATTTTATTATTGTTCTATTACAGCTGTTCCAGTTTTTCCCCTTTGCTCTCTCACCCCGCTTCCTGCTCCCACCATTAATCCCTACCTTGTTATCCATGTCTATGGATCCTTTATATTTGTTCTTTGACTAAACCCTTTCTCTTCTTTCCCCCATTATTCCGCTCCCACTCCCCTCTGGTTGCTGTCAGTTTGTTCCTTATTTCCATGTCTCTGGTTCTGTTTTGCTCATTTGTTTTGTTCATTAGGTTCCACTTACAGGTGAGATCATATGGTATTTCTCGCTTCCTGGCTTATTTCACTTAGCATAATACTTTCCATTTCCATCCATGTTGTCAGGAAGGGTAGGAATTCCTTCTTTCTTTCTGCTGCATAGTATTCCATTGTGTAAATGTACCAGTGTTTTTTGTTTTTGTTTTTGTTTTTCAGACCCACTCATTTACTGATGGGTATTTAGGGTGTTTCCAGCATTTGGCTATTGTAAGCAGTGCTGCTATGAACATTGGAATGCATAGGTCCTTTTGAATTGGTATTTCAGGATTCTTAGGGTATAATCCCAGCAGTGGAATTGCTAGATCAAAAGGCAGTTCCATTTTTAGCTTTAGAAGAAATTACATACTTTTTTCCACAGTGGCTGCACCAGTCAACATTCCTACCAACAATGCACTAGGAAAACATATTTGCCACTGATACCTTGGACAAGGGTTTGATCTCCAAAATATATAATGAACTCACATAGCTCAACACCAGGAAGACAAACAATCCAAATAAGAATTGGGCAAAGGACCTGAACAGATGCTTCTCCAAGGAGGACATACAGAGGGCCCATAGACATATGAAAAAATCACTAGCCATCAAGAGATGCAAATTAAAACCACAAGGAGATATCATCCCATACCAGTCACTACTGAGTAAATAAATCAGAATATAGTTGTCATGGTTTGCCTGGGCTGCCATAACAAAACTGCACAGACCCTGCAACTAACAACAGACGTTTATCACTCAAAGTCTGGAGAGCAAACATCCCACCTCAGGGACCAGCATTGTGGGTTCAAGTGAAAGCTCTCTTCCTGGTGTGTAGATGGCTACCTTCTTGCTGTGTGGCCTTTCCTCCGAGACTGCATGTGGAGACAGAGATCTCTAGTGTCCTTTTCTCTACTTATAAGAACACTTGTCCTTGGGTTGTTTTGTGAGTGGGCAATTGAACACATGAGTGTCCCTTTCACAAACACTTTGGCCCCCATATCACAGATCAGGTTGGCATCTCACAGTTAACAATCTCTCCTGTCATATTAACTATAACCTTAGTGACTACCCCAAACTTAATCCAGCCAATAACCAGTTCACAAGTGATTAAAAAGAAGAGTTTTTTTTTTTTTTTTTTTTTTTTTTTTTTTTTTAAATTTCAGAGAGAGGGGCTGGGAATAAATTTCAACTGTGGTGTAGTCATCTTATAGATAAATAATACAACAATGGACTTAACATTTTTAACTTTTTGTTTGTTTTTAGTTGAACAAACCAATTAGTTTCATGAAGGAGTTTTCCTATTTTTTCAACTGAAGATTTAAAATGTTAATATATTTTAATTTAGCATTCAGAATGATAATAAAGGGATTCTTTAACTCCCTTGTTTTTGAACTTTTTGTATTTAATCCAATAATTTAAAAATCAAGTTGCATCTTATTTTAAGTCATGAAGGAAGCTTCCTCTCTATTTCCATAATTCTAATGCACCAATTTGTAATTGTAAGGTAAGGTGCTTAAGGCACAAAATGACAGTATCCAGTGACTCTTTACATTCTTTATGATGTCATTCTCTGATGAGTCCTGCAAGGCTCCAGACCTCCAAGCCCTGAGGGCACAGAAGCTAAGACTTTCATGCAAACCTGGTGCATCCCTTCCTCCAGGCCATGCTGAATGTGCCTGGGAGTTTGTGACTTCATCTACTATCTGAAAGCTCATGTAATACCTCGTTCTCGATTTCTGTTTAATGATTTTACACTTTATCTTCATCTAATGATAGGTACATTTTATTTTATTTTTAAGTATATTTTATTGATTATGCTATTACAGTTGTCCCAACTTTTCCACCACGGCCTCCCTCTGCTTGGTACCTTCCTTTTTTTACCTCCAGTACCACCCCCCCCTTAGTTCCTGTCCATTGGTCGTGCATATAAACTCTTTAGCTTCTCCCTTTCCTGTGCTATTCTTAACTTCCCCCTGTCTATTTTGTTACTACAAATTACGTTTCTTAATCCTTGCACCATTTCCCCCATTCTCCCATTTCCACCTCCCAGCTGATAACGCTACAAATGATCTCCATACCTATGATTCTGTTCCTGTTCTGGTTCTTTGCTTAGTTAGTTGGGTTTTTTCTTTAGATTCAGTTGTTGATAGTTGTGAATTTGTTACCTTTTAATGTTCATAGCTTTGATCTTTTTCTTAAATAAGTCTTTTTAACATTTCATGCAACAATGGCTTGGTGATGATGAACTCCTTTAGCTTTACCTTGTCTGGGAAGCATTTTATCTGTCCTTCCATTCTAAATGATAGCTTTGCTGGATAGAGTAATCTAGGTTGTAGGTCCTTGCTTTTCATCACTTTGAATACTTCTTGCCAGCCCGTTCTTGCCTGCAAGGTTTCTCTTGAGAAATTAGCTGATAGGAACTCCTTTATAGGTAACTCTCTGCTTTTCTTTTGCTGCTTTTAAGATTTTCTATTTATCTTTAACATTTGGCATTTTAATTATGATGTGTCTTAGTGCGGTCCTCTTTGGGTCTAAGTTGTTTGGGACTCTCTGTGCTTCCTGGACTTGTAAGTCTACTTCCTTCTTCCTCTTCTGTTTCTCCTGGCAACCTTAAAATTTGAAAGTTGGCAAGTTTGGAGATATCCCAGTGGTTCCTAAACCTATCCTCATTTTTGTTATTCTTTTTTCATTTTCTTTTGCTCTGGTTGAATGTTTGTTTCTTCTTATGTTCTAAATCATTTATTTGAATTCTGGCTTCCTTCTCTTTACTTTTGGTTTCCTGTGAATTTTTCTTTTTTTTTTTTAAGTATATTTTATTAATTATATTGTTACAATAGTTCCAATTTTTCCCCTTTACTCCACTCCACCCAGCACCCCACTCCCCCAGCAATCTGCCCCCCAAGTCCGTGCCCATGGTTCTTACATATAAGCTCTCCCGCTTCACCCTTTCATATATCCCTCTTCTTTTTTTTAAATAAATAAATGATTAATTATTTTAACAATAAAAAATAACAGTCCCTCCCTCTCAGATATTAAGACCCTTTATAATCTTATAAAGTACAATGGGCGAAGGTTTCAAGCTCCTCTAGCTGCTTCAAGCTGGACATGGTTGTCGTCCTACCTACCCTTGGGTCCAGACATCCGTAATAAGAGTGGGGGTGTGAAGGGGAGGGTTGTCTTCCCACATGGGGAATATAACTTTCATTCCTTCATATTTTTGCAATACTCAGTGAGTTCTCTGAGCATGCTGATCACCAGTGCTTTGAACACTGCATCAGTTGATAGGTTCACTATTTCCATTTTATTAGTTCTTTATCTGGGATTTTGTTCTGTTCTTTCATTTAGGCCACATTTCTTTGTCTCCTCAGTTTGGTAACATACTTGTGTTTGTTTCCATGTATTAAGTAGAGCTGCTTTTACTCCCTATGTTAGTAGTGTGGCCTATGTAAAAAAAGGTAGCTAGCTGTAAATTGTGTGGGACAGAGCCTTAGGTAATTTCCAGGGTGTGGCAACCCGCTTCACCACTTTGTGGTTCTGTGTGGGGTGGGGAAGAATCAAAGAGGGAACAATGCCTCTGCCTAGCTTCTGGAGGTTAATCTGGAACTTGCCCTGTTTCCAGTCACTTCATCCTCTTCCTGTATGTGGCTGGTACCCTTGCAGCTACTGCCCTGGTGGTGAAACCCAGAGTGGGTTCTAAGTCTGTGTGTGCCCTTTAAGCAACAAACATCTTGCAGTTTATTCTGCTGCCCCCACTCCCACTTGTTTTTACAGCCAAAAGTAATGGGTATTTATCTTCCCAGTGCCAGAACCCTGGGCTCTGTGGTCTGGCCTGGTACTGGTATCGTTTGCTCCTAAGGTATCCCTCCCAATTTTTATCCATCACACGTGACTGTGGGATCATCTGTCCTGCCACTGCTGCTGCCTCTCCACACCACACTGCCTCTCTGCCCAACTCCGTGACTGTGCCCCTTCTACCCAACTGGATGAATGTGACTTCTTGGTTGTCAGACTTCCACACCACTCAATTTTCTGATGGTTCTGGGTTTATTACTTTTGAGATCTGGCTGTAATTCTTTCTATGGTTGCACAAGGAAATGAAGCATTTCTACATATGCCTCCAACTTGACAGGGAATCTAATGATGGGTACATTTTAAATAGAGGGAATTAAATTTCATTGAAGAACAACCTTCGAAGCTAAAACAAATATGTGACCTTCCTCCCTGTGTTTTATTACAATGCTGGGAAACAGTGTCTGAACATAATTCAGTGAGACATGTTAAATTGTAGGTGATTTAAAAAAGATAAATTAATATCCAGGGAAGCAAAAGTATGTACATCATTTGGGGACAGCGGAGGGAATGGACAGTTTCCATAGATGTTCAAATGCTGTCAACAGCCAACTCACCACCCTATGAATGGACAAGGTGGGTTCTCATTAGGAATACTTCTCACTAAAATGGCACCCACTAAATAGCTTAAAGCAATGTTCTTCCAAACAATTGCTAAAGTTAGAGCTGATTAGTAGAAATTTCCTTTTTTTTTTCTTGTTAGTAATACATCCTGAGAGCTTACAGCTCACATCTGTCCTTGTTGTCACACCAGTCATTTAGTTCTGTTTTCTTTTTCTGCTTGGGAAGTGAGGCTATGAGAGGTGAGAGAGAAGCTCTGCCTCTGCACTGTGGAAGGAACTGGGGCATGCAGCTGGGTCTCAGCATTAATCCCTCAATAATTAATAACTCAGACATGAAACTTTAATGGTGGGTTGATCAGTAATGGTTTGGCTGCCATGTCACTTGATTGTTCACAGACCAAGTTGCCTGGAAGTGTTTTGGATGGCCCATCTGAACCCAAGGTAATGGAGGTAAAGAAATGCAAATGGAAAAGAGTTTAGGGAAATGCTATGCCCCTCACAGTTACTGAGAACTACACAACACATCACTTGGAACAGGGAAGAATTTGTTAAAACATACAATGAACGGTTCAGTAACAATCGACTGCCCTCTTTCCCTGTGTCTCTTAAATATAAATATCAAGGCGTCTTGATGTATTCACACATTTGGGTAGTTTTAATAGAGAAGAAAAATATTAGTCACATTCTGAGTAGATCAGAGACAGAACTAGGGCTAATGAGTGAATGTCGTGGGAAAGCAAATATGGTCCCATTACAGGACCATATAACTATAGATACCTCATGGGACAGTGAATACTCAGAAAGTAGGAAAATAAATGTCAATGGTGTGAAGTCTTACAAGTTCTATAGAGTTGGTCTGGCTGGTTGGAGTTTATCCAGCTGCTCCATGGGTCCAGTGGCAGTACAGAGGTTGGGCGCATATCCCATGACTGCCACGTGCTCCCAGCTGCTAAGCCAGCATGTGCTTTTCTGTAATTGCCCATTTCTGGAAGCGAAGGTAGTTACATGGCATCTCAGAAACAACTTCCATTAGGCCCGACCTCCAGGCATGAACTACCCCTTTGCCCATGTAAGAGTAACCACAAAAAAAGGCCAAGGAAGGAAAAGCAGAAGCTCCCCAGGCAGGTTTAATTTAACCTCTTTCAATAATGTTTTGTAATTTTCAGGGTACAAATTTTATACTTCCTTTGATAAACTGATACATGAATATTTTGATGGTTTATAAATGAATTGTTTTTAAGTTTTATTTTCAGATTTATTACTAAAGAAATAATTAATATTTGTATTATTGATTTTGTATCCTGAAACTTTGCTGAACTCATTTATTAGCTCTAATAGATTGTTTTTAGCATGTGTGTATTTGGCGTTTATGTGTGTGCATGTGTGTGTATGGTTGTGAGTGTGAATTTATTAGAATATCTTATTTATAAGAACATGTCATCTGCAAATAGAAATGCTTCTATTTTTATTTTCCAGCCTGGATATTCTTGTTTCTTTTTCTTGTCTGATGGTACTGGCTCTAGCCTCCTGTAAATTATTTCATATAAATGAATTACAATGGTCTGCTTCCTTCTTTGCCAGCAATGTGGATACACCAAGTATCCCTGTTTTCTGTGTATGTGGGACAGCAGAGCTTGTGAGAAGCATTGGGTAGAGCCGAACTTGCCTCCAAGATCTGACCTCAAACCTGGTGATCCGAACATTCTACATGAGCCACTCATTGACAGAAAGAACATTATATTCCCACCTCTGCACATAAAACTGGGTCTCATGAAGCAATTTGTTAAAGCTTTGTCAACTGAAGGAGACTGTTTCAAGTGTTTTGGCATTTCATAACCTGTCATTTGAAAAGATAAAATTCCTTAATATGTATGTTTGGTAGCAGAAGTTTACTACTTGTACCCAATTTGACTTACAGTAACAATATATGGCCTTTATATGAATAAAATAACTCTAAATAAACAGTATATTCAGGTAATTTTTTTCTTTATTTTCCTTTGTATGTACATTCTGTATGATTTTGGGGATAAAGGGAGGGTATCCTGTACCTTAAAAAGTTGATGTTATAGAGAAAAACTGGGTCATTTTTGGATTCAAATGCCAAAAGTTAGTAAAAAATAAGTGTCAGATCTAACTCAATGACAATTGTGTTCCCCAGTGTAAGAGTACATGCCTTTATCTTGTTCTTGATTTTGGAGAAAAAGCTTTCAGCTTTTCATCAAGTGTTAAGTGAGCTGTGGGATTTTTAAAAATTTTCTTTACTAAATTGAGAAGTACCCTCCTACTTCTAGTATGTTGAATATCTTTATTAAGACAAGGTGTTGGATTTAGCCAAATGATTATTATGCATCTACTGAAATTATCATGGTTTGTTTTTTACTCTATTAATATTGTATATTACATTAATTGATTTTCATATATTGAGCAACTTTTGCATTTGTAAGATAAATCCCATTTGGCCATGGTATATAATTCTCTATATATATTTCTGGATTAAGTTTGTTAGTATTTTCTTGAATTGTTGTGTATACATTCATTGGTTTGTATTTTTTTTTTTTGTGCGTGTGATGTTTTTGTCTGGTTCTGATATCAGGGTAATACTGATGAGTTGAGAAGTGTTACCTGATATTCTATGTTTTGGAAGTGCTTGTGAAGGATTGATATTAATTCTTCTGTAAATTTTTAGTAGATTTCACCAATTATGGTCATCTTTACCAAAGTGTTTGTGGAAATTTTTTGATTACTTATTTGATAGCTTTCTTCATTATAGGCTTATTCAGATTTTTAAATTTCTTTTAGCATCAGTTTCAGTAGTTTTGTCTTTCTGGAATTTTTCCATTTCATCCAGGTTACCCAATTTTTTGACATACAATTTTTTAATAATATTCTATTATGGTTGTTATTTCTGTAAGGCAACTAGTTATATCTCATCTTTCACACCATTTTAGTAGTTTGGATTGTCTCTCTTTTTTTCTTGGTTTGTCATTTTTATTGTTCTTTTCAAGAAACTAACTTGAATTCATTAATTTTCTCTATTGTTTTATTTTTCTATATTTTTTTCTATTTTATTTATTTACACTCACATCTTCATTATTTCCCTTGTTCTGATTGCTTTGGTTCAGAACAGACTCTTATTTTCTAGTGTATTTGGGTGGGAGGTTAGATAACTAGTTTGAAACCTTTCTTCTTTATTCCAGGCATTATAACTATCAATTTCCCCTAAGCACTATTTCACCTGTAGTCCACAAAATTTTGTACATTTTGTGTCGCTTTAAGTTATCTCAAGGTATTTTTGAGTTTTTCTTATGATTTATTTTTGACCCATTTATAATTCAGAAGAAATGTGTTGTTCAATTCCCACATATATTGAAATGTGTTGTTTAATTCCTACATATTTGCAAATTTCCCTAATTACCTTTGGTATTTATTTCTAATTTTATTTAAATTTTTCAGAGAATGTACTCTTCATATATATTCTTCAATTTGAGAAATTCATCAGAAGTAATGCTCTAAAGGGAAAGAGCTACTTAAAACCATCTCATGTCCTTTAGCATTTCTAATTATTAACCTTAGGTCAGCTCATTTCCTCTTTATGAAATATAGTCTTTAGCTAACGAGAAATATGGGTGATGAGGTACTTGATAACCGTTATGGGAGCAGGACACTCATTTTTATGTCAACATTTTCCTTTGGTTATGTATGTAGGGGACAGCTAAAATGCCAAAGTTTTCTCACTAATACAATCAATGCTTCAAGGGAAAAAAACAAAAACCCTTCCTATAGCCAAAAGACAACCAGATTTTATGTTAATCTACCTTTGCCCAAGGGATTCTGTAGATAAATTCTCAGGGGCCTTAAAGAGCTCAGTGGATTGTTTTAGACGGAAAAATGTAGTCTACCCGCAGCCCAATGGCCCACCCTTGTGTCTTGTGTCATCATCTCAAGGGAACTCTGTCCTCTGAGTTGTCCATCTTCTCAGTCCAGAAGCATTTCTCCGTGTTACACAAAGTCAGCCTCTCGCAGCACTCCTGTGACCCTGCTTCCAAACAAATTTCTTTAATTCTTGCTTTCTGAACCAGCCACCTAAAATTCATCACACACATGAACGCCCATTCTGCCTCAGTGCTCCAGTGCCACATCCTTGGGAGAAGAATTGCCATCGTTCACATCCTGCAAGATGGCGTGGCAGGAGTGCCGGGGACCAGGGCAGCTCGTGTAACTCAGGAGTGCTCCCAAAATGTGCACTGGTGATTGGGCTCCTTCATTGCAAAAATACCACCACCATTTAATGTGGAGGATGAAGGTTTTAAATAATAGAAACTCCTATCAGGTGAATTTATGAAGAAACTGTGAAAAGTTATAACAATAACATGTACCCTGCAACATGTTCCACTCAGTGAATAGGGAAGTGGCCCTGAATCATTTATGCCAACATGCGGGAAACTGATAAATTTTGAACAAACTTAATTGAAATCACCCCTGGAGTGTGTAGAAGGAGGATTAAATTTAATGATCTCACCAAGTGACACAGCACTAGACTGTTTCTTTCTGGTCTATTTTTTTGTTTTCAAAATAAAAGATTTCAAACCTCAATCAAGAATGCATGTGAGTTTAATCACATCTTAGAAATAAAAAACATGTTGCTTCATCATGTAATAATACTTAAAGATGTTTAAACAGACAAACCACGACATTTAGCTTTGCTTTAATAGTGGAATACAAAACATGTGCACCCTGTTAGGAGCACTGCGCCCTCTCTCACAGCATGGCATGTCCCCAGACCATTGCACACATTCCAGGAGGGTTTAGGGTGTCTGTGTTGCATGACAAGGGTGTCCCTCTCTCCATGAACGCATCACTTCCACCTAGTGCTGACTTATTCTGAAAGTGCCGCCTTTCAAACTTAATGTTTACAAATTCTTGATTGACAAATGAAAGACTCACATCTGGATGCTATGGACCCTCCAAACCATGGAAGGTCAGGCAACAGGGATTCCCTGAAATCCAAACCACTCCATCACAAAAGGGGCTGAGCGTGGTCTTCCAGAAGGAGACAGACACTCTCAGCTATAGAGAGAGGTCCGCTATGTCCATGGTGATGGTTTCTGTAGTGATTGGCCAACTCTGAGCCTTGAAAGCATGAAGGTGGAAACACAGTGCTTTCCAGCTCTTGCAGGAGCACTTTTTCCTGGGAGAATGCAGCTCCCCTGCCCACCTGGCTTGTCTGTGCAGTGCTGTTCGGGGAAGAGAGCCATCCTGTCTCTTCAAGGCTGAGGGTGGTGAGGAAGGTCTATCCCTTTCTGGCTTAAAGTTGATGGCCTAGGTCCTGTTTAGTTTTTTTAACTTTGTTTAATTTTTGTTTTGTTTTGTTTGTTTGTTGTTTGTTTCCTAAGAGCTTCCCATCTATGCTATAGTGCGAGCTGGGAGGGACAGATTTGTTCATTTAATTAATATTTTTAGTGACTATTATTTTTTCTGTTTCATTGCCAGACTCCAATTCCCAAATTTTAGTTCTGCTTCTAAAGTATAGCAACTGTGTTTGCCATTAAATACCTCTCTGAATATTAAAAATGAGTGACTTTAATACTAGATGCTTGCTTCCCAGCCTGGTTCCAAGAGGTCAGCAGGGACTGTCGCCTTAGTCCAACAGGTAGACCCTGAAGAAGTATTGGACAAATCCTCTCTTCACCCTCAGGGTGTCCTTGGACCCTCCATTGGGAATCAGCTTTGTAAGACACAGGATCACTATCTTGAAAAACTGTTCACAGGACTATGGCCAGGGTCTTAGTTTGTCTGGGCTCCTATAATAGAACCACAGACCAGGGCTTAAATGACCAATGCTTATACCTCATATATTAGAGGCTGGACACCCAAGATCAGGGCACCTGCACATTCTGTGTCTGTGAGACCCTGTTCATGGTTCACAGACAGCATCCTCTGTCTGTGTCCTCACATGGTAAAATGGCCTGGGAGCTCCATGGGGTCCTTTACAAGGATCCCTATCCCATTATGATGGCTCCACCCTCATGATCTAATCACCTCCCAGAGGCTGAACCTCCTAACACCATCCCATGGGAAGGAAGATCTCAACATATGAGTTTGGGAGGGGAGAACACAAGCATTCAGTCTAAGCACCAGAAAAATGAATTTCTTTACAAATGAAATGACCTTCTCTAGGACAGAGCTCTAACCTTCATTTCAGTCAGAGGTTTCCATAGACAAAAAGAATTATTTCTAAAGAATTAAAAACAAAAACAGCAAACTGTTGTGGCTGTTGTTCTGGAAGGGAATTCATGTAAATGGCTGAGGGGTGAGGACAGGGGTGTAGGGGCGGGGGGCTGCTGTCCCTGAAGGAGAAGTGTCCCCGCTCCCCACACGTGAAGCCACATGTGCAGACTGCACAGGGTTAGCACACCCACCTTTATAATAAAATAATAACAATATTGACAAGACTATGAGCAAGAGTAATCATCTTGCTCAGGGCTGGGGGTCATTTCTGATTTCAAGTCTGGTTTACAGGAGAACTTTAGTTTCACAGAAAACTGAACAATTTGTTTTACAATACTTTCCAAGTCCCCTTCAATTTTTATTTTCCAGAATGTTTACTTTCATTTTAGAGATCCTGCCCAACAAATAAAAATCTCTCTTCCTCTCCTCCCTCTCTCTTCTCTGTCTCTATATCTGTCTGTCTCCCTCCTTCTCTCTTACCCCCTCCCACAGATATTTATTTTCCCTGTTTGTTAAGTCCCTCTGTGAATTTTTTTTGAAGCAGAAGCTGTCCAGGACGTTAACACGGTAGTGTTTTCTTTCACAGACAGTCTTCTCGGTGCTGCTATGCAGAGCCGTGCGGGAACACGGGAGGTGTAAACTCTTGCACTGTGCCTGTTCCAGGACCTCAGCACACCTTAGGGAAGGCAGTTCTGGGGCCTCTTCTCCATAACTGATCTGGGTTCAGCCCAACTGAAGTCACTAAAGTTTGTCCTTGGAACCCAGCTCCTGCATTTTAACTCCATTTCCAAATATAAAGCCTTCAGCTGTGTCAGGCACTTTGATTTCTCTGGATGTCAGGCTTGGTTTTCAAATGTAAATGTGCCCCAGGTTAGTCTTAGTAAGTTACCTGGCCTGGGACCAGGAGCACACCTGTCAGGTGCAGCCCCCGTCCTTGCACCTTCGTGTAATCCTTCATGTCTCCTATCAAAGACACCCTCCCGCCCGGAGTTGAAAGCAAAATCACTCTGGAAGGAATTTATGACAAATAGAGTAATTCCTTTAATGCAGGCTCTGTTTTATCTACAGCACGTTAACTACAGATCACCACCAGGAAACCACCATCCTGTCCACGGTCACCATGTTCTCTTTAGAAAAGACAATTAATCCTTTAATTAAAGTGAGAAATGCAAGGTTTCCTCTGCACAGCCCCTTGGATGCTAATCGGAGGTCACACAGTCCCTTACAGGAGCCTCCTTATGTTTCTTGGGCAAGTTCACCTCCGGTGGGGACCCTTCCTGGGTTGTTCACACCTTTAAGGAGACATATTTCCTAGTAATAACTTCTCCAAGCCTGGGCCAGTTTTAATTTGTTCCTACCTTCTAGGTTGTATCAGTCTAATTTTTCTCCACAGGAAGTTAGAAATTGCTCAGGTTTACTCTTTTGCTAACACAAGTGACAAAACCCATTGGCGGTGTTTGGACTTCCTTCTCCTAATGGCCTGTCCCACACCGTGCATCATCGGGCCACTCTCTGGAAGTTTTTGTCACACCTGACACTCCACTCAGTTTTTATGATCCCCCAACCAGATATCAAAACAAGTTTGGAAACTCATAGCCATTTATTTACAGAAGAGGCAAGTCAGGCACTGCATGGTGGCAGACTGGCATTTTGTAGCTTCTTTTTGCTCATACACACACACACACACACAAAATGTGTTCCGGAGGCTTTGCCATGCCTGGGTCCTCTTCAGAACCTCTCGAAATGGTTGTGCCATGTCCAATGTACAGAGATGCCCCCATGGGCAGCTCTCAGGTATCAGACTTCTGGAAGGTTTCCGGTTCTCCTTGTTATCATGAGAAATGGTGCAGTGGGCATGAAATCTTCGTCAGTTCGCTCTACCAGGAGCATTTTCCTCGGCAAATAATTTTAGCTGAACATAGAATTTTAAATGTTCTGATAATGAAATCAGCAATTTGGAAAATAGTGAAAAAAAATTTTTTTAAATAACCATAATCTTAGTCCATAGATCAATTTTATTTATTTATATATTTATTTATTTTTAGAGAGAAGGGAAGGCAGGGAGAAAGAGAAGGTAAGAAACACATTGATTGTTGCCTCTCGTCTGCACCCCAACCAGGGACCTGGCTCGCCACGCAGGCATGAGCTCTGACCAGGAATCAAACCGGCGACCTTTCACTTTGTGGGACAGCAGTCAATTAACTGAGCCACTCTGGTCAAGGCTATAGATCCACTTTAAACATATTAGGGTAGTTTTCACCTCAGACTTTTTCTTATGTATACTTAGATATTCATGTTTTTCTCTCAGAGGTTTGGGGTCATTAAAAGTTTTTTCAATTCTACTCTTAAATGTTTATCCAAGTGGCTTGAGAGAGCCGGCCTGTGAACTGAAGGGTCACCAGTTCGAATTGTGGTCAGGGTACATGCCTGGCTTGTGGGCCACGTCCCCAGTTGGGGACACATGAGAGGCAACCACATATTAATATTTCTCTCCATTTCTTTCTTTCTCCCTTCCCTTTTCTCTAAAAATAAAATAAATGAAATATTTTAAAAAATGTTCATAATATGAGCAATTTTTCATGTGCTCATATAGGACTTTATTCTATGGACGCACCCTCCTGTGTCGATCCTCTTCCCTACCAGTGGACTTGTAGCTATTTCACATTTTTACTATTATGAATTATATTGTAACACATATCTGTGCATAAATCCATGTGACATTTCTCATTATTTTCATAGGCTACATTTCACAAGAGGCGATCCCTAAATTTAACCAAACAACTTGATATGACAACATTATATAGACTTGTGCTCCCGGTTACACTTTAAGGAGGACACAGCTCACACGGGGCTTTCCTTGGGAGAAGGGTGAGCGCCCCAGTCTCCTCTCCCTCTAGCCACTTGGATGATTTAAAATCAAAGTAAATGAATACTGAGTCTGAAGAACTTGATCTAGGCAAACATTTTATCCTTCTTGGGTGGGGCTGAGTGCCAAACCAATCAGCAGAAAATAAGACGTCCCTTGTTTTAGAACTTTGAGAACTCTGTAAGTGAAGTGTAGTAGCAGGGTGAGCGCTAGGAGGAGAGAGAACAGAGGTGAAGCCAGAGGAGGTGCGTCGAAGCCTTGTTTGTGCTGTTTCTGAGAAAACAGCCAGACCTGTGGGCATCGTGCCGGAGATGCCCTGTTGTGTGTTATGTATCTCATTGGTCCTTCCGGGTGTTTTATGTTCAAGGCTTTGCCCTGTGGAGTAATGAGAATGAGGAGCATCGTCCTAAAGAGACACAGTTCATACTTGTTCCTGTCTGCTTTTGGTGAGGAGAAAACAAGGGCTACTGGGTTAAATTAGGTTTCCATATGTTTGTTTGTTCAGTGTTTCTTAAAGATTATTTCCCTTGTAGCAGAACAAAATGGGACTAGCCACTGGCTGTTGGGTTTGGACAAAGAGGATTTGGACCCTGCAGCAGGGCGTGCTCTTCTAGAAAAAAATCTTGGCGAGGTGGGTTCTCCCAGGAGCTTCTTCCAGGGACTTAGCATAGTTGCAGGGGCCCCACGGAGCTGTGATGCACAGATAAAAATCTACACCATGAAAGGTTTGATAAATGTCTGTTTCTCTTTATTGTGCAACTTCAAATTCTTCTCTTTGAAAATGTTCAAAGTCATTCCATCCACATTCTGAAGCTGTTTATAAAGATCTCCATTAATGTGTTCTTAAGGGAGCGGCATTTTACCAGGGGCTTTACATTAAAGATGTTAAATATATATGAGAAAATTTAAAAGACAGATTGTCTGAGAGTATGTTACTGATTACATGAGCTGAACTCTCCAAGACCTCTGCACTTTGGTGAGAATCTAAGGCTCCTGGTCCAGAAAAATAGAGCATGGTCTGGAGGGTTAGGAAATATTTAGGGCTTTTTACTATTGTTAGTACCATATGTGTTAAGTGTTCACTACTGTATCAAAGTTGTTTCCACTTATAAATGCATGCAATGCTTATTCTTACCCATGATTTTACTTAAAGATTCTGTGGATATTATTTCACATCAGACAACTCTGACAAGTCTATGCTAGCACAAGTATGTAATTCTGTGCAATTCCAATCTTTCTAATTAATTGAGTTACCACCAAAGTAAAAGTAATGTTACAAAAATATGTTGCTGTGGGTGGTGTTCCCTTTGGCAAAGTAGCATGCACAGAAGATGAAACCACAATCAAAAAAGAAAGAAACATTTATCTTAAAATTAAAACAGCAGATTGTTTTGTTTCCTAGAAGGAAAATGGAAATCCTATCGTGCTGGCATTCTCTGAAAATGTGTGTGTTTATTGGGTATGACTTCGCTAAAAGTAATTGCAAATGTGAGCACAGTCCCATTTGGTGGCTTGTTCTCCAGGTTTCTTCACCTTTGATCTCAGAGTCCCAAGCAGACAGCAGACCATGCATAACTCTGAGAAGGACGCAGGTTCCACTCCACCAAGTGCTCGCTGTTTCTCCTCAAAGTACTGAGCGCACACCTGGTAGGGTTTATCTCCAAGCCACATTTGTCAAAGAAGAAGAAAGCTCATGTGGAAACATCCTGACCACTTACCTACCGACGGTTTTCTTTGCTTGTTTTCGTTGACAGGAACCCATTGCTGGCAAGAGAAGGCCCTTGCGAAAGTGTACTTTTATTTGGTGTTTTTATTTGCTTATAGTAGTTAGGTAGGAACCATGCTCCAGACATGACTGAAAAGATCTTTTGAAAGTACTTTTTTTTTTTTTTTTTTTTTTGGAGCTGCTAGACAAGAAGTTCACCAGGTGTGGACTGCTTCTTGTGTGTATTTGTGAAAACAATATACAATTGATGATAATCATATCTAATGTTATTTCACTCCTAGTGTGGGCTGGTATTTTAAATACATTATTACATTTAATCATAGCAACAGCTTTACCAGAGGGGTGCTGTGGCTACCATCTCCATTTCATAGGTGAGGAAATGGAGGATCTGAAAATGGAGCAGGGTGATTTTCCAGGGTTCCATTAACTTGGGAAAAATCAGATCCTGACATGTTCCAGAGTTGCTGCTAGACCAGCTGGGCCACCCTGCTCTGCCCTAGTGCTGCTGACTTGTTGAGTCAGACTGTTCTTGGTGGTGGGCCTGTGCTGGGCATTGTAGGGCTTTTAGTTGCATCTGTGGCCTCTACCCACCAGAAACCAGTAGCACTCTGCAGTCATGACAATCACAAATGTCTCCCGGCAGTGCCCAATGTCCCCAGAGTGAGAGCTGGTGCCTTCACTCCTTGTCGATGCACCCACTTCTCAGAAGTCTGTCTACCTTCTAGTCCTGAGCTCCAGGCCCCTGCCTGGCTTCATGGTTGGGGCCTTGCCCTGGCCCCTTTGCTTGTCTCTATCCTTCAGTGCTATGATGTCCTTCACACCATGGCTGTCCAAGGTCCCTGTCCATAACAGTCTGAGGTTCTGGGGCTGGTATCTGTGGAAAGAGCCTGCATCGGCTTCTGCTCTGCTCAGCAAGGATGTGCTCAGGCCTCAGGTGATCCCAGGTCGCATGCTCTCTGGGAAAGCAAAGCCAGAAAAAGCTGGACCAAAGATTTCAGCAGAAATACAACAGATCCAGTACCCTGACACAAGACCAGGGATGAGGAGGGTGGCATGCAGAAGGCAGGAGGAGCAGGGGTGGGAGCATGCCTCCCTCAGGACAGCAGCAGTGAGTGGGTCCAAGCCTCCTGCCCAAGATCCCTTGGGCAGCCTCATGAGGCCCTGGTCTCGTGGACACCTCATGAAGCTTCCATGAAAAAGACAAGGAGACCACAGCCTTCCCTTCAGGTCCCTACAACATCCCTTCATCGCAGGGGAGTATTTTCACAACATGATTGCCGGGAATGTCTGAGGTGGGGCCAAACTACAGGCATAAAAGGTTCATACATTCAAAGATCATAAACATCTGGGGCAAAAGTGTAAAGAGAAAAACAGCCAAGGACCCCAGACCCAGGGTGGGGTGGAGGATAGAACAAGGTGGCCAGGAAGACAGGGAGGGCAGGTCACAGAGACCACACAGAGGCAAGATGGTCTTTCTTGAACAACTGTCAACATTCTTGGTAGTAATAACCGATAAAATAATAAAATTGTGTTGTTATTCCTATTTTATTTTTAAAAATATTTTTTGCTGTTTTACTCCCACACGGTATCATTATTTCAAGCTTTCATTTGCTGGTTCTGGTCCCTGCTGCCTCCTCGCCATCATTTACCAATTACAGAGCAAGTCATAGGCCTAAGGCGCGGTGACTGACGAATTCTTACACTTCTCAGTGGGGACCACTTTCCTCGTGCAGGAACCAGGGCGACAGGGGTGAAGTGACCTGGTTGGGGTCATGTAGGGCCAGTCAGGCAAGCCTGGGACACACTCAGCCTGCTCTCCTGTCACTGGCTCAGCCCACCACACCCACCTGAATCAATTATTTTTAAAACATACATTTCCATTTAGTGATTCATGCTGGGTCTAATTCACTTGCTGTTTAATGTCACTTAATTATCCAGAGACTAAAACAGACCCACAGAGAACAGATTTTAAAAGTATATTTTAAAGATAAAAATGGGCCTTTAATATTCTACAGGATTTCAAATCCCTGGACAAAGAATGTCAGCTTAAATTTAAAAGAAGCCCTCTAAGATCTGCCTTTGAAAAAGAAAAAGGCAGCCTTGGCCTTCGCGAAAGCTGGGGACTCACCTTTTTCAAATTACAGTTTTCAAGTCTGATCCACCAGATAATCATCAGGGGCTCAAATAAAATCATTATTTTGTCAGAGAGAGAAAGCATGTTCAAGGGGGAAATTAATGACAGCAGAGAAAGAACAAAGTCGTTCCTAATAGAGAGACTTTTTCAAAGATTAAAGGAGGACTTGCCCTTAGTTTTGCTTCAGGTGTTACTCTACGATCATTTTTAAGGATCCATGACAATCCTGCCCTGAAAGCAGAGGCTGGAAACCCTTTCGAGAGAAATGAGCCCCGTGCCTCCCACCCACATCATACCCTCAGATGTGAAGGGAAACCTGTGTCTTTTTCACAAGTGCTTCTCTCTTTTTATCCTAAATATCTCAACATTGTTTTAACTGAGGGGGCAAACACAGAAGCAGAAACTGTTGTGACCCAGAGACAGCATGCCCTCCTGTGGAAAAAGAGAAAAAAAGTCCATTCTGAGTGCTTCAGAAGGAAATTTAAAAAGGCGTCTAAACCTTTTTAGCCTAAACTTCTTGGGCCAACTCTTTGAACCAATGTGGCCCTGTTCTGACAACCAGCTGTCCATTCACACACCCTGACTTCACTTGTTCACTTGGACTACGGGTCAGGGGTGGGGTAAGGGTGAATAATTTTCCCCTCCCCCTGCTGTGGCGCTGCATTGGTAGAGTTTTCCTAAAGAACCCAAACATCAGAGGGAGCATTCGATGGGCTGGTAGTCCGGGCTCATTGCAGAGTGAGGATTCTGAAGGTCTGACCTCCTGCCTGGTGTGCCTCCTGCTGGTGCTCACACTCCTGCCAGCACCCTTTTCTGGGTGCCTTGCTTGTGTCTAGAAAGTCACATTGTCCTAGCTGCCACATTGTTATTGTCACGATCCCCTGGTCCTCGTGATGGGCTGGGTGCTGCCTGGAAGGATGAAGGGTTAGTGTATTTAAAATTGGCAAAAGAAGGAGGAAGGGTAACAAGTGCCCAGGTTACAGGCATGTGAATGCTGGGTATTAGAGGCCCTTGGAAGTTTTCCTATCATGCCTAGGCTAGTCAAAATCTCGCTGTGGGCCCTGTCTCAGTCACATGTGCACTCACTGCTGCTCGGCTGCTATGTTTCTTTTCCTCGTGTATTTTCTGTCCTCTAGGGAGTGTAAGGTGCCTACAGAGGTACAGGCGGGCACATTTTCACTCAACACCTACCAGGTGACTGCCTCCCTTCCCTAGTCCCCACTCCTTCCACGTATCTGAAAGCTCATGGCCCAGAGGGAGCTCTTACAGGAAGATAATTTTATTACTTGATGTAAACCAGGATTTTAGGTTGGAGAAGTATCTAATATTTGGATCAGTGAGTGCACTTCACTCAAACAAAATAGAAAAGATAATATGTTTCTCATTGTCCTCGAGGGATGTAAAGATCGTTGGCATTGTCCTCTGGGGATGTATGGATGGTTTCGTTTTCTTTTTTCACGATGTCAGTGACTTCGACCATATGAATAGCACCTGTGTTTCCAGGAGGTAATGCTATTTTGTATAGCTTAAATAATCAAAAGTTCTGACCTTTGATATTGTGGAAATATTTATGCACAGTAATTTCTAGAGCATCCTGGGTCTGCCTCTTCAACCTCTGAAGGCCTGGTCATTGCCACACATGACTCCACAGTCCAGCATATGAATAAGAGGCATTCAGGGCAGTAACACGTGTGAGCAGAACATATTCAAACGTCTCACCCACCTCATTTAGGACATGGCTGGTGTGTTTTAGCCAACTTTAAGTTAACTTATCTGCTGGGAAAGGCAGATTTACAAAATCACAATAGGGAGGTTTGTTTATATTTCTATGACAAAGGTTAATGTCTGTGTTCAGATCCTCATGATACCAATCAAATTCTGAAATATATTTCTACCCCAAGGGACAGTGGGGGACAAGGTCTTGGAAGAATACCCACTGTTTGGACCCCACAGGAGGAGGAAGAGGCAGGGGCATCCAGGACATGGTGCATATCCCAGTGGTCAAGAAGGGAGACAGGCCTATGATTTTATGTTGGCGATCCTCCAGGTTTGGTGTGGCACTGAGGAAGCATGGGTTTTCCTTGATGCACAATAGACTGATGCTTTTCAATAAGAATTAATAAATTTACAAATATTCACATCTACTCAGTTTCTTGTAAAAGGGAAAAAAAAACAACAACTCAGAAGCCTCAAGTTCTCAGCTTACCTGAAACCTAGTCCTGTTGCATACGTTTTATTGAAATCCAAACATAATGGCAGGACTTGGATGTCAGCCCACAGACAGGACACAGACTTGCACTTGAGAAATTGCACTTCTCATGAGAGATGCTGGCATTTGCTATGAGCAGGAGAGCAAAAGCACACTTGCTGAAAACAAGTGACAAGTCTAAAAGGGACTGAGAGATCAGTGGTGTGCAAGCCACAGCCAGAAATCCCATGTGTGTCCGTGGCTTTCATGCAGGCTCTGGGGTGCTTCCCCTGGGATCCACACTTCCCTTACCTCAGCCATGGAAACAGCTGTCTGACCTGCTGAGTTTGAAACCACTGGGAGTGCAGAGGAAGCACTGTGGTTCATAAACCCTTCTGCTCTCTGAACAGCAAATGAAGGGAGCCTGGGAGCATGGGAGCATGGGAGCATGGGAGCATTGGAGCGACCCAGCAAAACAGAAGTTACCCCCGATGGGAGGAGGAGGAACTGATGCTGACGGAGCTGAGAACCACTCAAAATATGGCCCATCATCAGGAGTGTTTGTGTAAGTCTGTCCAAGCAGGAACCCTCTGGGCTCTGCCAGACTGATAGACAGACCCACATGCGGGACATGTGCGGGTTATACCCCATCTGAGATCAGGACATCCATGCTCCCTTCTCATGGTTTTCCTCGGATCTTTTAAACTCAAGACACGTACCTCTATGCAGTTATCTTGGTACCCCGCAAGCTCATGAACCAGTTCAGAACAATGTTAATGTCATGGCTATAAAGCCTATTATTTTAGGGGTTATTGCAGGGTGTCATGGCACACATCCTAGCTAATGCAGGGCGGTGCTCTCAGCGTGGGTGTGATACTTTGCTGGGAGAGGCGATGTGTAGCATGCTACTCTGCTTTTGCAGGGAAGCGTGATTGTCCCAGGTTCTGACTGGATGACGGATATGCTTCAGGCTCTTAAGCAGGTTTTGGCAGCAATGCTGACTTTCTGGGTTGGCGCAAACATTACGATATTGTTAAGGCTGTGAATGGAGCTTTTGTTCGGGTGTTATGGGATTACAGTATTTAGACGAGCACATCTTACTCAAAGATAACTTTGAATGTATTTAAAGTGCATTTCTTGACAGGCTGTTATTGTAAGTGGATCTGGTTAAGTCACCCACACTTTTAGGAATTCTGCATCACAAGAGGTTGTCGTGCACATGACCCTACTGTAGGAGTACACGAGACTACCGGAGACATGGATGGGGACAGTCTCTATTAGCTGTCCAGGGCAGAGCTAGGGCCTAGTTTTCAAATCCAGTCAACTGTTTTAGAGAAATTGCTATATGACTTGCAATGAGGCCCACCATAACTAGGCACACATGGAATTAGCAGTTGAGGCACTCAGTTCACACAATCTGGGGGATGAATCCACCCCAGAAGCCAGAGTATTGCCCTGTCCCAGAGAAAATGTGAAATAGTCTGAGGAAATGCTTGTGGAAAACATAGAAACACAAAACCTAACTTGCAAATAGGCGTTTTCTACCCCAGGAGGACGTGGAAAACACTGTACACATTTTCCAAAGCAATATTGCCTGACAAAGGAACTGAAAACAAAATATGAGTGTTGGGGAATCTTTTAAAATACCTGAAGTATTTCATGGAAGAGAGTAATCATCTGTCCTTCCTCACTTCAGGTAAAGACCATGGAAGATGGGCAGTCATGGATTTTCAAGGTAGGTTCTGGGGAACCTTAAAAAAGTTCAGCTGCATCTCTAGAGCTCTAGGATAATCCAACGGTATTCCTGTAACCTCAGTGCTCCTTCCTGCCCCTGGCTCATTATTTCCCAATAGTATTAGGCACAGACTTAACCAGCAATGTATTTACTGAGCACAGACTATGCGTCCCTATTATAACCCATGCAAGGAAAAAGAACAAAGGGTGACATGCAATTTGCATCACAGCTGCAGGGCAGGTATAAGTGGGAAGGTGACGAGGAGGAGGTGTAAAACCAGTTGCCATTTATGCCACAAGTACCACTGACTACTGACATGGGATGAACAGGCAGACTGTCCTGTGTTTGAGGTTTATCTACAGACAGAGACACTGCCCAGCTATGGTCACTCAGTGGATCTGGTTAAATCACCCACAACTTGCATGCCTGCTAACCCTCACCTCCCGACCCAGGCCAGCTGACGCTCCGCCCTGCCACCTGTTTGAATTACAGACTTTAAAATATTTATTCTATATGGTTATGAAAACTTGATGCTGGTGTAAACCATTTGATCTTGTTCTTGAAAAAAAAAAAAATCAAAGGATGCGAGTGGAATGGAATTGCATCCCGACTGTCATAGCCTCCTTCAGAGAAGAAGGCACCGGTTACTTCACTCTGCCCTCTGCCCTGATGACAGCCCCCAGCTCCTATAACACAGATCAGGTTCATGAGAAAAAAATCTGCAAGTATAGGTCACAAATAGTGCTCTGACCACACAATATCAAGGCAAGAGTTGTTTATTCAGAGAAAAGAGGCCCAGACAGGAGGAGCTCATGCCAAGAGAAAGTAGAGATCTGTGAAAAGGAGAAAAGGACCACATTAGCAATTTGGCATAAAATCTATGAAATTCAGTGTGATTCATAAATGGAAAAGATAGTATAATCCCATTAGTGCCTCAAAACAGTAGTTAAGCATTTGCAAGGGGCAAATGAACACAAGTCATTCCAAACAAACGTGAAATCAAAACACACATCTGTTATAAGCTGGGTGCTTCCAGACTAAAGACTAGGTGGGTGGCTCTGCATGGACCCCTCTAGTAAACATAGGAATTCTCATCCTACTCCAATTATGATGCTCTGAACAGAGCTTTGCACACCTCTTCTAACCACCATGCTACAAAATAAACAGTAATGGGATAGAAAATTAGCATCTTTAATAATCAGATGATCAGACAGTTGAAATCTGGAAATCCAAGCATATAAATTCAAACTTTATATATAATTTAAAGGTTTCTGGAGTCTACTTTTTGGGAGAGATGAGTCAAGGTGAAGCCTCAGGAAGCAGGGTTTATAGGCCTGTGTTCTTCCTAAAGGCAAGAAGGACATAGGCAAGGCCAAGGCGGGCGTCTGGAGGGCACCAGGAAATTATTGAAGGTGGGGCCTCTCCTGAGCAAGGGAGGAACATGAAGGCCGCGGAATGCTGTCTGGGACTAGCTAGAATGTTGGGTCCAGGGGCACAGAAGTACAGGAAGGACCCCTGGAAGGATGTGTTTAGTCTGCCCAGGGGTAGGAACCATGCCTCTGGAAAAGGCTCAACCACATCTGGACCTCAGGACCCACAAGGCAAGCAGGTGGGAGCAAACTCCTAAGAAAGAAATGGAAGCTCAGGTCCCTCAGCAGAGGCACAGAGAGGATGTACTAGCATAATTGCTTAGGGGCTGGCATTGAAAACTTCTTTGTTTCTTTATTTTTTTCACTTTGTGGCCCAGGAGAGCCAGGCAAAGTGAGCACGGGTGGGGATGGTCTCTGAGCAGGAAGGAGAGGGGAGAGGACCCTGAAAACTGAGTGGTCAGCAAGCCCTGAGCTCCTGGTTCATGCTCTGTTTTCTGGGACTGGAGCCCCCAGGGCTCAATGGGGACAGTGGTTCACAGTTTCCTCCCTGCCAGGGCCTTAATCCTGGACCTCCTCCATGGGTGCAGGGATGTCTGACCCGACTTTGTGATCCCAAATTCTACAGCAACCCTGGTGCTCAGCATGGCTCAGTGGTTGTATGGATTTGCAGGGATGGGCTTCACTTTGTTTTAAACCTTGGACTAAACATATGAACCATAGGTCTGAGCCTCAGGGCTCCTCTGGGTAGCCCTGCAAGGCCCCAAGGTGCTCGTTGCAGTGTCTGAGCTGCAGGACATGAGCAGATGGTGAACCTGGCATCACCTCCATATTTCATATGCCACTGACTTCCTTCTCACATTCCCTGCATCATGGAGCTCTCTGCTAACTGCACAGCCCTCCATCCCAGAGGTCTGTGAGAGTTGTATATCGCCTTCACACACACTGTGCTGAATCTCACTTAAATCCTGTGTTCACTCCCATGACCTGCATTCTATATGTGAAGGATGGCACACCATGCCCCTGAATTAGACCTGGACCCTTCCATTCGCTGTTACCCAGCACAGCGTTAGCTTGGGAACATGGGTGTCCACCAGGAGGTAAGAAGGAAGCTGATGCTGATCCCAAGCAGCCTTTGCTGACTCATTCCCTGGTCTCTCTGGGGCCTGGGAGCTAGGAAGGAAGGTAATACTATCCCCACCATTACAGGGAACTCCTCCCTGGGCACATGGAGTATAGGGAACTTACAGGGTCCCAGACAGATTGCTGCAGATCTGTGATGCCCACTGAGGCTGCGACCCCAGCATCTTTGTCCTAAGTAAACTCCTCTCTCCCTTCTGAATCCAGGCTCCAGCAGGAAAGCAGATAGAGAGTTAGGCCAAGATAAGGGTGAAGAGAGAGAGGCATGCATTTAGTTAGTGTCCTAGGGCCACTGTGACAATGGATCTCAGACTGGACAGCTTAAAACAACAGAAAATTACTCCCTCCTAGTTCTGGACAAGAAGTCCAAAATCAAGGGGTTGGCAGGTTGGTTCCCCTGAGGCTCTGAGGGAGAATCTAGTTCAGGCCTTTCAGCTTCTGGAAGTTTGCTGATGTGGTTGATATTCTTTGGCTTGTAGAAGCATCACCCTTTTTCTGCCTTCATGTTCACATGGTGTCTCTCTGTGAGTGTCTGGGTCCAAACATCCTTTTTGGTAATGACCCAGTCATATTGGACCAGGGGTCACCTTTCTCCAATATTATATCCTCTTAACTAATTATATCTACTATCACCTTATGTCCAACATGGTCATATTTTAAAGTCTTGGGGGTTAGGACATCAACACATGAATATGGGGAGACACAATTGAAACACCCATCATGTGAATGCCTCCTCCCAAATCTCCCTCAAGCTAGTCTTCTTCAACCTTCCCAAGACCTGGGCAGGAGAAGGGCCTAGTGCTGTGTGCTGACTAGCAGTCATGTGATGGAGCTATCTATCACTATGGCCTGCCCCTGACCCCAGCCCCACCAGAACCCGAGTCCTCATCTGCTCTCTGTCCTCCAGGCAGTAACACTAGCCATCTTGCTGCACCAGGATGACCCTTCAGCCAGGATAACTAGCATCCCAATGACCCTGAGTCACCGATTTCCCCAGTACCATGTGAGCTCTTGCTGTGGAGAAAGTCTACTCTGCTCCTTTTGTTTAATGAGGCTCTGGTAATAAAACATGTACAATGATTAAAAGAATGATTGTATCTTCACCTCTGCATGCATTAGTAATGCAGTTACTCAATAAAGCCTCGCTGCTTTCCACTGACAATGGTTTACCTTCTCTTTACACCACGCGCTCATGCCCTTTCTGCCGTGTGGCCAAAGCTTCATGCAACGGCTGGCAGACACTTCCGCTGAAATGTGGCTTTAATTATGGATGTCTTGTGTGGGGAATTTTTCTCCTCCATGTGCTTCTCCTCTTCAAGACACCAGTTTAAGTCTGTGATCAAAGACAGGTGAAAAGAAGTTGTGTGTCCATACGTCCAGGCTGAGCTGGCCTCATCAGAGCCAGCTGATGCAGCGTGCTCCTCACTCACTCACTGAAGGTCCCCTCATGTGTCCCCCACGCCTGTGCTGCCCATCTGAACAGATTAGTCTCCACCATCTTGGCCACATTTTAAACACTAGCTGCTGTCTGGGCTAAAATTCATTCTGATATCAGAATGTACCAAGCCAAAATAGGATCTCAGACTCGTCCATAACAAGTTGCAGAGGATTCTTTCCCAATTTTGCCAATTCTTCATATGTTTTAAGTCACTAGAGGAGATAGAGTGGCTCAGAGAGGGCTTCCCAGAGCTTCTGGCAAAGAGGGATGGGTTCCTTCTGAGACTTCTTCCCCTTTTAGCCATGTATTTGTTTAGCTGAGGCAAATGGATCTATTGCCTGGCACGGAGGATGCCAAACCTGTGCCGGGACAGAGCAACCATGAATTCTGCTTTCAGTGGGAAGACAAGCTACATACATAGTTAACCTAAAGTCTCCAGTGGAGCCCTTGTCAGACCCTTGGAATTGGCCATATCATACAAATAATTTAATCAGAATTTCAGGCTGGCTGAGCTTTGGTTAGATGATGCACATGGGTCTTGATTGCATATTCTGGGTGAAGTTGGCACAGTAGATTCAGGCCCCTCTTGTTACCTCTCCTCTCTTTTCCTTTGCCCCTAGTGTTGGACAATTACCCAAACCTCTCTGTTGGCACCAAAAGTCCATCTACAGGGTTAGGACTAGACATTGGATGCCTGCTCATCAAAACCAGGCAAAGCAGGTCAGCAAAAGGACAGAAGTATACATTTGTCCACTAGGATGAATGTGTCACCTTGCCCTAACCTGTACCAGATCACTTCCTGTAAGAGAACCCCTTATAATGTGGTGCCAGTAGACACCCTGAGAGTATTCCTCCTGGTCAGCCCTCATGTCCGAACACAAGGACACCCACTCACAGGAACAAACACAGAGGGTTTGTGGACACCCATGAACACACACAAGCACACACTCACAGGAGCCTATAAATACATATCATATATACACATACACTATGTGTATGCCCATGCATACACACAAGTACACACCCATACACACATCATATGTCTACAACTATGCACACAAAGCATACAATCACATGAGTACACACATCATACATGCACACACAGAAGCACACAGACCAGACGCACATGCATGCACACATACATTACACAAAGCCTGTGTCTCCGTGGCTCCTGTCAGTGCCCATTTCCAGGCTCACCACTGTGCCCCCACAGGCAGTTGCATTTAATCTATTGCTTCTCAGGTATTTGTTTCTCCAAAGAGGCACCACTACACATTTTATAAGACAAACACGCAGTTCTACGCTTATGAAAGTATCTGAAGTCTTTAAATGAAAAGATTTCTACCTGCTCAAGATGCAGGAAGATCCCCACATGACCTCTTTGATGTGCATTTCCTGAGTGCACAGAGGAGTTCTGGGATGTTGTGTGGGTCCCTTTGTTTTTGGAATGTTTGGTTGATGTGCTTCAAAGTAGCAGGAGGAGTAACTCCTGGCAAACGTGCGCATTTTAACTGTGGTCTCTGAGATACTCAAGCCGCAAGTCTGGTCCCAGGAGCAGAATCCCATTCCTAACTCTGTACTCTTGGCTGCACTGGTGCTAAACTGTAAACATCTTGGAAAACTTGGCCAACATTACTAAAAATAGGCAGCTGGGTTCTTTTTTTTTTTTTTTTTTCATAGATCATTTCCAGGTGCATTTGAGAAAGAGGAGAGTTCTAACGGATCTAAATCAACAGTGAGATCCAAAACCTGAAAGTTATACCCATGAATTTCCAAGAGATGCTGCTTGGGAGACTTAAAGGAAGATGGAATGCCCCCAGTCAAGGATACCATTGAACACGTTTTCAATAAATGCTTAAATGTGGTTTTCTCCCATATAGTCTTCTTTCATGCCCTCTTCTCTGACCCCACATTCTGGGAAGAGACAGCCCTGCCACTAGCCAGGGACACTTGCGGCAGTAAGTTGTGCATGGACTAAAATGTGCTGAGAACTTACCATCCAACTTCAGAACCTGAGATGGAGTGTCTCCGGTCACCCACAGACCCTGAGGCTCCCCAACGTGTTAATGTCCCCAGAACACAGACTTGCTCAGGGTGGCAATTATGTGTTCCTACATGGGCAGATCTGTGAGGCTGAGGGTGCCTGTTTTGGATAGAACCGTGTATTCTAACTAAAAACTTTAGAAGTTGAAACTTAATAGGAAATTCTCCTCTTAGGAAAATGTTCACTAATTGAGGTCCCTCAAAGCAAAAATGTAGTTCATGTTTTTTGGTTTTATGTTTTTGGTTTTTTTATTTTGTTGTTGTTGTTTTGTTTTGTTTTTAATTTTTCAGTAGGATCAGGTTGGGTAGGCAGATTTTACTCACTGCTCAGAAGCTGTATATTTAATTTCAGTTCTTAGGAGTATGGACCTTGGGACCCAAGTCACACTAATATAAGGTTACATGAGATGACCCAAGGATAGCCACCTGTCTAGTAACCAGGGAGGCATCCTTGCTGCATGTGTGCCCTGAGCTGTTAGACATTTAGAGCCTCCTCTTCCAGACCTCTGTTTCCCTAAGTACATTTCCCACTGCTCACTGACACCAATCCATTTCTTTAGGGTCCTCTGATGTCTCATGTCCTGCACACCATGCCCACATCCACCTCCTGCCTGGGGCAAGCCGGGCTTTCATTCCAGGTGTCTAGACTCAGGGACATAGGTGTTTGTACAAGATTACCTCTTCATTGTCTCCAGAGAAGTGAATTTGTGATGCTCCCCACTGCACCCCAATACCACTGTCTTTCTTCCTCCTGCATGAACTAGCCAAGGCCAGGGACTTTGCTTTATGTCTTGTTGTTGCCTCACTGCACCAAGGGAAAGTCTGTGTGCACATTATTCACTCCAGAAACGCTGTGGGCTTTAAACCCACCGAGGGAAGCAGGACCCTTCTGGTTCCAGCACCAGGCCCCTCACTGACACAAGGCACCTGTGTCCTTCCATGCAGCTAGGTCTCAGCAATGAGGCCTGTTATAGTGCTGTCAGAGCAGAGCTGACTAATGTGACAGCAGATCCTGCTCCAGGGTGACACCCAGTGTTTCAATGATGGGGCTGAAATGTAACAGTTCTGATTTTACTGGAATGCAATAAGGATCCCTGTTGGGCTTCCCTTTTAACTAGGCAAAGCCAGTTTGGGACACCTACTTGTTGCATCTTGATGACGTGGGGACACCAGGTGGGGCAAGGTCTGAGCTTCCAATCAGCCTGGCAATGTGGGGCTAATGTGGAGGAGGCACAGAGAGAGCCCAGTCCCTCTGCAGCAGAGCATGATCTTCTGCTAATGCTTCCTCAGAACAGGTCCTTGGGAGCCATTGTGATATTTGTCTATTTTTGACATTTGCTACCTCTTTATTTACCATGAAGACACAAAAACCAGAATTATGGCTTTATCACAATTTGAGTCTCCTTCGCACACCTTTTGGATCTTCAAGAATTCTTCCAAAAATTTCAAGGGCTTCTTGGTGGATGTGTGCTTTGTGTACCTGGGTCCAGCTGAAAATTAAAGTTGACACTTGTGAGGAGCCAGGCTTAATCTCTTCGGGTCACAGGTCAGATGCACTCTGTACATGGCCTTTATTGTAGCCATCAAGGTACTTGCTCCTTTTGACAGAATTTTTAAAAACTCATTACAAAGGATCTGGTCAGAATATTTAATAAGAGCAAGCAACTTGTTGGCGGCCTTTACTGAAGAATCTTGTAAATGAATAAGCAAATGAGCTGCTTCTGGTCAGATCCTTTTATGGAGTTCCTGGTACATCATTAAAGGCACAGATCCTTTTTTCTTCTATATTTCATCTTATTCAGAGGAGTAACCATTGCCTCTAAAGTACTTTAAAAAACCTGTGGATGAAGATGGATGGAAATGAATGTGTCCATTTTAATGCACCCCACCATTTTTGCTACAGAAATACTGATTTAATTTGTGAAACTGAATGAATTTAATGCAAGATAAATATTTATGCATAGACCTGTGAGAAAGATGAGCTGTCTGCAAAAGAATAAAGGCAAAGGCCATTACTTTCAGAGATCAGATCACTCATGGGCAGGCATACCATGATAAATTCTCTATGTAAAAGCCTCACCAGTGGCTTATGCATGCAATGCACACCAGAGCCAGTACGTCTGGGCCACAAGACACCCTCAGGATGCAGTGCAGACAAGGCCTCACTCTCTTTTGCCTGAAAGATCGCTTATGTCCCTCACATACACACTCACTCTTACACACACTCACATACTGGCTCCCTCACTCCCACACTCACGCCCTCACATACTTTCACATACACACTCACACAGTCAAACATGCTCTCACACACTCACACTCAAACACACAAATATACATGCACATATACAGAAATATCTTCTCAGACTGTGCAAGTACATAGATGACAACCAGAAGTTTCCAATGCAGTGTCTTAAAGAAAATGGCTGAGAATAACCAGGCTGGTGGAGGAAGACTTCACCCAGTGGTCATGGCTGTTGAGCTGGGAAGACACAAGAGACAGACATAATGGCAAAGGTGCTATTTCTCCTGGATGACATCAGCTCTCATTAGCTGAGCTGACATTTCTACCAAGCAGAGGAAAGCCTTCCCAGAGCAATGAGAAAAGGTTCTCCCCAGGTCAGGCCATGGAGGCATTTGGCGGAGAATGGTGGCCAAATATTCTTGTGAATTTCAAATATTTATCTATAAGGTATCAGTTGTGTATTAGGACTGTTCCAACAATTGAAAAGAAATGGCTGCTTCTGAGATCTCCTGGATTCCATGCACATCAAGGGCTCCCTTACGAACTAGTGCATTCTCTGCCTGGGTCCAATTGAAAGTTAAAGGGCACTCAAGAGCAGCCACATTTAGGCCCTTTGGGTCACAAGTCAATTACACTCTTCACCTAGCCTTTATTGTAGCTCTGGAATATATACACCTATTGACACACAGTTCTTTAAGTCACAAAACAAACACAATAACAACATTATGATCAAGTATTATTTATACTATAGAATAACTTTTTAAATCAATACTGCAAATACACACCTCTTTTTTTTCTGTGCTGAACTAGGAAAAATTATATCTAAGGGAAGAAGACAATATCTCCAAAATCCCATAGAGAAAAACAGAATGCTGTCTGAGAGTCAGGAAAGCCTTGCTATGAGCTCTCATGATTACCTACCTGCACAGCAAGCTGGCTCTTCCTGTTGCCATCTGACAGTCAGGGCCTAGACTTAATAGGGCATGTGGAGAAGTAAGCTTGAATGTAGAGTTACTATATCTGAAACTCTTATTTCTGGTCTCGAACCCTGGGATGCAAACCCAGCATTTTTTTCCAGGTGGGCTCAGTATCTGATGTAAGAATTGAACAGCCAATATAATGGATCAACACTATGATCTCCAGATTTCAAAAAATAATGAACAATGGCCAAAATACAGCAAAGTTCATAAAGAAATTTTATATAGTGATCATATGTCTTTTCACAGAGAGAGAAAAGTATCTCTTTAATTTTAAATCTGATTGTTTCAGGGGTTTGCAGAAAGAAAGGATATTTGGAGAACGGCACTGAGAAAATAATGCTGTTTGAGCATCACAGAGACCATATTATCGATGAGTTCAGTTCACAGTGGAATGTCTGAAATAACAAATAATGACTGTATTTATATGTGTGTGGTATGTGCATGTGTGTGTATAGCGTATATATGAGTGTGTAGTGTGCATGTGTGTATATGATGTATATATACATATTTTTTAGTCAGTTACAAACTTTCTGGTTTCATTCATCTGAAAATAAGCTCTGGTTAAAAATTGTGTATAAAATAAGCAGCTGCATCATCTCTGGAGCCCCCAGGTTTGGTGTGGGTGTCTTATAGCCAGCCACTGAGATGAGAGGGGACAGATATGACCTGTCTCTATTGAAGGCATCCACACCCTCATGTCTGAACCTCAGGACATGAGTTTCACTATCTTATCACTAGTGGAAACCCCCCAGTGACCCCCTTTGTGGAGCTCAGAAACAGATAAATATCCTGAAAGACTGCCACACCTCAGTTATTGAATGTCCACTTTACTTTCTGCCTGGATTTCTTATTCAATTAAAAAGAGAAAGAGAGCGTTTTTTAACCTAGATTTTTTTTGTCAATCCAATATTGATATGAAAAATTAGCCTCTTGTGAATGAGAAAGTGTCTATTCTGGTAAAGAACTCATTCAGAAAATCTGGCCAGTGGGATACCCCAGCCATCAAAGAGTGTCCCCAGGAAACATGTCCCCTTCTACTCTGTGTTCCACTCTGTTCTTTCCTTCACCTTGCCAATGCCATTGTGCATACCTAGAGAATAATGGAAACATGCTATAGCACATTTAGTTAGAAAGAAAATTCCACATTAGTTTATGTTGGACTGGTTCCCATGAAAATTAAATAGTCAGTTGACAAAATGTTCTTATAAGTGGGTAGATGGAACTAAGTGGTGCTTCCTGATGTGGATCCTCAAAGACAGTGTTTAAAAGGTGTTTGAGTGTGTTTTTTTCTTATAACATTGCATTACTCAAGTAATAACACATTTATTAGGAATGAGTATCAGTTATTAAAGTATTCAACAAGAACTTGTTGAGCACTAGTCATGTGCCAAGTTCAAGCCCCAGACCTCATAATCTTTGTCTTCTAGTGAAATTTATTCCCCATTTAGAATAATGTATCTCCTTCATGTCTTATTATTAGTTCTTTATTGTATTCCTATGGTTATTATATTTTAAAATAATATTTAACCATGCTAATTTGGCATTGCTGCCTGGTGGATGTTTCATATAGTCAATGTATGTATTTTGCAATGATTACAGAAACACATCCTAGTTCTGAGTGAATCTGATATTCTAAGAAGTAGATCACTTACAAAAAATCTAATGTAAGTTAAACATAAAGACTATTGTGGAGTAACATTTCTTTTGTTTTATCAACCATAAATTGTAAAATGTTTTTTAAAAAAGAAATGCCATAGTAGGGATTAAATTGTGATTCAGTGTATATAAACCAATACATCTAAATTCCACAATAGGCTGCGTCCTGCTTGTGTGTTGTTTAATGTGCGGTGAAAGTGTCTAGGTCTGTGTCCCCACAGTGAAGCTCAGGGAGTTGGAGTAGCTCATTGTCACCATCATTATCAATGTCTACAGCCTTGGTTGACTACAAGAACTTATTACCAGAGTTCTCTTAGCACCAGGAATCTTATGACCTGGTTATGGAAGCCCTGGGCTGACTGATCTCAACATTCTCAAGACCAAAGGGTTTCCTGGGATGTTGGTTTCGGTGCTAAAACTGGGAGAATGCCATGCAATCCAGACAAGCAGGCCTGCACTTCCAACACGTTCTGTTCGTCCAGCAAGTCACTAAAGCCACTCAGAGTCTAGAGGAACAGAACTGGAGTTTACTCCTCAATGGGAGGGAGGAGTGGTAAAAGTGCTGTGACCATCTTTACCACAAGTCACATGAAGGAAACCCTGAGCATGTGGAGAATACGCTTCCTGCAGAGGAATACTCACTGTGGCAAAGACGGCTGTCTTCCCAGTCAGTATTTGAATTTAATGAGATTGTAATTCAGAGCACCACATTTTCTATTTTGGGGAGATTATTCTCCAAAAGCTCCAGTAGATATATGGACGCATTGCATAAAAACCAGGAATGGAAGGGCAAATACAGAACACAGATGGATGGGTCAAGACATATATGTTTACAAACTTGATTATTCACCCATAATAAAATTTGATTCCTACATAGCATCCATGAAACCGTACTATAAAAGCTCAATGTGAAAAGCAACATCTTAAAGCATTTTGAAGATGATGTAGGTAGTTGCCTTTATAATTTTGGAATTATGAAATGATTTCTTTAAAAAGACACAAAAGCAGGAAGAAGAAGGTAAAGCAGCAAAGAAAAAAGAAACTTTTCATTCCATTGAACTGAAATATTTTAGCCAACAGAAGCACCATAATGAAGTGAGGAGAGACCATAGACTTACATTGCAATTACCTAAATGATAAAAGATTGCTTTCATGAATTATAGAGAAGTCTTTCAATATAGATAATCTCACAAGAATATATAAAGGAAAACAAAAAATAGAAGAGAAAGCAAAGGATAAATATACAATTTATAGAAGAGAACACTGAAAAGAGTCAGACAAATAATAATTAAGATAGATCATTATTGTTGATTTGGCAAAAATGGTTACAGTGGGATCTAGTAAGTATTGTTGGAAAAGTAGAGTTACAGCATCTCATATGCCATTGGCAGGAGTGTAAGTTGCTAAATTAACTTTGAAAGTAAATATGGGACACCAAGGATGTCCCATGAGTGGGTCTATTTCTAGCTATGTATCCAAGAAATGTTTATTTCAAATCTTGTTTGAGATGGAAAAGAGTTAGAAAGAGTGACAACCCCTAGCAAAGGGAGAGCAGATAAATAACATATGCAATATTCATGTAATGGATACTCTGCAGGAGTTTAAACAATAGACTTCGTTTGAGAGAGGGATCTGAAAATTGGAGCCTGCAAACCAAATCTGGCCAGCTGCCTGTTTTTGTAAATTAAGTTTGATTGGGACATAGCCAAGTGCATTAGTTGACGCATTATCAATGACCACCTTCATGTCACAGGACACAGTTGAGTAGTTTGCTCACAAAGGCTAAATTAGTGATTATCTGGCCCTTTTCAGAAAAAGTCTAAAGCATTGAAATTTAAAAATGTAATAAGGAACAACTCAAAGCATGTTGCAGAAAGATAGCTGAAATGCAATGTCATTTATATAATATATCCATATGTAAAATAACACTCTATATGGATGACATATGAATAAAGAAGAGTAAAAGTTAAAAACATGCAGTGATTAACACTGCACACACTGGTGGTTGACATAGGAAGGATGGGCGATAAGACAGGAAGGGGGCACCCAGGACACTATAAGTGTCTTGGTAGTTTTTCTTCTTTTCTTTTAAAAAGTGAATGATATGAGCAAGTTACAGGATCTGAGATAAACATGTGTTGGGTAGAGTCTGAGATGGATGTGTGTTGGGTGCAGGGTCTGAGGTGGACATGTGTTGAGTGTGGGGTCTGAGATGGACATGTGTTGGGTAATGCTTTCACTAAATCTTTCTCTGAGCACTTCATGAGCAAATGAGCCAGCAGAATATTGTTTAGAAAACATGTGACAGGAGCCAACAGTGGCAGAATATTCTGTCCACTTGATAAAAGAGGTGTCACAGGAGGGAAACAGCCCCAACATCTTCACTCAGGCTTTGTTATGTTTGTTTATTCTACTAAGGTATTTTTCAAAGGTTTTCAAAAACAAGAAATGTCCAGAAATAGGTAACAAAATAGAAGCAGACATAAACTGGATGAAATAACTCAGTTAATAAAGTACCTGGCGTGTTGCATTTGCAAGTGGCTGAGTGCTTTGGAGGTGAACAAATTTATTTAAATTTTTCTCCTATTTGCTGGTCATCTACACCCAAAGCACACACATGTTGGTAACAAATTATGTCTCTTTTTATCTGCAAAATAATATACATCCTTTGTTTCTGAGACTATTTTTACGATGTGAAGTGAGTTTGATGGGAAGTGAGCATATAAACAGGCAGCATGAGAAATTTAGAAGAGACTTAGACCTCTTGGTTCCTACTTGCTGTAGGTTGTGTTATCTTAGTTGTCACAGGTTGACACAGAGTTTAAAGTTCAGGCTCTTTGTTTCAGGGGTGCCCTTGAGTTGACAGCTGTGGAAGGTGAGGAGAAGCAGGGTTGGTCAAAGAAGAGGCTAGACTATCCACCAAGGTTTTGGCTGAGCCCTGGGCCAACTCTGAAGTGGGATGTTTCCTGAGAGTTTTCTCCACTTGGGTAAGGGGAAGACTGTCCCCGGAAGGAGGAGCAACTTGGGTGGTGCAATGTTCTGCTTCTGAAGCAGTCCCTTTATGCAGCTGATTGCTGAGGGCTGTCTTCTGGCCTCATTCCCAACAGCTGGGGAAGTGAGCTCTCGACCTTTCCAGGGACATCTGTGTGACACCTCCAGTGTCAACTCGTCGTCAGCAGCCGTCCGTCTCGAGAGACGATGGTGTAGCTTCTTAAGAGTCTATCTGCACCGCCGAGAATGGCTGTGCAGTCCGACTCGGGAGTGACACGGTATCTGTCTCCTCCCGTGTTGAATCGACATCTTGCGATGACGCTGAAGCTACAGAGCCTGGGCAGGGTGATATGGAGGGTCTGCTGTTGCCCATGCAGCAGACCCCCCCTCTCTTCGCAGCTGAAGGATCCAAGGGAAAGACGGAGTCAATACAGCTTGGCTTCAGGTGCGCCGCAGGAGTTGCCGGTGTTGACTACAATGTCAAACCGCCTTAGGGACTCTGGCTCCGGATTTTCTGTCGGGGTTTACTCCCTTAGCCTTTCCCCTGAAGAGGTATGCCGCAAGGCAGCGGAGGTTTTTTGGAGTCAGAGTTTTCCTTCTCTGATGTGCCCTGACTGGAAGATCGAACCAGCGACACTTAGCTCGCAGGCCGACGCTCAATCCACTGAGCTAAACCAGCCAGGGATTACCAGTGTCAACTACATCAGTCTTATTATACAAGCAATGGAGCTCTGGGTTCACATAAAATCCTAAAGCATTCTACACTTTAAAAACATAAGATTAATGACTTTCAGTGAAGTAGCAGTTACATAAAACCCATGCTCCCTAGATCTTCTAGACTATTTTACTAGGGGTTCAATTTTGTTTTACCGCGTTTCATCAGATAAGTTTTTGCTGGGAAGTAATTTTGATTATTAGAGAAGTTAGGTGGAGCGGAGCTCATATTTTCCTTCCTCGAGAGTCTGCAGGGCTCAGTTGGATTGAGACCATCCAGCTCCAGTGCTATCTATGGTTTATGTTTCATGTGGCCGGCAAACTTTGGCTCTGCCTGCTTCATGTCAGATCTCCTTTCTATTAACAAGCCCACACCTGAGGAAGCAGGAACATTCTCCTGAATGTGTGGTGCCCTCTCTGGGCACCCAAGACTCAAATCAAGCATTGTGAGAGGAACACAGACTTTGGCAGACATCCAGCCTGGACTTGAGACCCACACCTCCCTCTGACCTCAGCATGGTGGACATGTCTCAGCCCCTGTGGTGTTATTTTCTCACCATATGGAGTTGATGCTACTTTCTTAACAGAGTGGTTGTTAAGATCGAATTTGATTACCTCCATCAAATGCCAGCTTAGAAGTAAATACTGAACTAATGTAAGTTATTTTTATTCCATTCCTTTGAAATTCTACTGGATTATCCCTCCTTCATAACCAATTGCCATCACATGATTTACTACATTCTTTCCCCAGAGTTTAACATGAAGGTCAACTTCTGCCTTTCTCTTCTGTTCTGTTAACCTGTCCTTCTGCACCTGTGCCAGTATCACATCCAATCCATCAACTCCTTGTGACCCCACATGGTTCTATGTCAAACTGTGGATTTACATTTGAGGTTGGTCATTTCAGCACAGCCTTGACCTTGAACCCTGGTGTCCTCTGTACTTCCCTGTCCACTCTGCTGATACCCAGCACTGCATTACCTTGATGCTTAGATGTTCGGTTTTCTCCTACAGTAACAAGGGTGTCTCTGGAGAGTTCTGCGGAAGATTTCTCTTGCTCCCCTCCGAAGCATCACTAGTGTTCCCTGATGCAGATGTGCCCTCCTAGGATGCAGTGCTTTCTCTTTAGGTCTTCCCCACCCTCCAGCACATTCCCCACCAGACCTCTCCAAAGCTTCTCTATGTCATTCAAGTTGCCCTCTGCCCTTGCTCGCCAATGTGCATCCTGCAGTTTTATTAAGAGAATCAAGATCATTCATTGTTCCCCATGCATTAAGGTCTTTCTGTTATTTTATTCAGGTGGTTCTCCCATACCTTTCTGGATCCCCATGCCTCCTCCCTGCCCCTTGTCCCCTCCTCCTTTCAGTGACAGCAGCCCCTCCCCTGCCTGTGGAATGTACGTTGTAGGGCCCCTCATGGGATGCTGGATGCTGAGGTCCCTCCCAACCCTCAATTCCCTTACTGCTACCCCTTCTCCATCTTAAAAAGTCCCATATCACCCAACTGCCTTTGTCAATAGTTCCCAGGCTTCCCAGGCTTCTCTTTCCTTTCATGAATGAGCTGCTCAATGTGATGATATAATAACTGATTCTTCACCAACCTCTCCTTGAGTTTCTGTGACTTGGCTTCCCTTCTCAGTTATCCTGTTCTCTACTCCTGAGGCTCACCTGATTCATATCCTATGTCCTGGCCTCAGTCATGTGTCCCTGTGCTTCCTGTAGCCATGGCTGCTATGATAACCTTCCTTGAAACAACTGTCTCCCCTGCACCCCCTGCACCCCCAAACTGATGGTTTCTTTTTTTAAGATTTATTTTTTTTTATTTTTTAAAGATGATATGTAATTATTTTTAGAAAGAGGGGAAGGGACAGAGAAAGAGATGGAGAGAAACATCAATGTGTGATTGACTCTCACATGACCCCAACCGAGGACCTGGCCTGCAACCCAGACACATGCTGTGACTGGGAGTTGAACCAGCAACCCTTTGTTTCACAGGCTGGTGCTCAATCCACTGAGCCACACTAGCCAGGGCTCACTTTGGTTTCTTAACCCCAGACCCATGTTTCCCTGCCACTTCACTTTCTTCCCATCTGTGTTCACTTAAACTCTCCCATCACTTCCTCTGTGATTCTCAATCTTACCTCTACGTTTCCTCTAATTCTGAATTAGTTGAATGATTCTCCAACCTTCAAATAATACCTTGAAATTGAAGATTCTTAGTCCCAAATCTTCAACCCTGATCTCTCTCCCAACTTCTAGCCTTTTCTTTGCAAAATCTCTTGAACATTTCTGTTCAGAGACCTCAGCTTCAACTCAACAAGTCAAAAACTAAGTATATTTTTACCAGTGACTAAAATTCCAACCTCCTTTCATAGAATCAGCTTGCCGGGGTGCGAAGTTGTGACTTCATTTCTAATACAACCCTTCTTAGTCCTCTGAATTAACCTTCCTTCCCCCCAAAGTATGGTTTCCTAGAAACAAGGGATTATATCCCTTTTCATTTTAAATGTATAACAAGGGTTTTATACAAAGAAAATACCTTACACATTTTGAGAAATATTTTGAATTAACTCAGTTGTCAAAATTATGTCTTCCTTTCCATTTTGATCACCCCTGGACTTATACAGAAAGTGTAATAAAATTCTTTCTTATTCCCCTCACCTCTGGCTTCTTCTGTTTTTATCACAGTGTTTGTGTATTGTGTGTGAGTATGTGTGCCTGTATGTGCACATGTGTCTGTGGGTACATATATGCGTGCATATACGTATGTGTGAATTTTTCCATAAGGACTTTGTGAATATTTGTATCTACATAGTTAATTTTAAGACTGAACTCAATCCATCACTCAGCCTACTATGACTGCTGAGACACTTTCTTTGTTAACTCTCTTAATCACCACATTTGGGCAGTCTGTCCTTGGAGTGTCTGCTTGAGGTGGCATCAACCACTAAAATCATTGATTTACCTATTGGACAAATAAGAACTCAGATCTGGACCTGAGAACACCCTTCCAGGCTGGTGCTATGCCCTTGATTTGTTCAAATGCTGTCTGAAATTCATATCCTGTAGGAATAACAGATGCCATTTGTTGAAAGCTGGTTAAGTGTGAACACTTTCAGGTATTACCTCACGAATTCTCACAACTGACAACATAGATATCACTGTGCCCTGTGTGTGGAAAAGGGGCTTCAGAACTGACTTCTAAGGACAATGCACTATCCAGTCTCTTTGTCATATTCCTTTGCGTGAATCACTTACCAATCAAATATGTTCATGCAGTTTCCTAAATCTCTGCAAGTGCTCAACTCTTTGTTTTTGTTCAATTTAATCAGCTTGCTGGGCACACCCTCCCCACTCCCTTGACCAGACCCGTAAGTGTCAGCTCAAACTATCTGTGAATTCAAGCAAAGTCCATGTTCTCACAGTTTCTGCCTCAAGATCTGTAAAAGAGTAGATGATATTCCAGGGTTGTTAGGAGCTGAAATGGAGAATTTCTGTAAAGCACTTACAGCACTGCCCAGGGTATAGGTGTTCAATGCAAGTTAGCATTTAGGCCTTTTCCTGTCTTTCTCCAGAGTGATTATAACTACTGCCTATAAAGGCTATTGCTGATTAATAATAGGTTTACCTGTAGTGTTGTTTTCTACTACCAAGAACGCACCTTAAAGTATTTTATTATTATGTCTTTTTCAAGTCCTTACTGATGTATAAGTAGGTTAGAAGACTCCTAGAAGCAAGAAAAAGTAAACATTTCATGGTCTCTGAGAGTATCGACAGTGCTTTTCATGGCATCTTTCCAGAATTCTCATGTTCATATGCAAGATGTATATATGACATATATATACATATATACACTTATATGTACATTATGTAAACAACTGATATATAATCAATATAAAATACATAATATGTATTCTGAAAAATTTTTTAAATTATAGAAAAGTATAATAAAATGTATAATAAAATGCAAATTATCCATAATTCTATAGCTGACCTCCAGAAGAGTACTTTTAGAGCAAGCAACATATAAAAATAATTTTTATATTTTTATACAATATTATATATTTATACATCTGTATTTTGTATAATATATTTTATATGACATAATTATAATATATAAATATAATTATACTTCTCTGTAAATATAATGGCACAAAATATACAAAAATTGTATATGTATAATATTTCAAATTTTACAGAATGACATTGTTATTTTTATAACTGTGAGTGAATATCTCCTACAAATAAGAAAGAAAAGCATAAAATTTACTGAACTGACCTTTTAATTTCTTGTGTGTAGATTCAGTGTCAAGTCCTGCTATTCCATGTGCCTGACTATCCATCTGCAGATGAGAAGATGGGGACACAGGAGAAGAAAATGAAAGGCCCCAGACATAGAACTTGATAAATAAATGTCAATTTGTGACAACACACACTGACAATGCCACAAAAGAAAACACAGAGGTGCTCTCTCAGCTGTTGATGCTTCTGGCTCCCCACTCTATCTCTCGGTGCTGTCTAGGTGTTCAGGAAGGACCGATAGCTGGCCGAGCCCTGATGGGTAGAGATGGGGTCATTAATCTTGGTTAGAGCTGGCTCCTTGCTGACAAAGGGCCTCTTTCTCAGACTACTCCATACACAGAGATCCTTTTGATGCCAAAGACAGGGTCCAGCACATAGATAATTTAAATCATTAAGATTCTAACATAAACATATTTATTCATTTCTACATGGGTGCAGAGAGAACATTACTGGGCTGTTATTTTTATTTATTTTTTAAATCCTGAGGACATGCTTATTGACTTTAGAGAGAAGGTAAGGGAGGGAGAGACAGAGGGAAAGAAACATCTGCATGAGAGAAAAACATTGGTTGGTTGTCTCTCACACGTGCCCCAACTGCGGACCAAACCCTCAACCTAGATAGGTGCTATGACCAAAGATCGTGCCCACAACATTTCGCTTTGCATCCCAGCACTCCAACCAACTGAGCCACACCAGCCAGGACTGGGCTGTTATTTTTAAGTCTGCCCTCCTGAACACACTTGTATTGGCAGCCCCAGGTTTTGTTATGACCAATGGATGAATTGTTCTGCATCTCACCACGGAGAGAAAGACTGGGAAGGTTCAACTCCACAGAAGCAGCCTGTTGAAATCCCTCTTGGCACTCATCCTGAGAAAGCACAGATGAGGGCCGAATGGGTGAAAAAGGGAGAGAGAGGGAGGGTGCCGAGACCAGCAGGAGGTGCGATGCTGGTCTGTTCCCATGGTAGCCAGCACGACTGTGCTCTTCTCATCAGCCTGGGAAAGAGGCCTGTCAAGAATCAGCACATGACCTCTGACCGACACCAGGGCTTACTCTGTAACCTACTACCTGTAGCTGACAGTCCTTTTTTCCTTCCAAAAAGAACACAGGTGAAAGGTGACTTCTCCTGATATATAGCCACATGTGTGGGTTCAATTCATAAACTATGAGGCTTATTTTAAACTCCTCTTCAGATTCAGGCATGACATCTTGCTGTAAATTTAGTTTTCTGAGCTCATTTATCTGGCTTTTCCAAAAGTGGTCCTATGGTCTTTCCAGTAATAACGAGGTTCCTATGTCCACATTCTCAGCCTCCATTGTGAGACACCCGGGAAAAGCACAGGAGGGGGACCAGTTCTGCCAGACTGAGGACACCAGACCCCCAGGGGTTGCAAAGTGATACAAGTGTTCTGCTAAGAGGTGCAGTGTGATCTGTTCTAAACACTGTCCTACGTACTGGTAAGGATGACTGTTTTCCATAAGTTAAAGCAGATTGAAGTTTAGAAAGGTAATAATGTTATGCTGGCTTCCATTTTAGAACTTTCTCTTGAATTAGAAAGAGAAATGGGAGTATAACATGCTGCCAATTGTCCCCAGCCAGAGCAGGGGTTACTGCCCAAGCTACTGTGCTATGATCTCCCATGGCAGCGTGTGCACCCTCTGCCCCCCGTCTTTTATTCCCCTGCATTTTACTGTGGCTCCATCCACATCAGGGAACTCTACAGCATCCAGCCTCTGCTCTTGGAAAAGCCCTGGTTGTGAAGGTGGGGGCAAATGCATTCAGTCAGTGCACCCCAGATGGTGCTGGATGGGTTCAGTCAACACATTGCAGACTGGACTGTGGGGCATGGGGCCCATATGTGGTGTCCCCAACTCTGCGGTGACGCTTTGTAAAGCTGCTCGGAGACTTGCACCATTGACCAGAGGTCAAGGTCATGGTAGGAACTCCTGCACATTTATATTTTTTAATCATTGATAATTTTGATCAGCAAAAATATTATTCCATTTCTTGCACATCTACATATTTGATTCTTTGTGAGGCTGAGTATGTTTTCATATTTAAACTATCATATATTTGCCTGTTTGTGAATTTGCTTTCATTTTTCACCATGAATTTTTGGTTGAAGTGTTGATGGTTTATACACTGATTCTAGCACTTCATCTGTGGAGCTGGAGAGCATCAGTTGGGGAGCAGTGATTGAATGACTCCTTCTCGACACCGTGATGGCTGCCATGTCCCACAAGGACCATCTATTGGGCAGTCACAATTCACTCTCGGTGTGGGTTGTGGACAAGACAAGACACTGCTGCCAGCTGACCACAAGTGCTTTCCAAAGCACTGAGGTCTCTTCTCTACCACCCTTGCTTGGAAGAGCCACAGTGGTGCTCTGGGGCCTGGAGGGTGATGAGCAGATCCTCAGACAGGGGGTGGTGACTCCAGGTCTCAGATAGGATTATTCGGCATGTGGGATATTCTCACCTTCATAATATCAGACCCCCTGGCTGGTTTGGCTCAATGGATTGAGCGTCGGCCTGCGAGCTAAGTGTCGCTGGTTCGATCTTCCAGTCAGGGCACATCAGAGAAGGAAAACTCTGACTCCAAAAAACCTCCGCTGCCTTGCGGCATACCTCTTCAGGGGAAAGGCTAAGGGAGTAAACCCCGACAGAAAATCCGGAGCCAGAGTCCCTAAGGCGGTTTGACGTTGTAGTCAACACCGGCAACTCCTGCGGCGCACCTGAAGCCAAGCTGTATTGACTCCGTCTTTCCCTTGGACCCTTCAGCTGCGAAGAGAGGGGGGGTCTGCTGCATGGGCAACAGCAGACCCTCCATATCACCCTGCCCAGGCTCTGTAGCTTCAGCTTCACTGGAGAGGACACTCCAGCGTCATCGCAAGATGTCGATTCAACACGGGAGGAGACAGATACCGTGTCACTCCCGAGTCGGACTGCACAGCCATTCTCGGCGGTGCAGATAGACTCTTAAGAAGCTACACCATCGTCTCTCGAGATGGACGGCTGCCGACGACGACGATAATATCGGAGAGCCTTTGTGCACCTGACTTCAAATAGATCATCATTCCTGGCTGACATTGACTCTGGGGCAGCCTGATCCATGGGCATAGCTCTTTCCAAAGCCACTGGGCCAGGCATGAGCACTTCCTCGTTGGTGAAGACAAGAACAAAAGCACAGAGGGTCAGGGTATCCCAAGCTTGGCCGACACCCCTGAGACTGCAACCCTGGCTACTTTCTCCCCACTGACCTGCTGGCTCACATCTCTTGACCTATCACAGCCTCCAATTGTTATCTAATCAATTCAATCAAAATTAAAAAGGTGTGTTTGTATTTCCTTCAACACCCTTTAGCTTGGGTGTTTGTGATGGTAGCCTTTCAGTATTGATAGTGCAGTGCTGGCCAAATTTCTTCCCCAATAAATAATGGAGCACCTTCTGAGGAGAGACCCACTCACCGGGGGAGGCTGGGGAGAGGTCCTGCAGCAGCCTGGCCTACCTGCTTAAATATCCATAGCTTTGAGGGGGAGAGGGAGCCTCAAATAATTTTTTGTGGATTATGATCCAGACTTTTTTTTCTTTTTTTGCATTTGCCTGATTTTTCAGGGGGTTGATTTTAATATTTTTATTATAGTAAAATGCACAAACATACAAGTGATTAATTTAACCATTTAAGTGTACAATTCATTGGCATTAAATACATTAAAAATGGGTAGCCATCATTACTATTTACACAACTTTTCATCATCCCAAACAAAAACTTTGTACCCATTAAACACTAACTCCCCATCCCGTTCCTCCCCAGTCCCTGGAAATCTCTACTCCTGTGTCAATGAATTTCCCTATTCTAGGTATATCATGTAAGTGGAGACATGCAATATTCATCTTTCTGGGTCACCCATGTTTTGGCATGAATCAGTACTTCATAAACATGAGACTGACTTTCAGTATTTTTCTTTCTTTTGCCTCACACACAGATAAGAATTATTAAAGGAAAATGGAAAATATTTTAATGTCAAAACAAAAATCCCATAGAAAGTACACTCTTTTGAAACTAAAAGATAGTCTCAGATGCTTTGAAGTTCACAAAGCTAAAAGGTATTTAAAAGAAATTTCTAAAAACTAATAATGGGTTCACTCTAATGAATATTTCAAAGGCAAAAGAACTGGTGATCTAGCTTTGTGTTAGAACAAAGACCAGGAAAATATGATGTGCGTATAATCATTATCATCATTTTTATACTTTTGTAATTAATTTCCAGCCTAGAGTCAACTTTACAAAACTTGACCAAACATTTAATTAAAGGATATGAGAATATATATAACAAATTATGATAATACATGAGGATGCTCATGTTGACCAGATATTTTATTTGTTTCTGATTTTTGGTTTCCTGGTGCTCAGGTCTAAAGCACCTGTTGCATTCACTGCCTCATAATATTCTAGCCCATGATCTGAAGTCCTAGAAGCTTTGAGGAAGGAGTGCAGATGTAGAGGAACTGAAACACAAGCAAGATCTTTTTGCTCTGCCAATGCCTAGGCCCTCAGGCTTGTACACACAGGACTTGGATCCAGTCAGATGAGGCATGAATAGATAAATATTAGAGAACCTGAGAAGGTGAGTAACCTAGACAGGGTCATCTACATGGAGCATTCTGGAACACGCTGATCTTCCTATCAAAGCACCTAAAAGATGCCTTGCCTCTCACAGAGGATGTCTTGGCACTTGGGCACAGTGGTGCAGAGGAGCATATCTGGAGCATCCCTGGACCCTTGCCTCCTTCTGGGCCATGTTCATCAACTCCTGGTGGCTGAATTATGTGATTCCTAAGACTCTTTTAGTTTTCAGAGGTCTAGCTTGTCTCTACCTGAGGCACTTGATGAAATGATGAGAATGGTGGTAGTGCTGAAGATGGTGGTGTGGTGGTAGTGACAGTGAGAATGATGCTATCAGTGATGTCGATGGGGACAATGATGATGATGGAGACAAAGATGGTGTGATGATGATGGAGAGGATGATGATGATGATGAGATGGTGATACAAATAACTTCAATGTATTGAATTCCTACTGCATGCTAAATACCACAATAGTTCACTGCATTTCTCACTGTCAAAGTAGAAAACTATAACTGTCTCCCTCTGCATGAGGACACAGGTCAGCAAAAAAAAAAGGTGACCGTATCTTACTTGCTGCCTCTAAAACTTTTACTCTTTCCAGTGTTTGATTCTGATTGCTAGAGAGAGCTAACTCCTAGCCTTTTCCTTTTCTTTACAAAGCTCAAGAGGTGCCATCTGGTCTAAGAGGCACAGATTTTATAGCCTCAAACTCTGTTTAGTCCATTATATAACAGAATTCCCCCCTTTACATGTACAGCAGTCCCTCTCTATATTGCAGTTCACTTATCACGGCCTCACTATATTGCAGGACTTTTAAAAACATTATACTTAATTATTTACCACAGATATTTCATGGGATTTTGTGGTACTGTATATGGATGTTGTTAAAGTTACGTAGGTTTAAGAGCGTAGAATAAATGTAAGGTCCCTAGTTCGCGGGGGTGTCTAGAATGTAATGCCCATGAAAAGTGAGGGAATACTGCAATTCTTCTGCTCTATGGTCTGTTCCTTCCAGGTGCTTGTTCAACATGGGTTACTTTCCTACTGCCTTATGCCCCTAACTTCTCTGATGTACCACGGTGCTATCTGTGCTCACCTACCTTTCTTCCTCTGCACGCTCTGAGGGCTAAAGCCTACTGAGTTTAAGGGGAGAGTCAGAGTTGCAAGCAGGAAGTATAAACATTGTGAGTTATTAATACAGTTTGAAGTGGAGGGAATTTTTCTTGTCTCAGCTCATACGAAGATCTGTCCACAAAGTATCCAGCCACACACTATGAGAATTAGAGATATTTATTGACAAAGACACAAAATACAAGAAACATTGTACGCAGGACAATGACACCGTAGTCCCCTTCAAAGTAGACACCTTGGGACCTCACACAGTTATCCCAGTCACCATCAGCTGCCTCATCATATTTTCCTGAATCTCATTGATGGTCTGAAATCTCTCCCCTTTCAAAGGTGATTTTAGTTTTGGGAAAAGTCAGAAGTTGCAGGGTGCCAAATCTGGATTGTAGTGGGGCTGAGCCACCTGGGTGATTTGATGTTTTGCCAAAACACTCTGCACAAGACATGATGCATGAGCGGATGTGTGGTTGTGATGAAGCTTCTAATCACCATTTACCCATAGCGGCAGCCCCCTGAATCATCCAAATAGTTTCCACTGAGGAATGTTCAAGTTTACAGCAAAATTTGAGGCAGATTTATTGCTCTACTTGCTGTCATTTTGAATGCGACAGCCACATAGTATACATGCTCACTCAGCAGCATTTACTGCCCCCACTGATTGGTACAGTGAGGCTGTCATTGTTCACACATGTGCATCCCAGTCCCCTCTCCTTGGCTGCCAGGTTACATCAATATCACACAACCCATTCTCGTTATGTTAACAATGACTGGACTTTTTCTGGACAGACCTCGTATATATAAACATATATACCCATGCGCATATCTTTTTTTTCTGTGTAACTCCACATGCTGCAAAAGTCCTTGATATTGTTAGCTGCTGAACTGAGTCCAGGTAGCACAGGCCCTGCATGGGGGAAGGAGTTTTACTGAGCCTGTGAAACTGTGTACTTAAAGTATTGTAATCGATGACCCCCAGCTATGGAGACTCACTAAGCTCTCCCAGCAAGATTGCAACAGCACTCACTTCCTGACCATGATGGCTAGGCCAGGTTAGAGTTCTTCCAAGGTGCTTCATTTGAGGGGCTCCCAGGAACCAACCACTGACCAGTCACCCACCACAAGTCAAACCAACAGTCAGAAAAGCAAACACACTGGAATTGTCCTGGCCACATTGGATGGTGAGGTTATACTCCTTCAGGGCCATGCTATGGTAGTCCCTGTACATATGCATTTTTCCCTGGAAACCACTTGGGTGTGGTTATTTAGATAAAAATAGCCAGAAAATTAAAAGTGTTGGTTATTTGACAATTATCATTCAATTAACGAACAAAGTAGTGTAAACATACACACATGCAGGGTACCTTACACATATATATTTTGATTACTTGAATCTGAATTTTGATTCTGTCTAACATGAATTTATTTTATGTGTTTGAGAGAGTATATCTAAGCAATAAAACAACATACTGCTGCATGGCCAGGTGGCGTGATATGTGGTCTGGGGAGGACAGCTGTAACACTAGTGCCACACAGCTGGAACGAGGGCCTGAGGAGCATTCACACTAATGTGTGCCCGTTCTGGGGACATTCATCCCAGGTAGAAGCATGCACTGTGCCTTTGGCTTCTAACAGCAAGTTGAATTGTTCATGTTTGGATTTAATTTCTGCCTGTGATGCATTTTATTAGAAATATTTAATCTTCCATGGTAGATCAATCAAAGTGAAGTTAATTGGCCAAAAAATGCTAATGATCGGTTATTCCCAATTGTTATTTTGCATATTAAGAACTCAGTGAATTGAAAAGCTATGCAAGAGGCATTATTATTAATGAGAAAACATTTAATAGTAAAATATGGCCAATCTGATTTGCAGTACACATCACCTTACCATGTTATCAACAAATGTTCATTAGGGCTCAAAAAAAAGCATGCTTTCCTTCAGATAATGCACACAAATGCTGTATTCTCCAAACAAAGGTGAAACATAGAGAAGTAAAAATTTCCCATGAGCACTCAGAAAAGAATGAGAAAATTGAGTTTAATGACGGAGAATTATAAGCAAGTCTGTGTCTGGAGAAGAAACAGTACAAGCATAAAGATTGCCTTGTATTGGGAAGAAATTCGTTATTGCCCTGACGAGATTAACCATGGTAATTGGCACCATTTTTTAAAAAAAAACATATTGCGCAGCCCTGTAGAGGCAGTGGTAATGAATAATGTGCACTTAGCCGCACCATTGGTCATTCCCGTCTGATCACAGCCACCTCCCCCATCTGGGAAGATAAATGTGATTTAAATTAATAGCCAGTCCTAAATAACTCCTCAGCTGGTAAACGGCGCATTTATCAGGCCCAGACAGGCAGTGTCCTTTGATTCATGGTCCCCCCCCTACAATGTGAAGGGTGCGTACAAAAATTGTTATTACTTTTTAATAAAGTGTAGCAGTCAGTCCTCAGTCATTTATCAGAAAGGGTGGCATTCTGACAAACACAAATATCTTAGCAGAGGATGAATGAGAGGGATAAAGAACACATTTCTCAACAAAAATAATCACTGCCTAAATAATCTCATAAAAGTCAGTTTTTAAGTAGCTTGAAATAAATGTATTCAGAAAGATACAGGCCTTGTGCATTGTGGAACTAAAAACTAAACGAACTATTTTCATATTCACCTTTGCAGAGAGGAAAATTCTTGTTATTGTCATCAATGCTGAACAACAATATGGATTCAAATATATGTCGAACCAGTTTAAAGAGAGGTGCCCACCAGCTTTCTTTCTGGACTGACAGAACAAAGCAGAAATCTGCTTGTGACCAGCAGACATATGCAAATGTGAACAAAGCAAGTGCCTTAACAACAGGCAACACCTCTTACTACTGTTTTCAACATCCAAACTCATCTTTTGTTGCTTTTAATTGCCACCAATACATTTTTCAGGACAGAAGCCCACTTCCTCAGATTTTGATTTATTTTGTGACTCATTGCCCATGCTTTTCAAAATACACTTTCAATTATCCACATCATTAGATTGGTCAGCAAAAATTACAAAGGAAGCTCAAAGCCTGGTCTCCGCCGAGATCCTTTCTCTCTTAATTAAATAACGAGTCAAACCTCCCCAGTGTCAGCGGGTCATCCTTTCAAAGATATTGGGAAGGTTCAGATTGCTGCCGAGTGCTGATCCCTCCTCAGTAATTTCCTTTGTGCTTCAGGAGAGGAGGCAGCACTGGCAGGATCCTCTTTAGTTACACACAACCACGTTGGCAGAGCCATTGGCCAGACCAACCTTTGTAGGGTGCACAGCGACCATAACCAAAGAGTTCACAACATTAGAAAGGCCTAGGAGCAGAATGTTATTTGCAATTTGTGGTGCTTTAGCTATGATACAATTTTCAGTCCTCACCAAAGTATGATTCTGCAATGAATGGACATATCTTAAGGAAGGGCTGGCTAAAAATCAATTTAACTCTTAAGAGGCGCCAACTCCAGTCTCTCTCCCCCCAAAGGTTCTTCTTCTTTTCCTAGATCAGGCTACTTATGAAGGAGGGTCTTATACTTGAGATTTTAATTCATTAGCAATATTGATATGCATTCTAAGTGAATCAATATGTGTTAAGTATGTAGAGCAAAGTGCAGCATAGAGTGAGTGCTCTGGAAGTGTTGGTATTATTATTGCCTTACTCTGATGAATTCATGTGGCATTCTATGTATGGAAATGGAAATGTAATGCAGATGCAATAAACAAAAGTAAAAATGAGTAAAGGCATCACATTCTTCAGAGGACTTGGTGTTGTAAAGTAACATTCCTCTAGCTGATGGTGACACGGCCATAACCACACAGACTTGTTAACTCGATTGGTGTTTCCACTTCCATGGGTGCTTATTTGGCTGAAAACTATAGCTTTATTCTGGACTAAAGTGTCAGCCAATCTTACCTATGGCCATTTGACTAACCTAGTAATTTCAGGTCAACAAATATAAACTTACATCAGGAAAGAGATCCTAAGGTTGGCCCTACAAGTCAATGTCATCAAAATGAAAGTAGGCATTTTGCTTAAAATGGCCAAAATAATGAAGTATGGCATATACTCCTTGCTGATGCTCCCATTCCATAAAAATGAATAAAGAATAAGTAAAAAATGAGTAAATCTTTGATTTAGGCATGTCAACCCTACAACAACCAGAGAACACAGGTAGCTCTTGTCAATGTGGGTGTTTCTGGGAAACCACCTGCCCAGCCAGGTATAGTCAGTTTCCTTCGAGTCAGGTCAGCACCTGTACTGGATTTTCTGAAACTATCTCACTTCAGGCTGTGCTATTCAATTGTCAGATCAGGCATGCTGGACAGCGTGTTCTGACATTGCTGTGGAAGAATGCGGTTCTCCGCTATTTAACTAAAAGGATTTTTAAGGGAAATAGTTCTTGGGGAGAAAAGTAAGGGCTTGCTTCTGGTATCATAGAGCTATGTTTGACTTCTCTTTTTAAAGTCCACTCCTTCCTGCTTATCATTCAAAATACTTTTAGACTATGGATTCACTTTTTAATTTTTGCATCAAGAAGTCACTGAGAACTGATCGGTCTGTCATGTAGAAAGGAGGTGGTAGGAAGGAGTTGGCATCTGTCAAGGAATGGGACCAGATTTCTTCCCCTAACACAGTTCTCCTCAGGCTCTGTAATGTGGGGCTTAAAGGTGGATACTATTTCCTTGTGCCTTTTCGACTGGTCCTCGAGGTTAGATGCAGTGACCTCCTCATTTAGTTTCCAGTAAAGAAAGAACAGGGTGCCCCAATCCTCCAGCACTCGCCTCACACACAGGTAATAGTCAATCCATTAACCTTTGCTGCCCACTGACCTGCCAGCCTAGCGCCTCGTCGTCCCTGCTTTAATACCATCCCCTTAATAGTGGCTGGCCGCGGGAAAGGGCAGAGCAGTGACTGGCGACTCCCAGGGCCCTGCAATAATAAGCTCCCGCTCCTGGCCCCCCACCTCCTGCTTTGCTACAGTGTCAGCCCCCCCCCTTTTTTTTCTCTTTCTCTTTCTATTTTTTTTCAGAAGCTAATCTAAAAAGAGCTGCGGAGGCAGAGGTCGTGTTAAACTGTAGCGCAAATGTTACTCCTCGATTATCTGGCTGGGGTAAATGTCAACTGCTTCAGGCTAAAGCAATTGGGGAGCGAGTGTGAGGCTGCTACAAAGCGAGGGAGGCAGGGTTGAGGCCCAGGCTCACGTAGAAGAGCACCTGCTTCTCCACTCTCCCTCCCACCGGGGCTGGCCTGCCGGTGCACTTTTTCTTCATCTGAACTTGTCCCCACCTGCACCAGTTTGCAATCACCTCTCTGGTGAGGGAAGGCTCTCCTCTGAATGTCACACACCTGCTAAGACAAAGGGGAGAGCCTTTAAAAATTACATCACTGTGAGCACCCCCATACACACACACATAGTCACAAACCCAGAACATACTCCACACACACTGATGTCTCGCACTAGTGCTTCCCAGACTGTGAAGGGGGGCCAGGCACACATGCATACTCACACGCACACTTACATGCACCTGCATACACACAGATACTTTTTTTGTATAGCAATTTAGCGGTTTAATACAAGCTGAGTACACCTTACAGACAGACTAAACCTGTTATGCAAGCTAAAGTCTTGATTATTTTATATAGAAATTGTCTTTTAGCCCTGCCAGCCAGCCAGTAACAAGAGGCAAGGAGAATAAGAAGGAAATAACTATTCTCTTTGCGGGGAGAGGTAGAATTAAGCTCACCAGTCACTTGCCCCCAAGGCTGGTATCTCTGCAGCACCACTGACCCCTCTAATTGTACCCAAGTTGGTGAGAGCAAGGCTTTATCCTTAGTGAATAAAGCCAGCAGCTTTCAATCAGCGGCTGCCCATAACCCCAAAGCCCAAGATTCTAAGGTTCCATGAGGGGAGGCCTCAGAGCTCCCCCTGCTTGCTGGATTCCATCAGTCAGGACTGAGGCAAGAGGGAGAAGATATCAGGAATGCAGGTTCCACTCTGCTGGACAGGAGAACCTGGACGGTCCTCGGATGGACATTGATTTCATTTTTGCTTCAGCTTTCTTTTTTTCTCCCCCCCACCACCACTGCCCCCATCCCTGTTTCTTTGGTACATCCAGTTCCCCAGGAGACAGAGGAATCTTATTATCATCTAATTTTAGGTGTAGGGATCCAATTATTTACGTATTCATAATTTAAAGCCAAGCAGTGGCAGGTCACCTGCTGTCAAGATGACAGACTATAAATAGCAGGACAGACTCCCTACTTACTACCCAGGCAGTGGGAAGAGGGCCTGGCTGTGAGCGGGTGCCTCAGCCAAGGCCAGGGTCCTTGGGAGCCCAGTCCTGTATGTACCCTGGGAATGCATTTAGAGACCTTGCTTCTAGCACATACTGCCCTCCTTCTTGGGGTACCTGTGCTGAGGCACAGGAGAATTCTGGTGGGGACACTCAGCCTGAGGAAAATGGCTATATCAGGGTGGGAGGCTTAGATGCCTAGGTACAACCCTGTTTAGCTTCTATGAACCCCTAAGGCTCTCACCTCTGCAATACGTCTGAGACACTGAAGAACAGCCTACAAAGGTCGCCACGCCTGGCACCATCCTCTGTTTGTTGTGGTGCGACTTCTGGATCTAATGACGTCAGAGCAAAGTGCTCACACTAGTACTTCCCAGACTGTGAGGGGGGGCCAAGGTGCTGTGATGTGTGTGTGTGTGAGTGTGTATGTGTGTGGGTGTGGGTGTGTTTAATGTCTAACTGATGTGTACAGTTTTATGAAATAGAATGCAAATTAACTCCCAGTAAAAGAAAATTTTAAGTCATAAAATTCCATGCTCACTATTAGCTTGCTTTTAGATTCAACCTATATAACTTCTCTCTGTCCAACTAGCAAAAACTTACTCTCCATGTCTCTACTCTTCTCCTCACGAGCCAAGAATAGGTTTTGGAATAGTTGGCTCCCTGTTGCTGCTGTGAACGTGCATTGGGAAGACTGGCCTCCTGTCTAGCAGTCTAGAAGAGACCAGCACAATCGAGGTCCTGGCTGACAAGGATGACCATCATCCAGCCTCTGGCTCACCAAGCCTGCCCTGTGTCAGCTCTGCCAGAGAAGGGTTGCTGTTTAATCTCCAAAAGTAATGAGATGGTGTTTCACAATCACAACATGACAGACACTGCATGTCTCCAAAGGGAGTCCACAGGGAGCGCCAGAGCCAAGCTGCTCACCCACGAGTGTGTCCCGAGTCCCGGGCAGCAGTTCTCCTGGAGGACAGGAGGCATGGCGAGGTCCTATCCTAGGTGCCAGGCCCTACAGTTGAACACCTGCTCAGCCCTGGGGTAAATGTGCCAGGTTTACCTAGGGTTAAAAAAGAATAAGCTCTTTTAGTGTTTTCCTTTGTGTTTTTCAGAATAGAAAAATTAAATATGTACACAACTGTTTTGTTAAAGCAGTGAGATAAATATGGATAAATGCAAATTGATGATTTATATTTTCCCCTGTTCCAATGAAAATTAGATATTTGAGCACTGAAACATAGAGGATTTAAATTTAATTCTAACTCTTTCAAAAGTTTAATTGTATTTTAATTTTAAAATAATAAATTAAAATGTTATCATGCATTGATATCACATCTTTCTTCAAGGAAATCCCATGCATTCATTAAAGAGGGAAAAAAAACCTTTGTTAGCTTCCTAGGACAGCTTTTGGTGAGAACACTGCAAATGAATTATTTCATGTAGTAATTAACATAAAGGGCACTGCCCAGGGACATGAACTATTTTAAAGCATTATTTATGTTGATCACTTCCTAACAGGACTTTGCAAATATTTATGAAATCCTCATCAATGTTGCTTCTTTTTATCTTTCTACTCACCCAGCCCTGTTACAACCTAATTGAAATACAATAATTATAAATGGGCTTAGTTCCTCAATTTAATTTCCTTGCAAGCAATGCCATTTATTTTTCTTTGGCTTTGTTAACATGCTTTAATTAAAAGATTTAACAAAGCTAAGGAAACGAGATGCTATGGGGGGCATCACACCTTGGGTCCCTTCCACAAAACAACACAATGTGACTGTGTCCAAGTCCACCTCCTGAAGGGTAGGAAGGGAAGCCCTCATTTACCCATGGAGAAAGGCTCTTCCTTATGAGACCAAGTGAGCTAAACCTTGAGGAGTTTCAAGGGCAGAAATAGCACAGAGTCCAGGAGAAAGAGCCTTGCAGTCCATGTTTGTAGCCAATGCTAACACATCCACACTGGTGTCCTTGGGCGGGTAGGTCATTCCATCAAGCCTCCATTTCCTTATTTTCTAAATGGGATGATGATATCTATACCACATAGCTAGTGTGAGTAATGATTGTGTTATTCTGGTAAAGCCCTCACTTAACATAACTATCCGGTCCAAGCTGGTTCTTAAATAATAAATGGGCTCCCCAAATTTAAATAAAAACTACTTTTGAAAAATTAAATGGCAAATGTATTTTTAGAATGGTAATTTAAAAATTCTGAAAAAGCACTTCTACATCTCTTGTGGTATTAGTCTACTAATAATACAAAACATTTTAAATGGATTTGTGAGATACCTTGTTCAATCTCAAAATACTGTATCGCAGATCTTGATGCCAAGGTGCATGGCTATAGGTCTGTTTTGCTTAGGTTTTAAAATCAGTTTAGAGGCACTCTCATCCACCAAGAAGAAGCAACACAGATGTTCAACAACTATCAGGTGTTACATAAATGTTAGCCTTTTCAGTGGTATTTTATCTCAAACTGTAAATTATTATCATGGTTGAGGAACACTTCTTGGTGCAGGCTGAGTTTGAATTGGATTCTGAAGGAAGATCCAAATCAGATAAGTAGATGTTACTGGAAGGTGGGATTTCCCTGGAAGCTTTTGGAGCTGGTGTGGGCACCTGCCTGTCCATGTGTTGGCAGAAGTGAGAATTAAAGGCAAATAAAAGAACTGGGGCTTCTAGGGTTCTTTCCATGCTCTGTTAAGTATGTTCAGATAAATAATGTTCTTCCTTTGCTCTGTGGATAACTCATAATTATACATGATCTTCAGGATTTAAAAAAATCACAGTTTTAGGAAAAGGACCATTTAATGATGGTTACCTTGATGGAAAAAAAAAATGCCACTGCTAAAGTTCTGCTGACACAGTAGGGAGACTGCGGTGCTGGCGTTCTCCCCCAGTCTCCCCTAAGGCGATATGGACTTCATTATTTTAAGTGGATACATACACGGTTACCATCATCGACCACTTTCCTTCTGTGAATCAGAAGACAAAGAACTTATTGTTGCTAAAGAACCCATAACACAAAGAAGGAGGAAAGTCACAGGGCTTCTATTTTTCAATAATGTGACAAAATATTTGGGACCAAAAAGGAAGACAATTACATATGAAAGCCATATCAACATATCTGGAATCTGAATTCAACAGAAAATTTTCTGAAGCTTGCAATTGCCTTAGAGCTTTTCATTTCTATAGCATCAACCTTATGGCACTTTGTGAAAAATAACAACTTACTGTATTTTTTAAAACAGTTGAAAAGTCCTTGGTGCTTTTTTTGGTATCTTCTAACATACTTTCTATTATTAGTAGATACAATATTATTTCTCTATATCTATGCTCCTCAATAAAGTAATCTACTATGTTTTGGCTATAGATATTGCCTTTTTTTAAATTATATTTTATAGATTATGCTATTATAGTTGTCCTGATTTTTCCCCTTTGCCTCCCTCCACCCAGCACTCCTCACACCATCAGGCAATCCCCACACCATTGTTCATGTCCATGGGTCATGTGTATAAGTTCTTTGACTCCTCCATTTCCTATACTGTACTTCACATCCCCATGGCTATTCAGTAGCTACCTGTTTATACTTCTTATTGCCCTCACCTCTTCACCCATTCCTCCCTATCGTCTCCGATCGGGCAATCATCAAAACACTCTCCATATCCATGATTAGGTCTCTGTTCTTGTTTGCTTAGTTGTTTTTTAAATTCAATTGTTGATAGATATGTATTTGTTGCCATTTTATTGTTCATAGTTTTGATCTTCTTTTTCTTAGGTAAGTCCCTTAATCATATAATAATGGTTTGGTGACGATGAACTGCTTTAGTTTTTTCTTTTCTGGGAAGCTCTTTGTCTGCCTTTTGATTCTAAATGACAGCTTTGCTGGGTAGAGCAATCTTGGCAATAGGTCCCTATTTTTCATGACTTTGAATATTTCTTGCCAATCCCTTCTAGCCTGCAAAGTTTCTTTTGAGAAATCAGCTGATACTCTTATGGGAACTCCCCTGTAAGTAACTAACTTCTTTTCCCTTACTGCTTTTAAGATTCTCTCATTATCTTTAACCTTTGGCACTTTAATTATGATTTGTCTTAGAGTGAGCCTCTCTGCATCCATCTTGTTTGGGACTCTGTGCTTCCTGGGCTTGTGTGTCTATTTCCTTCACCAAATTACAGAATTTTTCTTTCATTATTTTTCAAATACATTTTCAATGTCTTGCTCTTTTATTCTCTTTCTGACACCCCTGTGATGCAACTGTTGGGCCTCTTGAAGTTGTCCTAGAGGCTGCTTACACTATCCTCATTTTTTTGGATACTTTTTTCTTCTTGTTGTTCTGATTGGTTGTTGTTTTCTTTTTTATGTTCCAAATCATTGATTTGATTTTCAGCTTCATTCACTCTACTGTTGTTTTCCTGTAAATTTTTCTTTATTTCAATTAGTGTATGCTTCATTTCTGACTGGATCTTTTTATGCTGCTAAGGTCCTCACTAAGTTCCTTGAGCATCTGATATATTGATCATCTCCATTTTGTTTAGTTCTTTTTCTGGAGTTTTGATCTGTTCTTTCATTTGAGCCATGTTTTGCTGTCTCCTCATTTTGGCAACCTCCCTGTTTGTTTCTATGTATTAGGTAGATTTGCTATAGCTCTGAGTCTTGATAGTATGGTCTAATGTAGTAGGTGTCCTATAGGGTCCAGTGGCTCAGCCTCTCCTGTCACCCAAACTAGGTACTTGAGGTGTGCCCTTTATGTGGGCTGAGTACACCCTTCTCTTGTAGTTGACCCTCGGTTGTTGTTGGCAGAACAATGAGAGGTATTTACCTTGGCCAGTTGGCTGCAAGGATTGGCTGTGATCACTGACCACCAACCTCTGCCCTCCGTGGAGGATCAGCTGTGCAGGGGGAGGGTGATGGTGTGCAGATATGGTCTGTAGGTGTACTGGTGCAGGCCAATATCAGCCTCTACCTATGTTTGCCCTGGGCCACCGTGCCTGAGCTGCAAAGTAATCTGAGGTGGCTGCTACTTGTGTTGGGCTTGGAGATTCCCAGATGAAGCCAAGCTATGAATCTTGGTTGACTGCTTCTAGTGCTGGACCTGGGACTCACTGATTCCTATTGTTGCTTATTTGAGAGGATTTAAGAAGTTGTGCAGTATGAGCCAAGACCAACCATTTATATAGAAAAGCAGCTTGGGTGGGCCCATGAGTTAAATGAGGTGGAGTCTCTGAGCATCTCCAAGCCAGGTCAAACAGTGCTAGCCAGTTTGATGGAGTCACAGATATGGCACCAGTTTGCTGGCTCTGTGGCTCTATAAGGGAAGGGTTTAGAAAAGGGAAAATGGCCTCTAGTCACCTTGATGCCAGACACTTCAGTTTCTCCCTGTATGCCACTGGTGCCTTTCAAGCTGCTACCCCAGTGCTGGAGCTCAGAGGGAGTGAGTATGAGTAGGTGAGTCCATGTGTGGGTTCTTTAAGAGGAACTTCTTGGGGCTCCAGCTGTTTCTTCTACCAACTCAATCCCTGCTGTTTTTGCAGCCAGAAGTTTGGGGACTTATCTTCCTGGCACTGGAACCCTGGAATGGGGGGCCTGGTGTAGGGCTGGGACTCCTCATTCCATAGATACCCATCCCAAATTTGTGTCTACAACACGTGGGTGTGGGGACCAGCTGGTTGCATATCTGTGACCCTCCTATCAGTCTGAATGGATGTGGTTTCTTTAATTCCATAGTTGTCAGACTTTCACTCAACTTGATTTCTGATAGTTCTGAGTGATAGTTGTTCTATATTTTAGTTGTAATTTTGATATAGTTGTGTGAAGAGGCTAGCCATATCTGCCTATGCTGCCATCTTGACCCAAAGTCTGGATATTGCCTTTTACTCTTTTTCTTCCTGTGGGATCAGAAAATAAATAAATAAATAAATAAATAAATAAATAAATAAAATCAGAACAAAAATCCAGTCTTACGGAAAAATGAACTCTAGTTTCATTCATTTGCCAAATACTTATTGAGACTTGCTTGAGAATGCTGAGTTTGAAAGGGGTGGCTAGGAGGGGCCAATGCTGGGAGAGAGAAACAACCAGTAGACAGGAGTTCAGTGATTGTAGGACGGTCAGACCAATGCTAAAGAGGGAATAAAAACTCAATAGTCAATTTTAGTGAAGAGAAATGGGATGTTTCTATGATATTAAAGAAAGAAAAAAAATGTTGACCTGAAGCTTATTGTTTTAGGAAATTTTTAAAAAATACAATGCTATTGATAGAATAATATAATTGGTTAATATTATAAGTGTTTTATTAAATATTTTAAGTTCATTCATTTATTTAAGGACCATTTTAGAAAGCTTTTATATGCTAAGTCATATATATTACATATATACACATATACTAAGATATATGTCTGTATCTCTATATCTGTATCTATCTAACAATATTCACATAATCCAGGAAAAAGCACGAAAGGGAAAACAGAAAGACAAAAAATCAGAAAAAAAACAAAAATAGTAATAAAATGGACAATGTACATATAATTGTTTTGATAATTACATTAAATGTAAATAGGCTAAAAGGCAGCAATTACTAAGTTGCCTTTAACTTTTAAAAGACTCAACGATACGCTGTTTTAAGAAATATACTCTAATAATAAAAGCACATATAGATTTAAAGTAAATATAATTTTGTAAAAAAACTATATTTAAATGCTAAGCAAAATATATCTGGTGTGGCTACATTAACACTGAGACTTAAAACAAGGAATATTTTCAAGGCTAAAGAGAGACATTATGTAATGATAAAAAGGTCAATTCAAGAAGACATAATAATTCTATATGCACCTAACAACAGAGATTTGAAATATTTAAAGTAAAATCTGATAGATTTACTTGAAGAAGTAAGTAGATCCAAAATTATAAACTGAAAAGAAATAGGCAACTCAAACTGTAAGCCTGAGAGGCAGAGCAAAGATAAAGATTCCTATTTCTATACTGTCAATGCATAATAAAGAAGCTGCTCTGAACAGCCTCCCCAAACAAAGTAACTTGGGGCAATTCACTAGGACAGTTAAGAACTCTAAGGAATTCTCTCTGCAGCCTGGGGACAGGGTGAGGATGCGTCCTTTTCCTTTTTCACCTTTTTACAATTGCATTTACTTTTACATTTTTACTGTGATAATTTTCATAGTCGTACACAGCGTGTGCTTGTCTAGTATATTCATTGTGCAGCTAATGGTTATCAGCATTTGCCAATCTTGTTTCATCTACTTCTCAAGGGGAATGTCTCAAAATTTAACTAAAAAATTTTGTCCAGCGCACCCCAATTCTTCCTCCACACAATCGTGTGGAAGGTGCATCGCATGGGCTGCCTTGCTCAGTGAGAACAATGCATCCATCCAAGAGAAGTGGGGCTGATGACCGCACTCCCCTGCTAGCAGGCAGGCCAACTGACAACAAGGACCCCAGGCACCATGGCAGACTACTGGGTCCAGGTATTGTCAGGACTGAAACGGTTTACTTACCGCCCTAATATCCTGCACCCGAACTGGGAATAAGACCACTTCCAATGAAAGAGCATCCTCTTCCCAATCCTTTGGTCTCCTGTTTGCACATTTTGGGGGCAAATGCACCAGGGATTATTGGGGATTCTCCAATGCTCATCCAGGGGCAGACCCAGTCTCATGGAGAGAAGACAAGCAAAATCAAGTGTGCATCCTATAAGGAAAAAGACACTCATTTTAACGGAACCTCCTTTAGTTTGAGGTTATGCTTTTTCTCCGTTTCTGCTACTAGAATATTGATTATTTATACCCATTTATTATCATCAAAGAGAAAAAAATTGGTAACAAACCTATTTTGAACTTCAAATAGGTTTTGATACTTTATTTGTCCTGGAAATATCAAAGTATGTGAACCATTAATTTGGAAAAAAAAAAAAAAAAAGGAAGTCACTAATCCATTAATGAATCAAGAATATCAGCACTCCAGGGTGCTGAAAGCCATTTCCCTGAAACTGCATGACCCATATCTTCATGACATTGTGTCTATGTATGTGTCCACTTCGCCCAGAGTTGTAATTCACCAGGTGAGACATACCCTGTGTCACAGGACACTAGTCAGTGAGATGCCATCTCTGCTTTTGTTGGCCACTGTTATGGGTCATTGTCCAGATTCCCAGCTTTCTGCCTGCTCCAGGCACTCTGTGAGTGAGTTTCCCTCCAAGATTCATGGAATTGTTCACCATGTTCAGAATTGGCCATCATAACAATGAACAGAGTTACACTGAGAAGCAAGGGGTGACTTGAAAATTCAATAAAAAGAAAGGTAGAATCTTGCAAATCAAGAGAAATGAAAATCCTTCTATCAGGAATAAAGTTGAGAATTTACCCAGCAACTGCCTTTTGCAGATATGACAGCCCTCTCAGAGGCTCCCTCACCTCCTCTTGGTGTTTGTGCATTTTTTCTGTGGCTGGACTGTCAGCCTGCAGGGAACATCCCAGGGTTTTCAGGGAGCAGGCCTAGTGCTTTCAGAAAAGAAGAATGACACCCATTATGCTGCCCTCCTGAGGCTGGGCTGCAGTCACCTACTGTAGCCCTGAAGGTGGTCAGGGCCTTCTAAAGAGCAGGGGCAGAACCCTAAGGCAAAGAGGGGAGAAACAGCAAATAGCATGAGGGAGACTGGGTAAACACTGTGCTGACTATTCGTGGGTTTGTAACCGATGTGACTGATGGACAGGAGGGTCTGAGGAATGACAGTTCACAGACCTTCGGCCTCAGGAACCTCTGCAGTGGGTGACTCATGCCTGCTCATGTGTGGCACATTCCCTGCCAGCACCCTGACAGGGGCTGTGGTCTACCTGGTGGCCTCTCATCCCTTTGTTGCCTGTGTTCCTCCTGGTATTCTGGACCCAATGAGCTGAGCTCTGCCAAGCAAGGGAGCAAGGACTACCATGTAAACAGAAGGAGCTACGACCATGCACAGCCATATGGACAGGCTGCTGGACACCATCATCAGAAGGACCAGAGAAAACACTTTTCAGTCCATTTGACTTTCACTTATAATTTGGTTCAAAGGCAATACAGGGGGCCCTGAATATTCACAATGAGCAGTTTTTGCAAATCCTGCTTGTACAAGTCACATCAATAACTGAGACCACATTCCACTGCCTTTATTTTCTGCTGACATATAAAAATGAAAAAAAAATTAATGGTTTTTTTGTCATCAAAATGGTGCACACTCTGTTGACCTTAGAGTTCTGGAGGCTGAACTCATTCTCTCTTTCCTCACCTCCTTGTAATTCCTCACCCTCTTATCCCACAGTGTCCCATGTGCATGCTCTGTCTTCGTTCAATCATTGTGAGTGTGTAAAGTGACTTTGTAAGTGGAAATGCTCCTAGGAGTATAGTCCTCACAATAAAAATCTAAAGCAATGCCTTCCAACATAACACTAAAACACCAATCCTTACCACATCTGTGTTAACCCCTCTCCTTTTGAATCATTTTGTTGGTTTGTGGGTTCACCTAGAAAATAGGAATATCTATTTTGTAGGGTTAATAGTAAAATTCAGGCTAACTTAACAACTTTCCAAAATTAGCCACCTACTAGATTACTGGAAGCTAATTGTGAACTCTAAGATGTTAACAAGTGTTCATTAGATTTATTTTTTAGGAGCATGAGTCACACAGAAGAATTTTCTTTGCACTAATGCAAGCAGACATCCACATGTCAAAACTGAACATCTATGGTCCTTGGTCTTTCCTCAGGAGTCATCCATGAAGGGTATATGTACCTTCATTTTTTAAGATTTTATTCATTTATTTTTAGAGCGAGAGAAAGGAAGGGAGAAAGAAAGGGAGAGAAACATTGATGTGCAAGAGAAACACCAACTGGATGAATGAGTTGCCTCTCTCAAGAACCACAACCAGGGACCCTGCCTGCAACCCAGGCATGTGCCCTGATTGAGAATCAACAGGTGACCTTTCAGTTTGTGGGACAATGCCCAATTCCATGAGCCACACCAGTCAGGGTATCATATACATTCTGACAATGTGAGGGCTGGCATGCAGGTGCAGAGAGTACCCAATTAGTACATGAATGGGCAGGCTTTACCTCAACTCACAGACAAGAGATTTCCAGGGAAGTTTAAGAAATGTTTTAGAGCTACCACTGACATTTGACAGACCATGACCATTCCTCAGAAAGATACCACAGGTTATAAAGTCCTAAGTGGCTACAGGGCCGAAGCTGCTGGTCTGTTCCTGGACACAGGAGGTGCAGCCGGCAAAACCGGAGGTCCCAACAGCAGAGCACAGATGGAGCAACCAGCAACCACACACACTCAGACTCTTAAGGGTTTTCTCTCCACATTTGCAAGATGACGCTCAAGTGCCTAGGCTCCTTCCAGAACACCAGCCACCACCAATACTACCCATTAGTTCACAGACAAAGACAGGCCAGAGCACTTGTGTTCTGTAAAACCTATCTTGCTTGGCAATGTAGAGCATTAAAAACAGTGGGAGGTTTTAATGAGATTCTTTTATTCCCAACTCCAGTTTGCAATATAAGCTTTATGAACAGAGAGATGAGTAATCATTTGGACCTTAAGTTTAGGGTAGAAAAAATGGATTCAATCATTTCCTTCATCAGCCATCTTCAGAGTTCAAACCCCACTCAGGGCAGCCAGGAGATTTTATCTTGGGATCCCTGCACGAGACACTGAAATGGGGAGCAGGAAATTGGACTGTTCTGACACAGGAAATAACAGCACTCTGTCAAAATCTACAGGAGAAACATGTGTTCAAATTTTCTGTCAATGCCCAACATATCTGATCAGAGAATGAGCTCAGACAAAATTACAGGAGTCGGGTAATATCTGTGCAGGGCAGCATCCCCTGTACTGTTGCAACAGAAAATGTGTGCCCATTTGAAGTGGCCAAGTGCAGTGTTCTTCAACACACACACACACATTCTAAAAATTTGGACATGCATATTACATGTACCTCAAAATTCTATAGCAATTATGTACAGCCAGATTTTGGTTATCAATAGTAATTCACAATTCACATCCAAAATAAAGGAAGATCTCCCTATCAAAATGAGGCAACAGGAACTGGATTAAAAATAGCTGAAATTATATACACATTTGTGGTCTTATATTTGATATAATCTATTATTTAGTATATATTATATCCTATACTACATATGTCAGAGAAGGAAAACTCTGACTCCAAAAAACCTCCGCTGCCTTGCGGCATACCTCTTCAGGGGAAAGGCTAAGGGAGTAAACCCCGACAGAAAATCCGGAGCTGGAGTCCCTAAGGCGGTTTGACGTTGTAGTCAACACCGGCAACTCCTGTGGCGCACCTGAAGCCAAGCTGTATTGACTCCGTCTTTCCCTTGGACCCTTCAGCTGCGAAGAGAGGGGGGGTCTGCTGCATGGGCAACAGCAGACCCTCCATATCACCCTGCCCAGGCTCTGTAGCTTCAGCTTCACTGGAGAGGACACTCCAGCGTCATCGCAAGATGTCGATTCAACACGGGAGGAGACAGATACCGTGTCACTCCCGAGTCGGACTGCACAGCCATTCTCGGCGGTGCAGATAGACTCTTAAGAAGCTACACCATCGTCTCTCAAGACGGATGGCTGCCGCCGCCGACGACTACATATGTCATATATAAGGTAGTGTACACTATATATAAAATATGATGGTGTGGTCACCAAGCATGTGGTTGAATCTCAGGTCCAAATTTTAAATGCCCCACTAAGTCTCAGGCTGTTCCAGCTAAAGTAGAACCCAGCTGACTGCCTGATGGACCACAGCCCACAGACCCCACAGCCTCATCCCCTCTTCTACAACAGAGGCAGCTTTGAGAACAGTGCTTTCCACCAACCTGCAGTGATGCCCTTGAGAAACTCACCACACCCTGTACAGTTTTTCTGGGTTTATCGATGCTTTCTGGCCAAGGTCAGAAACGGGTTAGTGGTTAGACCCACACACCTGACATATGCCCCTGATGATCTTGCAGGGTCAACGTTGTGGAGATGAGCTATGGAAGTGGTAAGTAATAACTTCCCATGCAGAATCACCACAGGCCTTCAGATCTCGTTTAATGTACCCAATTAATTTGATGGATGCCCTTTCTATGTGAAATAGATGTACCCCTCAAACCCACAACAACAAAGGAGGCAAAGACAAGGTTTCCCAATGGACAGGTACAATGTGCGTGCTGCTTGAGTTGAAGTGGCCTATGTGGACATCCAGCCTTGACAGCTAATAACCGCCAGGGATAGTTTGAGAGCAGCTCTTCTAACCCACTCATTGCCTCATCCACACATGTGACCAGAGCATGTTGTCACCCTGATGCAGGCAATACCTATTGCTGTTGTCACAAATTCACAGATTTTGTGACATAAACAACACAAAGTCAATCTTCTATGCTTTTAGAGGTCAGAAGTCTAATAAGGGTCTCAGGGATGTTTTCTTCCAGCAGCTTCAGGGAGAATCTGTTCTGCGTTGTTTAGCCTTTTGGAGGTGTATGCACTTCACTCATGGCTTCACCCTCCATCTTCAAAGTTAGTGGTATGGCACCTCCTGTCTCTGACTCTGCTTACAACCTCGTATTACCTCTGGCTCTCCGACCCCACTGCCTTCTCTTACAAAGCCCCTCTGATTGCACTGAGAACTCCTCCAAATTAAGGATTATTTCAAAACATTTAACTCAAATATCTTCTACAGTTTCTTTTGCCATAAAAAGTAACATAGTCACTGGTCCCAGAGATTAGCACGTGGGCATCTTTGGGGGTATAATTCAACATACCACACCTAAAGAATGTCTGATCATCATAGCAGCTGACCCATGCTCCTTGGAGAACAAGCCACAGTTATGCAAAATAAAATTCCATGCACATGCTGCTGGGGTGTTGTAAAGCCTGGAATGTTGAGGCATGTGTACATGCTAATAACTGTGTGGGCCCAAGTCATCACAAAAGAACTTTATTCCATAGGCTTTGAGGATCCAGACCTCTATATGTCTGCAAGAGAGTGTTGATCCAATGTCACGTCATGAGGACAAGGGTAGCTCTGGACAAAGGGTCCCTTTGGTGTTCCTCTGTGCACAGGTGGGCTGAGGTGGAATTGGATTTGTGTTCTTGTTGGGAGCAGATCAAATCCCAACCTGCAGCAGCCAGAATACAGTGTAGGGGATGTGGCACAACAGAGGGGTGGCTCAGGTGATCCCAATGTTAGGTCAGCCCAGACGATGATGATGGGGGCTGCAATGCAGGGGAGATGAGGGAAATGGATAAAGTGAACATAGGCCTGAGGGTTTCAAGGTACTTAAGGGGAGCCAGGGCAAAAGAGGAATTCAGGGAGACTGGCATTCTGGGCTTGTCTGGGATGGGAGACTGGATCGAGGAAAATCAGGACTTGGGCAAGCTCAATTCAGATACCTCAGTGGAAATAATGAAGCAGGAATGAAAGAGCGAGACTGTGTTGCCAGCTTGGAAACTGCGAGCTCTGCTCTTCCCCGAGCAAATGAAGAAGGAAGGTGGGTGGAACCCTGTCCTGAGCTTGGATGGGAGGCCCGTGGCATCAGAGACTCATTCTGACTAAAATGTTCATTCTCAAAAATAGCCTGGCTCTTCAGGAAACACCATTTTCTGAGAGCCTAGCCAAATTGGCCACTTTGTTAACTGGCCTAAGCTACTTGCTCTTGACTTGGCCGATGTTCAAAGCTGATTGACAGTCATGGCCAAGGCCCCCAGGCAGATTGTGTGAAGGAAGCTGAGGGCTAGGGGAACTCAGTGGTCAACCTTAACCCCACTTCAGGTGAGGGATCCCTGACTCCAGTGTGTCTTTGAGCAAGGCATATTTCCCATGGAAGTGTGAAAAGCCACTTAATATGTTGGTAAAGCCTCAAATATTTTGGGACCCAGATAGCTGCACAGATATAAAGGATGAAAATGGGGTGTGTGTGTGTGTGTGTGTGTGTAGAGAGAGAGAGAGAGAGAAAGTGGTTGATTTTCCAATAATACTGAAAAGAAGTAAATATGGGAATATGTGGGGGGGACAGGATTTTGTTTACTCTCTGCCTATTTCTTCTTTTCCTTTAATATGTTGCCTCTGGAAGGATGGTTGCCCCCGAGGATGTTATATTTAGAAAAGCAGTTGGAGTGAGCAGGGTTACCTTTCAAATCCTCCAGCAAGCTGATGAAATAAGGCCTTCCTGTGTGTAGCTCTAAGGCACAATTATGTGTAAGCAGGACCCCCTCTGAGAATTCATGGGAGAATCCAAAACTGGAGATAGAGTCAGAGCCCATTTGTGTCTTATTTAACATAATTATTCTGCCAGCTAATCTTTTGCTACTGCATCTGTCCTCTTCTGCCTATACACAGAAATAAAAGATCAGACACTTACACGGTTCCGTTCCTGAGCCACACGCTTTTGTTATCTGAATGATCCCATTGGATTGCAGATTATTTTGTAAGGTTATGAAACTATAAATATGTAACCAAGTGCCCAATCATCCTTCTATTTGCATAATGCTTCCTATTTTTAAATGCTTGTATACTGTATCAGTCTTCACCCTAACCTTGTGTGCTAAGCTTGGCAAGTAGACATAAATATATTTTTCAGATTAAAAAACATAACAAAATGTAGACAGTACAAATTAGGGTCCCACAGCACTAAAACTGGCCTATGCAAGCCAGCAGGGATTGCTCCCGCATGCCTCTCCCAGCCCAGTGACATAGGTGGCAGCAGGGTGGGAGTTGACGATGGCTGCCCAGGGTTCCAGCCTGTCAGTCCCTCACAAAGCCCAGGAAACAAGCTTCTGCTGCTCCTCTTTCTCCTCCTTCTTCTTCTCCTTTCCTTCCTCATCCACTAAGGGACTCTCCTCCAAGGTAGCAGCATCTGCTTAGAGCTGACACCCAGTACAAAGCCACACCCAGGAATGTTAGGACTTAGAAGCATTCTCTCATTGTTTAAAGTTACACGCATCCTCTCAATGAGTTACAGGACAAACCTATAAATCCACCCAGCAAAAGTGACATTTTTCTCTTGGATATCACATGCGTGGTGTGTTAGAGCCATAGTTAGGCTTTGAGCCAAACCCCCTTGTATTTGCCTTGTGCAGAGGCACCCAAACTTCCCACTCACTGAAACTGTTCTCTTGTAAAATTTCTGTCTTGGGTGCAAGACGCTCCTCATCTGTACACTGGGAGAATGACAGGCCTACAGCCCCCATGTACAGGACATCTGGAAGATGAAAATGAAGAACAGGTATTATTCATATTGTTAAGTATTGCAAACCTGAGAATCCCTGTGGATATCAGCTATTGGGTATTTTGAGAGCAAAACTAGAAACTTGGATATGTGTTGTTTTTTTTTAATTTGTGAAGGCTGACATAAGTCAAAACCATTATATTAAGTCTCAAATAATTAGATGGTTTCATTTAAAACATTGAAAAAATTCCATTCAAGTTGAATGAGATTTGTGAGTCTGCAGCGATTGGTCTTGGCAGGGTCCTTAGTGGAGGCCTGACACGGTACAGAACATCCTCGACCAAGCCCTGTGCCTCTGTCCCCCTCACCCTTTACTTCTCTGGGCTCAGTAGTGTGCCTTAGGAATAGACAGATTCTGGAAGAGACACAGGTCCCCTCCTAGCACATTGCCTGCCATGCTGAGAGTGGTTCAGTTCCCACTTCACTGACATAAATTTGTCTTTTCAAAGGGCAAGCTCTGTAAAGTACATGAGGTTTTCTGAGTATCCCACACATTTTATAAAAATTAAATGTGCAGTTGTAACTAATCACAAAACGAAAGGAGGCAAGACACACATGCTCATGAGCACATTGATTGCAGCTGCTGAAGGACACTTTCGGACCCAGTCCCATTCTGTCCAAACTCGCCTAGCTATCCTGCAGAGGAAGACAGTGAATTGCTCACCCAATGGCTATACTGTAAATGACCTATTATTTAACTTGATAGTTGAACTAAGAGATTTGTACTCATGAAAACAAAATAGAACCAAAACTTTGAACAGGGAAAATATGTCATAGTACATCTCATTTGAGTCTTGGGAGAGAGGTGACTGTTTCTCTAGAATCCTAGCTCAACATGCTGAGGGTTTTACTGAAACAATGTCAAAATTCACATTACTTCTGCGTGATACCATCTCAGGGCACGTGGCAGTTTTGGACAGACTATTTCTACAGGGTTTATTGCTCCAATGTAATCCATCCACCACGGAGTACTGCCAACATTCAGCTCTTCATGAGCAGTTACAAACATCTTGAAGATGCTTCTGCAGCTAGACATCCAGGCAGGAAACCTTAAGGGAGTATGTGCATGTGGGGGCTGTGGGCACAGGAGGTGTCTGCAGTACATTGGAGAATGCAGCCTCCTCTTAACAGAGCTTCATCTGTGTTTACAGGAACGATCTGTACATACTTTGTTCTGGACTCATCATGTCCATGTGTGGCGTCTACCTTCTTGCATTGCTTTTCTTTTACCAATGACACTGCATTATCAGGATACACATTGTTGTCACCCAGACCACTGACACTGGTCGCTCACTGATCTTTCTCCACCATTACTGATTGGCTTTAGTCCTCCCTCGATACTGTCCCTGAGATGACTTTTTCTAACCCCACAAGGAATTATGGTCCCCACCTCCTGTTTGGAAACCTTCACTGAGACCATGTGACACTTGCTATTTGCAAACTGTAAGCTGATTTACTTATTTAACACATCATTATGCATAACACTCCATGCCGATGCACATATTCATTTTCTGTTTCTAATTTTTTAAATTGAATAAGTACTTGAAGATTCTGGAGAACCAGAGTTGGATCAGTAAATGTGGAAACTCCGAGGTCAGTTAAGATTGTGAAGGTGTAAAATAAACAAGATAATGAATGTAAGAGAGTAGATCAGAACAAAAAAAGATGCCAACATGTTTCAGGGGCTACTCTACAGGAAGACGATTTGCACCTGTGACTGGCCAGAAGACTCCCCCCCGCCCCCCGCCAGGGAAGCCAGAGCCCTACATTTCAGTGCCCCTGTGGTCTCCTGGAATTTGGCCTAGTCTTCTTCCACACAGCTTCTGCCAGAATGACTCAGACCAACCATCCCAATCTGAGCCCAGAGCCACACCTTCCCATGCCTGTGGGGACAGTGCTCTAAGGACCCCTGTCCACATCCAGTGCCAACACCTCCACTTGGCCTTGTGTCTTTTCTCACATCCTCTCTGCCTGGCCCAGGGCAGCACTGATCTGTCATAGAGAGAACCTATGCCCTTTCTATGTAGTTTATCTGAACCCCGAGGCCTTCTATCTGTTTTAAAACTCACCAGTGTTTGGAAAGATTAAATCTAATAGCATTTGTAAAAATTTTTAAAATAATTTAAAAATAAAATGGACAGTGCAAATGCAAGAATAATTATACATAAACAATTAATAAGTAGAGAGATTCCACAAGTGGAAACCATGTGAATATCTCAATGTGAATGTTCTGGTCTCTACATAATGCAATTAAGTTACACAAACTGTAATTAAACCCCCACCTACTATGACAGCATCCAATATAGCATGTTATAAAACAGCTTCCACAAGGCACGTGCTACAGAAAGGCTATACGCAATTTGCTTCACCTTCTGTTTGCACTTGAACTTTTCAATCAATAATGTCAACTAATCAACTAGACCCACAAGGACCTGAGAGGTAAGAGAGAGGCCCTGGCCCCCACCTCACAAGGAAACCTCTGTGAAATGCAGTCCCCATGGCTACTTGCTGGCTCCCTGGTTACTGGTTGAGGACCTCTTTGCAATGGAGAGTGGCTGGTGTCAGCTGGCATCATTTCAGTGGGGCTCAGCTCCATAATGTGAGTAGGGCTCTTACTTATCCAGCCCACTTGGGCACTCATTCTGCAAAGAGAACGTCCTTACCAGACTAACATCTAGTAGGGAAGAAAGGCAAAGAAGCAGTGAAATCTTGGAGATAAATAACACTGAGCAGGAGAATAAGACGGGTGGAGGTGGGATGGGGAGGTAGAGACAGAGAAAGATATATCAGGAAAGGACAATGCAGGTGACACTGGAGGACAGATATGCAGCAAGTGAAGAAATAGCCATGAAGATAACCTTGGACAGAGCTTTCTGGTGACGGAAACTGCAAGTGCAAAGGCCCTGAGGTGGGGCATGATCGGTGTGTTTTAAGAGCAGGATTGAGGCTGTGGCTCAAGCAGGGAGAATACAGAAATGAGCTGGGAGAGGACAGAGATCTCAGACAGGGTTTGAGGGTGTGATTATGAGGACCCAGGCTTCCATTCCTAATTGGCTGGAGACCATGGGAAAGTTTCAAGTGGAGGAAGAGCGGCATCAACAGAGTCTGCCTTTTGCTCGTTTGCCTTACACTTGAAGAACAGGAGTATTTCTGCCAGGTTGAGGAGGACCTCAGAGGGGAAGCAGGAGACCAAGACCACCCAGGAGGCTGCAAGAGAGGGAATACAGGTAAGAGGAAGTGTGCCTATGCCAGAGCCACAACAGGACAAGTTGGGGAAGGGCTGGCCCCAACATATTTTCCAGGGCCATGTGACAGGATTTGTGATGGTTACAAGATAGAAACAATGCAAGGGTAGCTTTGTAGTTTGGCTGGAACAACTGAAGGATTGACCACAGCTGTCAGAGTGCAATGAGTGGGGAACAGGTAGGAAAGCATGGTTCCCTGGGAGCTGCGTTGCATGCGTACACTTCACTATCTTGTATCCGGAAAGGACATTCACACTCCTGATAACTATCCTTGAGATTGTTGAAATGCTAAGGGTTCAATTCTGGAGAAATCCAATGGGTCACATGCCTTCCTGGGTATATAATCTCCCCAGCTCTTATAACCCACTGGGGTGGTGTTGATCTCTAGAATCCAAACCAGTTTATGAAAATCGCTGGAAGCTGAACACCAAATTATCACACACAGAGCCATCCTCTCCATGGAGTCCATGGCCCAGTTTCCTAATTTACTGACTCAATCACATTAACTAGTCACTGAAATGGGTTTGACTCTTCGGAGATTTTCTCCTGATTCTATTGGCAGCTGTGGGTGGTAGGATTCAGGCTTTCTGTTCCAGATTTGGGGGGAATTCCACAGTGTATGAATGTAAAATAAACAGCTCACAACATGATCGTGGGTCAGAGAAATTGAAAGAAAATTTTTCTCCAACAGCAGCACAGATTAGGTAAAAACAGGATTGTTTCACTGTCCCTCAAAAAACCTCTCATACCTGGTTTAGGAAAGATGACTCCAGAGTCAAGTGAGGGGGCCAGGAATGGAGGTACACACACACACACACACACACACACACACACACACACACACCGCTGCACACTGGGGGCCTTTCCCAATAATGGTAAGACAGTTTGCTTCTCACATCTGCAGCTGAGAGAGAGGGAGAGGTGGGGATGAAAGGGGGTACTGGGCCCTGCCAGCTGCTGCTGCCACCCCTCCTGCTGAGCCTGGAGCCCTGGGCCTCATGGCAGGCAGAGCAAGCTGTTGACATCCAGACTCGTGCTACTCAGGGACAGTCAGCTGATCCGAGCCAGTGTGGCTCTGGTCCTCATCTGGGGAGGGGAGCGGAAATCGGTGCCCACAGTGAGAACACAGACCAGGCTCAGAACAGATGGCTGGCTGCCTGCTCAGTGCTGTTTCTGGGGCTGTTTACATTCATAAGTGACTAATTTTGACATGTTATACTAGTAACGGAGTTTTTCACTGTGACCCAGTAAACCATGTGCCTTGTGCCAGGGCTGAATGGTTCAGTTCTGGAGCCCTGAGTGGTCTCTGCTCTACACAATGCTGCAAAGATGGCCAAGACCATCATGATGACCAAGGCATCACCCGAGATGTATTGTGTGAGACAAACATGCCTGTATCCTGCTTAGGGCAACTGAAGCATTTAATCAAAGCCAGAAGTTGGGTTTCTCAAGTTTATCTCCTTCGCCATCATCACCAGTCTGCACATATTTGCAATGACAGGAAGTAAAATCAAGAGGAAAAAAACAAAGCAAACTGTCACCTGAGACTGGGGATAAATAGAGAGCTCATCCACATTGGCCTTCCCAAGTCAACAGGTAGCTTCCTGGTGGTGACCATCACTTTGTGCCTGAAAACTGAACTGCAGGGATAAGAACCAATATCAGGGAGATCTCATAGCTTCTGTGGATAGAAATCCCTCTGCAATGATTGGCTCTCCCGACACATTGGGGCCACATGCAATTCAGGGCGCAGCCCAAACACACAATCATGCCCAAGGGGAGAGAACTGTGAAAAAGGACACCAATGAACTGATTTGTGGTTCATCATAAGTGTGGTTCAGTTAAGGATGACTCTGGGCAAAAACTCAAGCAGCTTCTTAAGTTTCTCAAGACCGGTCTGCATGGTCTGATTCTGTAGCCTATAAATCAAAAACCACCAGTAAAAACAGGCCATACAACTCACCTACCCATGGCAGCCAGATCCTGCTTAAAAATGTACCTGCAATTGACACCCTGTGACGAGTGATGCCAATGTTAGTTATTATCATTATTCTTATTCTAAATCTGCCTCCACATTCTAGCTACTTTCACAACTAAAATTCAGAAAGTATACAAAAAGCATAAAATAAGTCTTTTGAATTTGAGCCAATATTCTTATATCAGCTCCCTATTAACATATGAGCATGTATATTTATGTATGTAGTATATATATATATATATATATATATATATATATATATATATATATATATGAAGTCGTCGGCAGCCGTCCATCTCGAGAGACGATGGTGTAGCTTCTTAAGAGTCTATCTGCACCGCCGAGAATGGCTGTGCAGTCCGACTCGGGAGTGACACGGTATCTGTCTCCTCCCGTGTTGAATCGACATCTTGCGATGTCGCTGGAGTGTCCTCTCCAGTGAAGCTGAAGCTACAGAGCCTGGGCAGGGTGATATGGAGGGTCTGCTGTTGCCCATGCAGCAGACCCCCCCTCTCTTCGCAGCTGAAGGATCCAAGGGAAAGACGGAGTCAATACAACTTGGCTTCAGGTGCGCCGCAGGAGTTGCCGGTGTTGACTACAATGTCAAACCGCCTTAGGGACTCCGGCTCCGGATTTTCTGTCGGGGTTTACTCCCTTAGCCTTTCCCCTGAAGAGGTATGCCACAAGGCAGCGGAGGTTTTTTGGAGTCAGAGTTTTCCTTCTCTGATATATATATACATATATATATATATTTAAATATTGTTAACATTCAAAGTATTATTGTACCATACTTAATCTAATTTTTTATTAATTCTAATAGTTCATTAGAAGGAATACTCCTCTATCTGTGTTTATAAAGTACTCATTTTAAAAGTCAATAATTCATCACCTCATCCAGTCTTAACAAATAAGTGATTGTTTACATCATTTCATACATTTTTTCACACCTGAGAGCCAGGAACTGTGCTTAGTATTTCCGGAGATGCATAATAAAGTCGCATGTGATCTTTGATCTGACTAACCTTGGCAGAATAGAAAGTCATATGACCATTTACATACCATGTCAAAGAGGTAGCACTATAAACATTGAATTAACATTTAATGCTGTAAAAGTCCCTACAGTGTCACTATAAGACAAATTGGGTGAGCTGTTTATTACCTGATAACAAAGGGAACCCAGATATAACACAATCTAGCTAAGATTTTAAGATAATACAAGACAAAAATCTAACCACTCTTTAAACAAACGAATCTGGCAGATTTTGTAACTAGCCATCTATCAAGTATATAACTTACATCCTAATATGTGTAATTAGGACATAGGGACTTTAGAAATATCCCAATTCCTCCAAGAGAAAGTGTTAGTGCCTTTTGATATAAATACCTACCCAGTAAAAGTGGTTTGATGGGAATAGCAGATTTGTATCTTAACCACATTTTGAAAACACATTTTTAGTTATCCATATATCCCCTGCTATTGAACTGAGAGCTATGTAAAAAGAATTTTTGTTGTATATGTGTGCTTGCAATATAGTGCTCCTGTGAAGTTGATCACAAATATTGGGAAACCTAACTTTGTGCAGACTTAGACAATTTTAGGCTGAAACCACTCACTGTCTCAAGGGACAATCTCCATGGCAGTAGACTGGCGCTGTTATGCAAATCCATGGGCACGCAGAGTGGCAAACACCATCCAGGCAGGAATTATCTAATCGTGTCTCTTAGAGCTGGGCACAGAGCTGGCATCTGGGAGCTTTGCCATAAATATTTACTGAATGTTGGAAAGATTCTTAGAATCACGTTGACACTGCATCACTGCCCTACTGTAGATGCTGTCCAGGGAAGGGAATGCCTGAGGTCCTTGGGCCCTGAGTTGGGAGATAGTTTTTAGATATTGTTTCTAGTAACAACTTCATGGTCCCCCTAAAAGCTGGTTATGTTATTTTAAAGCACTGACTTAGAAATCTTCACTTTTAAATAATACTTTAATGTGCTCCAACAAGAACAGCTTAGACGCTGCAAGTTTGTAGAATATGTTTCTGGTCAGCACTATAACAGATTGTGTACATAACATATAACATGCACATGAATACACACAAACACCTATTCATAGGTATGACTCTACCTTGCTTTAAAGCATTCAGCTCATTGAGGGAAAATAGTTTTTAAAAATATCATGGATATTAAGAGGTATTTTCATTGAAGTATAAATGGTAAATGGGTATCAAATAGAAACTCAAGTGGTGAATAAAAAGGAAAAGCAAAACACTTGCAGCAGCTGTTTGAATGGAGCACAGAGTGAAGCAACAAGAAAGTGCCGTCTTCCCTTGCCCCCAGGCAGGTATGTCAGCACTGACACGCTGCCTCCAGGGAAAGCTGTGAGGAGAAGAGCATTTGCCCTTATGGACCAGAGATCAGGATCTGTGGGAGAGCAGTTCTGTGCATCATAGTCTGGAGGATCAAGAGGAAAACATGGACCATGGTGACAATAATAAGCTAGCAGGATACCTGACACTGTCTTCAGCTCTCCAGTGCTCCTCAGCAGGGGGTGTGGGGCACCACTGAGGATGGATATAAAGGAGTATTTGTGTGTGAAGCAGGAATACACATCCCAAAGCATAAGAAAGACCACCACTCTGGTCTGGAAGGACACTAAAAAAGATGCAGTCACTTGGGGTGGGTGAAATCCATGTCATCTGTAGAGCATAGGCTTCTGACGTGTGAGTCTAACTGCTGGATCACATGGGAAGAGGGCATGTGGCATGACAGCAAGTTATGAGCAGTTTTATTTCAGTCCTAGTTGGTGAAAGTACCAGAACCACCGTGGGAGAAGAGCTGGATGCCATCGAGGCTCATTTCATGAGTGGCCACCTTAGGAAAACTTGTCTTACCTTCCTTGAAGGCCTCCTCTAACAGACTTTCTTCTGTCTTTCTGGCATGGGCACCTGGCAGGTAGCAGGTGAGCAATTAGGCATTCATGGAATGAACCCAAACATGAGTAATTGGTTGGGCTACATGGGGAGAAGGGCTGTGGATCAGATTCACTCAGGATAACTGCTTTGTGGAGCAACATAATCCACTGGTGGTGAGACATGGTCTTGTGTGAGAACAGGGAATTTCTAGGTTTTGTCAGAAGAGTGAGTCTCTGGTTGCCATGTTTTGAAATTCTGCCCAGAATTTTAGCGATGAATAAAAAGTGTCATGGCAGAGTTTTGAAAGCCCAATTTCTGCCTTACCATTTGGAAGTTTCATCTGTTTTTAAACATCTTCTCCATTAAATGAGTAAGTGCATCTCAGTAGACACTACCCACAGTTTACACTCGGTCATAAAGCTTATTACTAATGGCCATTTAAACCCCCCTCATTTGCAAAACCAATGTCAAGCTCTGCCATGTTCATATCTTGGAGGCAGAAACAAAGTAAAGCCTAGAAATGAAATGGCTTGTCCAGGGTGACACAGCCATGGAGGGGGCTGGTCGTGCTATCTGACGAAGGTTACTGGAGGTTGGGTGTGTTTCTGCTGTGGCCACAGCTGCAAGACCAAACCCCACACTGATGCACATCTGTTCTGCACATGGCCTCATCTTACTGCAGGCTGAATCACTCCTGCATAGACCCCTGGGCTTCACCCTGCCACCACCCCACCACTGTTGGTCCTTGTTGTTGTTTGCTGTTGTTGCTGCTTCCCTCTGGAATTGCTCCTCTGGGAAAGCAGAGGCACCATGATGTCCCAAGGCCAGAGGCTTCCCAGCAGCATCTGAGCAAAGGCAACCATGCCAGGAAGCCCCATGTTACTGGAGAGATAGGGCTGGCTGAGTGGTATAAAAAAAATGGAGTTACTATTTCTTTCAATTTTACTCTGTGATAGTTGAGTCATTACAGGATTGCATTATCTTTCCTTTTTTTTTTTTTTTTCATTCATTTAGAAGAACAAATATGAGTAACAAACCACGTGACTGTGGCCCTCAATGTCCCACATCTGTTCAGCCTGTTAGGCCCCAGCAGTGAGAAGTAACTAGGGATCTATTTAGGGAAGGAGCGGCTTGCAGGGCAGCCCCAGGGCCTCTCGAGAGCCATCTCTGGGATCCTCTTCCAAATTAGAAACATCAGAGTGACAGAAAGTGGGTCACAGTGCCTCTCAGATGCATTTCTCTAAGGCTCGTGGATAACAAGGGCAATCCTGTCATTGTCAAAGTTGAGTGCCTATTGTAGTCTCTAAGTCCCTGTTTATCTGCTCCCAGCAGTGGCAGAGCAGACAGGAGTCCAACAGAGTCATGAACAGTCCAAGGAGAGGCTCTGTGGTTGGGGTGCAATCAGCAGGGATTCCCGAGCTGGCCATTCTCAGTGCCTGGTTTGGAGGTTTACCTTCATCTGCATCTTTTCTAATGGCACTGAGCATACACCTCGCTGGATGGGACCGAACAACTTCCAATCCTGAAGCTGGAGGAAAGGGAGAGCCATGATGCTAAATATCCCATCATAAAAGGTTAAGAAAGGGGTGGAGAATAACCTTCTTCAATTATGGGATTAACGTATGTTCAAAGTTTAAAAAGAATTTGCAGACATGTCACCTAAGAAGTAAGAATCACCTTCTTAATGAGGATGAAGAAACAAAGTCAGAAAGACTTCACAACTTGCTACAACTTCAGTCACTAATAAGCAGCAGAGGGGTGGCTGGTAGAAGTTCCGACTCTCAATTTCAAGCTACGCCCAGTTACTACTCCCAAGGACCACACCACCAAAATCAGAGTGAGCCAGAGGGTAGATGGATTCATTAACTCACCAACTAGAGAATTCTAATCTCCCATAAAATGCTGATACCAATAAATAGTGTTTAAAAATGTAATGATACTTTAGTAATCTAAATGAAACATCATTTAACTGTTGTGTAGCATAAGAAAATCCTTAAGAAAACTGAAGTTCCCAGAAAATTTCCCATGCTTGGGATTATTCTTCACACAGTTTCCAGACTCCCCTTCAAATACAGCATCATCTAGAAAGTCAGGATGCAGCTTATACAAATGAGATGTAATTCGATTCACCAATGGTAAATCTCACTTTTGAAATGTGCTTTATAAAGCGGCTCCAGAACAAACATATTTACAATAACTCTTGGCCAATTATGCTGAGTCCTGAGAATTGAAGCTTTTCTGACAAGGGGTCCCATCAGGCCCAACAGGCTGCCGGCACTGGGCTCAGTGGACTCTTGTGGTCCTGCGCTTGCCACTCTCCAGCCGGTCTTCCAATAGCTGTGAAACCGAAGGGGCAGGGTGCCTGGTCAGGAAGCGTGCAGTCGGAGCATTCTCAGACATGGGACATTTTTACAAACCTTTATGCAAACAGTTAACAGAGTAAGGCTGTGGCGCCCGAAGGCTAACACAGCAACGTGTCAGCTCCTTCTCCTCCTTCAGGACAGGTGGACTTCACGGAAGGTCCTCAGGCCACCCTTGGATACTTCAGGGAAGTGTGGTGTTTAGATTTGTCTTTGAGACTCCATGAACCAAAGCCACAGTTCAGAACGAATGACGGTAAGTCAGAAATGTGGGTTAGATGCTGGACCAACACAACGAAGGTGCCCCCTGTGATAAAGGGGACGTGGGGTCTGTGATTGGTCAGGGGCAGTTGTAGTGAAGCCCAAGGGGAGCCTGCACAGACCCAGCCCTTCAGGTCATGGCCTGACCCTTATCCTAGAGATAAGTAGGAAGTAATCCAGCTGTGTCCCATCATCACGAGGCAGACGCAGACTCTTAAAAACATGGACAATGTTGTTGGAAAGAAATGTGGTCCAAGTTTTCTGAACAAAATTCCTGGCACTCTGGTTAAAAGATGAAGGATAGCAAACAAGCCTTGGAAGTCAAAGAAAGTGATATACCCCAGACATGTGACCCATGGAGCAGCAGTTCTTATAGAAGCTCTGAGATTTATAATTTTGGGATTCCTCTTCTTCGTGTGGCTTCTGATCTCACAGTGTGTCCCCAGGAACTGGGGCATAGGAAAGGGGCATCACAGGGATCCTATAAGTAAATAATCAATTTTCTCTTGATCCATGAACTCTGAATTTGCTGTCAGGATAAAACAAATAAGCACAGATGTTAAAACTTACCATGCATTACAGAATTCCATAGAGCAGGGGTCCCGAAACCCCATGCCTCGGACCAGTACCAGTCCGTGGCCTGTTAGGAATTGGGACACACAGCAGGAGGTTAGCAGCAGGTGAGCTTTGCTCACATTACCACCTAAACTCCATTTCCTGTCAGCACCACCCCCCACCTCCATGGAAAAATTGTCTTCCATGAAATGATCCCTGGTGCGAAAAAGGTTGAGGACCGCTGCCATAGAAGACTCCGTGTTGGAGACTGTTCACCTCAGCCACGAACGTGTCAAGATGGAGGAGGCAGGATGCTGTACCCCCTTTCTGCCTTCTTTGCCTCTGAGCACTCAAAAGTTGCTATACTTTGAACCCTTCTCCATCAGTTAGGGACTTGTATGGTCAGAGTCCACCCATCATTGTTGTTAGGGTACAGGTGTCTTGCAAGGAGTTCTTGAGGCCTGAAAAGAACTGTCTCTAAGGTGTGGTGGCATCTGGGAATGCAGAGAACAATGTTTATTGTTTGTTGCATAAACAAAATTCATTAACCCAGGTGTGGGAGTGGGGAAGGGAGAGAAGAGGCTGTCTGGTCATGGTCCTGGGTGTTCTTTCAGGTGCCAGTGGCAACATCCCAGGTCAGCCTTCTCCCAGCACTTCCTTCATGGTTTTAGACAATGTTCAGAACCCAGAGGCCCACAGTGGTGGCTGTCAGCATTACCTCTGGGGTACAGCTTGTGGAAGAATTAGATGTGGGCTCAATGGGGGTGTTTATTTTATATATAATCTTGAAGTCTTCCCTTTCCAAAAGAGGACGCATTTTTCTCTGTTTTATAAATGTTATTTCACGCTCTGAAGTCAAGAAAGAAAAGTTTGATCAATTGCAAAAGCATTACGGTTGCAAGTCTCAGCCCTGACAAAGGATTACCAGGGCATCTGTCCATCTGAGAAGCCCCTCTCCAGTCCCAAAGGCTGTTAACCCTTGTCATGGGGCCTCCAGGTATCAGCATCACAAATGTGAAAAACAAGAATTGGGTCCACCTCCTCCTTGTGCTTCTGAAAGCCTGATTCTGATTCCTTCTTTCCATACCTGGTCCAGGTTCTAACTGAAATCAAATTGAGCCTTAGACTTAAGAGCAGAAAGACTCCAAAAATGCAAGATGCCAAGATCTGAAGGCATGATAAGCAATCAAGGTCTGAGAGAGCATCTTGTCCAATAGAGTGGACTAAGCATCTGGTTTTCGGAAAATCTCCCCAAAGAAAACACCCACATGCAAGGACAGTTTTTAACTATAAGTATTGGGTGGCTAGAAAGAGATGGGAATAGTGACTTTATCAGCTAAATGGACTTTGAGATGAATGAACAGATAAAACAGATGTCACTGTGTTCAGGACATTGCAGCACATGACACGGTCGGCTGTGGGCAGCAGACAGACAGACGGCGGCTGATGGCTGGCACCGTGGACCCGCCGGCTTTGTGTGGGTTCCTCCCTCTTTTGTGAGCGAGCAGCGTGGCTGCAGCCTGGTTTGGCACACACGTGACAGGGGCGCTGTGGTGAGCAGACAAGGGAGGAAAAAATAATGGACGTGCCCATGCAACCCACTGTGAGCTGGCAGATGCTGCTGGCTCCCACTCCAGCCAGCCTGGCCATGCTCTCTGGGCACCTGCCGCAGGAGCCAGAGGCTGCAGCCTCTGCCGGGATGTGGGGAGGTGCAGGAAACAGCATGGTGCCCCAAAGAGGGGGGCTCAAGGAGAAAAAGAAATAAGAAGAAAGACAGGCCCTGTCCTTGGAATGCGATGCACAAGCTCCATCGAGTGCTGGGCCCCGCACATTCTCACCTTGATATCTGAGCACACTGTCAATCTGCGCCATCAGTGACTGCTCAGGACTTCCCCTTTTGTTCCAGGCTCCCGATCCAATAAATGTCCTCTCATTACCAGCTCCACCAGCAGCCTTCAGAACAATGGATGAGCAGATGCTTGTGTACTCTGTGGCCAGATGTTACAGCCCCAACAACACCTGGAAGAGAGGCAGGGTGGAAAGCAGGTGACCTTCAAATGTGGGCTGAGACACCTGGCTGCTGGGAAGTAGGTATCCATCTACTGCCATGTCCATGGAGCTCCTCTGTCCACCATACCTGCTTATAGAGGAGACCCCAACCTCCCCAGCTTGCTGCTGCAAGAACTCCCTAAGAAACCATCGGTTAAGGCACTGAGGAAGCTCTTCATATGTGAGACGTTGAGTAAACCTGAAATCCTTTGCCACCTTTCCCAGCTTATGACTGAGCATCGATTGTGTGTTAACAGCAGCAGTGGGTGTGTCAGGTATCAGTGATGATCTTCATATCTTCATGGAAACCTGGGAAGGAGACTCCTCTCCCCGGTGTCTCAGCGGAGAGCACTGAAGCTAAGAGAAGTCCATGAATTTATGCAGCACCACACAGCACACAGGCCTCCAGGTCAGCCTGGGTGCGCTGCCAGATCCCCTGTTCTCCCCAGGTCTCATTGCTTCTATGGATAATTATGAGAAGGACCTATCTTCATATATCTTGACCTCAGAGCAACAACACTCCATGTTGACATCTGGTTTGAAAAGTCACATATTAATACGTTAATATATTGTTGATACTAATGCTGGACTCCTTTTAATCTTAAAAGGCATACATTGTCATTCTAAGTATAATATATCATGTTAACTTCAGGGTGACTCTGCCTCTTCTCCTGAGTGGGTTGAGGGTACAATGGCCCCCCACTGAGATTGCTGCAACAATGCTTGACATACACACACATCAACTATAAACACAGGGCCCCAGCAGCTGGCCATACAGGGATCACAAAAACTCTGGTGGTTGATATTTTTTTATTGCCACTTTCATGTCACTTTATAGTCTGCTAAGTCTCCAGGGACATCATCCAGGGCCTTTTGAGTCATACCTTCCTACCCCATTCACCTCTTCTTATCCCAGAATGTTGTAGCTTCTCCAACAACACCTGGAAATGAAGACAACACCCACCCTGGACTCAGATCCCCCCAATAGTTCCAACTGCCCCAAAGGGACAGAAACCTAGTCTCTGAGCTCCTCAGCATCTCAGTAGCCTCCCATCATCAGCTCATTCATGGAATCCTATTCATGGCTGTGAGGGAGGCTCTAGGAAAGCCTTGCTCTTATCTCTTTTCTAGCACACCTGATGTCTTTGGACTCTCTCTGCAGGTACTTTCCCTTCCACATGTCTTCACCCCAAGGACTTCTGAGAATCAGAGATAAGCAAGCATTCTGGCTTCTCTCTGGCTCAGGCATTGCCCACTCAGCTCCTGTTGGGCTGACTGGGTTACTGGGGCACTGGCCCTAATTTTGGGGTTGGGATGACATGTGGAGTTTCACCAGAGACTGCTGCTCAGAGAGGAGAATGGCCCCCACCTAAGTAGAGAGAGGGGCTCTAACGATAGCACTATGGGCCCCAGGCCTTTTAGTTCATGAAATATCGGTGACTTATTTTGTGGTGAATTGGAGTCAGTGATTTTAGCTGGAGGCCCTATCAAGCAGAAGAGGAAAACTAATGGAGTCTGTCCTTCTATCCTGGGAATCTGGCCCTGTTGGTGGGTGAGATGGACAGTGGAACTGTCACTCAGAAAGTCACTTCTCCTGGGTCCTAGAGTCCAGTGCTCCCCTTTAGGCACATGTCTGCTCTCCTCCTACACCTAAAACTAACTAACTAACTAAAATCATACACTCTGGTAGCTTCTCTCCAGAGGCGGTCAGATCAACAACTGAGTGAAGGTCAAAGCAGAATAAGAAACAGTCTCTTCAGCTTCTGTTTCCCAACTTCAAATTTTACAGACACTTGACCAAAGTATTAGGAAAAAGGCCAAAAATTACATGACCTGGGTAACAATCTTTTGAGTCCAAGTTTGGTTCTGAAGGCAGTCCGCATCTTTAAAAGCTTTGTAAGCCCAGGGCATCCTGAGCTCTTCTCACTACAGACCAACAGGCCAGTGTATCTAATCTGAGCTGAGGTTATGGTCCAAGGGCCTCCTCAATGCCACTACCTGAAGGTTCACTTACCTAGGGTGTCGGTGTTTTTCTCCATCAACTGAAAAAATGCTCCAAACCGCTGAGCTAGGGTCTCATCTCCAAACAGGAGATGGACAGTGAGGACTTAGAGAGAGAAAGACACACATCTTTTAGGGCTGACAAGGTATTTTGAGTCAATCCAGCAAGTCTGCACTTTTTTCAAACCTGTGATTTAGAGTCAAACATGGATGGTAGGCAGGAGCATGTGAGCAAGCTCCCCTGGGAGGCACTTTGAAGTTGGGGTCCCAGAGAAAGAACACCAATACAAATGCTAACCCAGTGTCCAGGACAAATCAGTCCTCACACACACTGTTTGCTCCAGGAGTTGTAGACTGGTTCTTTTTTAAGAGCTACATTCTTAAAAAAGTGTCACTCGATCCTATTTTATTGATGCAGAATGGTAAAATTAAAGTGACATCCAATGCATTTCCCATAAGTGACGCTTCCTTGTCTATAAACAGGAAGAATAAATATCTAACTTGAAGTCCTTCAGAAATTTAACAGCATTGTGTGTGATGAACCTAGCAGAGAACCTGGGACACAGTGAGTGACAAATAAATGAGTCCCTGAAGATGAAAGACATTTTATGCCAGGGGAATCTAGTTTGGGGCAGCCACTGGCCTCATCAAGGATGAAATCCAGTCCTGGTGCAGGTTCTAACCTGGTAACATCTGCCTGGTTTTCCCTCCTAGGATCTGCCATTTTTATGCAGAATAATTGTACTCCAGTGTACTTCCAGAAAATTTTGTCGCAGCCCCTCCAGGCGCAAAGGATGCAACAACCCCTGACCACCACCAGCATTGTCTGGTAGTTCACTGCAAACGTAGGGCCCCTCCTTCCAGCAGTAAGCGCCCCTGGCATCACCAAACTCAGGAGGGCAGGCAGGCAGTGAAAAATGAAGCTCAGTGGTTGAGCAAATTATGCATAAACAAGTTGTGGTTTAGATAGATGATCATTAACATTTTGAGCTCCATTTTCCTGTGCAAATTGTTGCAAAAAGAACACATGTGTGGTAGGCAATGCAGTCTCCTTTAGAACACGATATAACAGCCGAAATCACTGTGCTTATATTATTTGAGCATTTTGAAATGTTCTTTCCTCATACAAGGTCATGTGGGTGTGCTGCCCGTGGGACGACTGGGCAACCCAGCCTCACAGAAGCAATGTCTGGGCCATGGGTGAACCCAATAAACAGAAGTCACAGCATCAAGAACATCCCTGCTCAGAGAACCACACACACACAAATAAAACAGTTTATGATTTGTTATCACATCTGTTGAGGTCATGAGGGAACGTTGTAATCACCACCTTGGACAGCAAATTCACCTCCGTACTCCTGGTGTCCAGATCCCCCTCCTAAGAGAGTCTTCAATTTGGGGTGCTTATTTAATCTTCTGTTTTCTCAAAAGCAGCACTATGCACTTCAAATTCATTAACAAAAGAGGGATAATGAATATGAAATTTTTATTTTGGTGACATGGGCAAGCAACACACATGTGACACTTGCAGGGTACATTGCTGTATCTGTAGCATTCCAATGTGTGTTGCCTTTGCTTTTGCTTCCATGGACACCAATGACATCTAAGTTCAGGGAGACAGACCCAGCAGAGGGAGTGGCTAGTCTATGCCCAGTGCTTGGGCAGCTCTGTCAAGGTTAGTGGCGGATTTGATCTAAAAAAAATTCTAGTAGATATCACACCTGAAGTCCTGAAGACCAGAAGAATGCCAGACCCCTCTCAGTATCCACCAGGCAGTAGGAGAGCAACACCTGTAGAATGCTGGCCAAGGTGAATCGGCAACTGTGGCAATCCTGGACAATGCCTCACTGCGTGCTCAGAATAAAATACATTCTGTTTACAATAACTAAGAAACAGCCTAAGTGCCCATCTGTAGATGAGTGGATCAAAAAACTGTGGTACATTTACACAATGGAATACTATGCAGCAGAGAAAAAGAAGGAACTCCTGCCATTTGCGACAACATGGATGGAACTAGAGAGAATTATGCTTAGTGAAATAAGCCAGGCAAAGAAAGCAAAATATCATATGATATCACCTAATACAGGAAACTAAAGAGCAACATAAACAAACGAACTAAATAGGCAAAGACTAGAATAGTAGTCAGTAGGGGGGAGGGGGGAGGGAGAGAAGGGGATAAGTAAGGGAAAGGTTTAGTCAAGGAACATGTATGAATGACTCATGGACATGGACAACGGGGAGGGATATGATTGTGGGAGAAGGGGTGGGCTGGGTGGGGAGGAGCAATGGGGAAAAAGTGGGACAACTGTAATTGAAAAATCAAAAAATAAAATTAAAAAAAAAGAATAAAATACAAATGAATACTTGGGTGTGGAACTTTACATTGCTCAGCTCTAGCCTTTCTCCTGAAGAGGCATGAAGTGGATGTTACTTCTGAGAGAAAGAAGAATATCTGATGTGTTTTGAAATAGAAAAACATGAAAACTCTGAACTATGAAATGATGGTAACAGAGATTCCTGCCATCATCATCTGGGCCCCTGCTGCTCCAGGGAATCGGCTGGTCCTCACAGGGCTCTTGCCTCCTACGGTCCTTGTGGGCAACAGGCACGCTGTGGGGGGCGTGTCCCCAGGGCACTAATTGTTTGTAGGGCTGAGGATCAGGGGTGGTGTGAGCACAACCTTGTGTACCAGTGAAACAATGAGAGAGCAGCAGCCCCCATCTCAGAGTCTGGGTGGAAGGCCTTCCTATAGGGAGACAGTTAAGACTGTGTTCTTGTGGGCAGGAGGTCAGGGAAAGGGAACTGCTAGATGGGATGGTAAACAGTCTAGCCCAGAAAGAAATTTCTTCTCTGCTTTGGATTGTTAGCCAAGCGACACAGGTTGAACTCCTGTTCTGTGCTGAAAAGAGCCATTTGGTGGACACCAGTAAGTGGGTGGGTGGTGCAGAATGGAGTCACTGTTCCCAGAATCACTTGGCCCCTTATTGTAGGGAAGGAACCTCACTTCATGGCCAGGACTCCCACTGTGGGCAGCTGCCACCTGACCTAGGGACCTCCTTCTTGAGTTTCACCTCTCACTCAATCATTCATTCATTCATTGACTCATTCCGCAAATGTGTTTAAGACCTAGTGCTGATAATGCTCCCAGATATTCATTTTATTGTTAATCTTTATCCCAATATCAAAGTGATATTTCTCCCTCTTAATACCAACTCTGATCCAACCAAAGGATCAAGAACTAGAACAACTTTAAAGGCCTGCTACCTGAGTAGGACCTTTGCCCAGGTTATAGCTGCATAGCCTCTGTCTAGAGCTGAGTAAAGTTCATAACACACACCTGTGGTTTTATCGAACAGTGCCGCACACGCTCCGGCCTTGCAGGATACCATGTGCTGCTTAACTTGTGTGCCTGTGTCAGTGAAGTTGAAAAAGGGCAGGCAGGCACCAAGTGGTGATACCAGCCAGCAGAGGTCTTCACAGAGCTAGGATGCTTAGGACCCACCAGGACCTCACTGCCACTCAGGGAACTTCCCAACATGTCACTTTAAATGAGAGTTGGATGTTCTCAGCAAGCACACCCAGACCACGGAGTGAAGAGAGGACAGCACACTGCCTGGGCTCTGGTCAGCTTTCTGATAGCATGTCCAGAAGTGCAGATTCCAAATAATAATAATAAGAGGGTTTCCATCTGGAAGGCCTTAACTGCATTGAAGCATTTTTGAAAACGGAGAGTAAAAAGAAAAGACATTTAATAAAAAATCCTTCAGGGAAACTGGATGCCTTCCCCTGGACTGAGAGGTGGGCCTGGCCGGCCTGGCATGCTGAGCTCTGCACCAGCTCGTTAATCACAGCCTGTTACTGTAATTTTAATGAATCTTTATCCTATTTTCTTTGTGTAATCCAATTACTTCTGTTTTCCTAGCCAGCACAGGGGATCTCTTGGTTTCCAGAATTCTGCCAGTCAGCCCACTTTAGAAGGAACAATTCAATTCATTATCATTAAGCGCCTTCTTTTAATACCACTTCGGGGGGAATCGGTGAAAGAGAAGCCATTGGCGGCCCTCACACAGCACAGGGGAGCTGCGCTGTCTGTGTACCTGAGCAGTCCCTGCCTCCATCCTCTGGGCCCCTAATGACATTCTGTGCTGCCAGCTCATTAACCACCCCATCGTCTGGCAGCCCTGCTTGGCAGGGAAGAAACTGCAAGTTGAATTTGAAGGGAGTGAAAACGTGCAGCATTGCAAGGGAGATAGGTGATCTGTTACGGATGCGGCCAGGCTTGGCCTGAGCACTGGGGAATGAAGGAAAAACCGTGTGCACATGCACACGCTGGTGTGTGCATGCCTGTGTGTGCACATGCGTACATATGTGTGTGTGCTCACACACTCACACTTCTACGAGGAGGTCACATGTTCTGATGATCCCATCATGCTCTTGTAACACACACTGGTTGGAGCAGCCACCATGATCACCACAGGGACAAGGGTAGACTATGAGTCTCTTTATGAAGGCAGCCAAGAAAACAAAGTGGCTGTTTCTACTTGACAGATGGAGGTGTTTGTTATGAACCTGTTTTCTTTCTCTTTCAGAGTCAGGGACTAGGAACCATACCTGGCATTCTTTATTGTATTCATTCACCAGCACCTTGTTCCTGTCTTTGTGCATCATGCTAGGAAGCAAGTGCTCTCCTTTGTTCCTTGGGAGCCTCTCTGTCCATCTTGTCTTGATGGGATTAAGTTAGGTTAATTCTCATGGAGGACTAGATGGATTCTGCAGGCCACTGAGAGTATAGCCGGAAGGACAGGGGCAGAGTAGAAGTCCCTCAGACATTGGAAGGACACAATTAAAAATAACCAGAGGCTTTGATGGAGGAAATATAAAAAGGGAAACAAAAAAATCTTCTAAATGCCAGGAAATCTTGTTTGAGCAACAAAAGTAATTGAGAAGCACCATGCACCTGTGGTGGTCAGCAAATTGCACAGAAGGTGAAGGTACATAGTCTGCAGGCAGTGGCTATCCCAGGACAATCATGAGGACCCACCATGGTGGATGACCAGGTCAGGAGGGAGACAATCGGAAACAGTATATCTAGAAATGTCTACTTTGGGGATAGCTTGGTATTTAAAGTTCCTAAAGAAAATGTGCAAAGATTAAGGATTTTACAAGATAATAAACTCTAAATTATGGAATGACAATTAGCCATTTGAAAAGGAGCAGCTCTCTTTCAATGTTGACACGTCGAGTGGCTTCATTGACTATGTACATGCTTGGCTAGCAGCCCTGAACACTGAAGTATCTGAATGCGTCTCCATGATGACAGTCAGCAAGGTGACTACCCATCCTGATTGTCTCATAGGACTTCTAATGAGCTAGCCCCTTCTTAGGCTTGCCCCAGTCACTTCTGTTTGTACACATTTGGGAACAAAGATGTTCACAAGTAGGATGGGCTGCTGAGAAGGGTCCTGGGCCGCACCCAAAGACTCCTGTGGGAGTTCTCAGGGCGCAACAGATGCTGGCACCAAAATCAGCTTCAGTTTCCTCAAATGTTTCTGAAATATATAATGATAAAGAAAATGTTATGCTTGGAAGTGTTGGTTTAACGCCAAAGCAGTAAACAAATGCAAGGGGGTTATTTTTTTATTATAAAAATTTTTTGTGTATTGAATTTTATAGTTTTTATTATATAATTGAAAACAAGCCCTGAAGTGGTTCAGAGCAAATGTGTACACAGAAATCTTGTGTACACAGATCACTGGCGGGCTTGTTACAGCGTGGATTCTGATTCAGTATATGCACTGAGGGTGGAACCTGAAAGATGGGGAGTTTCTAACAAGCTCTGGGGCAACGCTGGTGCTCTTGGTCCTGGACTGTATTTGAGTTGCAAAGGTTAATACGTAGAGCCAGCTTGAAGCCAGCTGCCAGGGTTCTTCCAGCCTTGTCTAATGGACCATATCACAGAGACCTGTTATTTGACTAGTGGAACATGTAACACTTGGTTCCACACCCCACATGTAGAAAGTTGGCACAAATAGCATGAATACACTTGGTATTTCTTTATTCAATCATTGGGTGGTGCTAGATATATATACTAACATCTTGATCTTGCTGAAAACATTGCTTATTTCATAAATCTATATTGCTAGTTTGTTTTGAATAATATATGTAAATTAAAACTTAATTTTCAACGACCTAAAACATATTACTTGATACTAAAATTTTAAGGAAATAAACTATTGTATTTTACACAGTTTTTGAAACATTTTTATAATTCCTTAAACTAATTTCCCAAAAGCAGTTTGTATAATGTCTTTGTGAAGAACACTACTTAATTATGACATAAAATTGGCTACCACTATGTTATTTTGTTTGTCCATTCAAAAACAATTAAATATCACCGTATCAGGCATACAATTTATCTCTCAATGATTACTGGGTCTTTTAAAAATGACAGTTTCAACTTGAGGTCCTTTTCTGTGTTAAAGCTACCTACCTTCCATGTATGTTTTACAGTCAACAGCATTAGTGTTTATTCATTGCCTCCGGTTTAATTGGCACATGTGGACCTTGGTCACTATCAACCCCCTGTGGGATAGCCATTTTCTGAACTGCTTGCTGTACCTATAAACTGATGAGCAAGGCTCCATTTCCCAAGGAACACTGAGATCTCTAACGCCATCTCATGGGATGTCTCTCTTACTGCTGCAACCACCTTCCCCATCAGCCTTGAAGAGTCAGAAACACGAAGTCATCCGTCAGCAAATAGTGAAACCCACCCTTCATCTCCTGTGTGAAAAAATTCTAACCCAGTACACATATTAAAGACATTGTCCTTACTTATGTGTTGTGGGCACAACTTTCACACATTTGTTTTATGTTTTTATCTGTGTACTTGCTTCTATGTTCCTTCTTTTAAATTGTAAACTAGAAGTCAGGGAAGTATATTTTTAATGATGTTTGTAAAGTACTTAGCACTAAATCTTATTGAGAATAATAAGGTCAAATCAAGTAATCTGGAAGAGTTCAAGCATGTACATTTTTACAAATCAACAACTCAAAATGTTTATTATAATGTATCTCTTGTCCATGTAGGTAACATTGATTTAGTGTTTTCTATGCATGTGTGTCTATTTAAATGAGTATTTTTTCTCACAGCATAATAATCACAGGTAGTATTACTACTTATGCCTGACAGACGGGGTCCTTGAAGCATTAAGCATATAACTAATTTGTCCAAGTTCACACAGCTTGTAAGTAGTGAAGCCAAGTTTTGAACCTAAAAGTTGGACTCTCAACTTTGTTCCCTAAGTACATCACTAAGGCTCATCAGTGAGGCTGATTTCTATGCTGTGTAACAAACTCAGTGGCTTAAAACAGCACCAATTTGTGATCTCACAATTTTTGTATGTCATAAATGTGAGAATAAATTAACTGAATTCTCTGATTCAGGTAGAATCTCACCAACCTGCAATCTAGACATTGACCAGGTACATCAGATATTCAGCTGAAGGAGGACATCCTTTCAAGATATATCAGTTGAGTAGCAGATCATCTCCTTGAAATGGGGGGACCAACATCTCTGTTTTCTTGCTAGATGTCAGCTGAAAACCACTCTCATCTCCAAGAGTCCACAAAAGCCTACTGTAGTATGGTCCTTTCACAACATGGCAGCTTAGATCTTCAGAGCCACAGGAAGCCTCTCTATCTCCAGGCTGCTAAGAGGCAGTCTTATGTAATGTAACCTCATCATGGGAATGACTTCCCATCATATTTGTCATATGCAACTGGGTAGAAACAAGTGGAGGGTTTCACCTATACTTAAAGTAGTAGATTATACAAAGCCAAGACTCCTTGAGGGTCACCCTAAGTGTGTCTGCCACAATTTATTATGGAAATAATGCTGATGCTAGAATCTTACAAACTTAGGGACATTAGGATGAATTTAAGATCCACTAAATATAAACTTCTCCATTTGAAACTCAAGGGATATGCTACTGGAAAGACTGTCATCTGTTAGCAGACCTGGGCTCTCTCACAAGCTCTGTCACTGGCATACTTGGTGAGCACAGGGACACCAAAACTAGACGTAAACCTGAAACACAGGAACACGGAGAATGCCTCAGGTAATCTTTTTTTTTTTTTTTTTAAACAGGACAAAGAGGGAGGGGGATGGCCACAAAGGTTTTGTGGTACCTCAAAGGAAAGAAGGGCGTGGAATCACATGAAATGGACCAGAAAGAAGATACATAAATGTATATGTAGAGGTAGCATCACTAAACTCTTTGATCTGTTTTCAATTGGTTTTTCAATAAACATTCTGGCCTCTGAGGTCAAACAATGGGTCCATACCACTAGTTGATGTGTAATATGCAGTCTTCTGTGAGTGTTGGCTCAACTGAGTTACAAGTCTACAGCAATGTTTGAATTGAGAAAGCAAAGCTCCATCATGGACAGAGAAGCCACAGAAGCCACAGGCAGTAGTGAGCACACACAAAAAGCAAGAGGCAGGGTCTGAGAATCCCCATGGAAGGAAGACATTTTGCAGGTCTGAGGTCCTTACTACCCTCACCAGACTGAGCTGGAGAAAGGTGAAAGGACACAATTGATAGGGTGGCAAAGTGCAGAGGATGATGGCACTGAGTTCAGTTCAGCCAAGGTTTACTGGAAGTCCACCCTGGCCAGGCCAGGGTATCACTTTGCACAATAGTGGCACAGAGGATAGGAAGACATTGCTTTTCTTGGGGCTTCTATAGAGGTTCCCAATGAAGATGGAATGGGCCTGGAGAGAAGGTCATTGTTTCAAATGGGTTGGAAGGGAAGGCAAGCAATATACATTAGGGCAGATAGTTAATCTAAGAATGCCACAGCTGCAGGTAAACAGGGATGTCCTGGGTCACAATGACAACAAACATCACCTTATACCACTACATAAGGTGACCACAAAAGATCCCAGCTAGGAAATTTCTGCTTTATTCTCTCCTGTCATACAACGCAACTCAAAGAATGCCATAGATCTGTCAATGCCAAGAAGGGCTTTGCCTTTCCACCAGGTGACCCCGGAGTTGTTTTTGATGTTCATTTTGTTTGTCTGTTTTTTTAAGAAACAAGGTGCTGAAAGAATTGGGAGCATCACCGGTCTGAGTGTCCCAAGGACCAAATATCTCAATGGTAAAGACAAAGCTCTACTGTTGAGTCTTGAACACAGGGACAAGAGACCTGACTCTCTCTTCTCTCCACTTTGCTTTAAGAGTGTATGCTGATTTCAATCCCCCCAAAGCCCTGCTGGCTTCTCAAAATAATGAAAAAGAAAATAATTAGCATCTGTAATAGCAGTAGGGAGCAAACCACCCAGCCTGAGCTTCTGGTGTAGAAACTAACTCCAAAGTAAATTTGAACATTTAAATAAATATTTTTAGTTTCTCAAAAATGTTGCTGCAACTCGCCTTAGGATCAATGTTACTACCCTTGCCTAGCATTTAGCTTTGTTTATAGGAGTCACCCAACTACAATTTACAGATTTGCTAAAATATTCCCTCTTCTCACTTGTGGGGGTTGAATTATAGAGGGAGATGGTGAAGAAACTGTTTATGCCAGAGGTGCTTAGGGTTTGGGACTCTTGTCCTCTTTTCCTCCTGTTTATGTCAAAATTCAGAGCTGGGTAGATAATGCAAAATCTAACCATGCATTAATAAACTAAATACCAGTTATATCACCAGTGATATACGTATAGATAAACAGGTGCACCTGTGTGCATTCATGGGTGCACACACATGCGTATATGCATGTGTTTATGTGTGCATATGTGTGTTTATTTGACATAAATTCCAGATGGAATGAATCATTTTCCCCAGGGTTACATAGCCCAATGATGGAAGTTGAATCTACATTCAAGGTCCATGTTCCAATCATCTTCCCAAATGTTTGCTCAAGTTGTTGATGGCATATCAGAGTTTATTAGTCAGAGTTCTCTAGAGAAACCGAGCCAATGGGATAGATAGATAAACAGTGATAGATAGATAGAAGATAAGAAATTGGCTCACACAACTATGGAGGTATGCTAGAGCCAGGAGAGCCAGCGGTATAAGCTCCAGTCTGAGTCTGAAGGTCTGAGAATTAGGAGAGTTGATAATGTAAGTTCTAGTCTGAGTCCAAGTCCAAAAGCAGAAGACCACTGATGTCCCAGCTGAATTACAAGCAGAGAAATAGACGTCAAATTCTTCATTACTCAGTCTTTTTGTTCTTTCCAGGCCTTCATTGATTTAGTAAATGCCACCCCTGCAACATTGGGGAGGTTGATCTACTTTCTCAGTCTATTGATTCTAGTGCTAATATCATCAGAAATACACTCACAGGCACAACAAAAATAATATGTAATCATATACCTGGCTGGGCACATCATGGCCCAGTTGACACATAAAATTAACCATCACACAGGCTTTACTAACTCAGAGATTTAAAGTAAAGCATATGTAGGACATACACCCCACATAATTAAAGCATAGATGTGAAATGTTATATAAAGTTTGCACTGTTATTTGTAATTATAGGAATGAAGAACAACTGAAATAATTGATTAGGATGAGGTTTTTTTCTCCTGTTAGTTAACATAATGATTTGTGTAGGTATCTTCCCAGTAACCAGACAGTATTTCTGGAGATGGGGAAAAGAAGCAGATGCAGATATTTGGAAATCTGGATTCTCCCCAAATGTTAATGTTTAGCTGTTGAACTAGAGATTGTGATGCATTAAGCATTCTTTTCTCAGTTCATACCCTCCCATTCCTATTTGGATTTGACAAACACAGTGGAATATGTCAGTTCTTTCCTTCATGGTTCATGCTTTTATTTGTAAAAGTCTTATTTTGGAAATTTTTCTTATTGTGTATTCAATAGAATATCTCCCTCCAAGAGCTGTAAAATTATTTATGTCACATTTAGTTCTTCAATTTGTGTATCATATAAGTAAGGGAGCCCCAGGCCCCTTTTTGTATCTGGATAATCCATTTCCTGGCACCCTTTTTCCTGACTTTGAGGACCACCTCTGTTGACTGCTAAACTCCCATTTAAGTGTGGTTGTATTGCTGGTTCCTCTTTCCTGCTCTTCTGCCCATTATTGTAGCACTGTTGTAGTATCCTTATAACCATGTGTATTTGTCCTGGGGCTGCCACAAGATACCACAAATTGAGTGGCTTAAAACAACATTTATGGGTGCCCTAAATTCAAAATTAAAGTGTTGGCAAAGCCATGCTGTCTCTGCAGGCTGTAGTGGAGAATCTTTTCTGCCTCTTCCCACTTCTGGTGATGGATGACAATCCTTGGCCCTCCTTGGTTTATAGAAGTATCACTCCAACCTCTGTCTCCGTCTTCACTTGGCGTTACCCTCTCTTGTTGTATCTGTCTCTGTGTTTCTTCTTTTTTTATAAGGTCACCAGTCATATTGGATTTAGAGCCCACACTGCTCCAATATGATCTCATCCTAACTAATTACATCTGCAAAGGCTCTATTTCAAGAAAATGTCATATTTACAGGATTTAAAAGTTAGGACTTAACTATCTTTTTGAAGAACACAACCTAAGTCACAACACAGAAGTTTTATAATAAGGTTTGATAGTTACTAGGGCAATCTCATCTATTTTTCTTTTCTACAACAATTTTTGGTTCATTATCAAGTTCTTTCAGAAAGAGTTAAGAATTTTTATTGGCATGCAATTAAATCTACAGATAAATGTAGGAAATGTATTGATAGAAGATATTGAGTATTCCAGTCTATCAATATTTTTCCATCTATTTAGACTTTTTAGTAAGTAAATTTATCTATAATAAAATTGTATCATCTCCTCCAAAAAGTATATGCACAGTATTTTATACATTATTGTAATTAGTATACTTTTTAAATTACATCTTTAATTTTTGCTGGTATGTTAAAATTAATCTGTGTACTTTGAATTGATATGTAGGAAATATACTAATTTATCTTAATAATGTAACAGTTTGTAGATTTTCATGAATTTTCTGTATAGAAAATTGTGTTGTCTGAAACCCAAACACTGTAGCCTCTACAGTTACCTACTTACCCTTCAGATACGCCTAATTCTGAGATCATCCACTGAGTTCTTTTCCAATTCAATGACAGTTTTAAAAAATGTTTTTTAGTTCTGGTAGTTCCTTCTGGCACTTTTCGAATATAACATTTTCTAGTCTCTTATTCTTTTTTTTAAGTTAACTATTTTTTAAAGATTTTAAGCATTCCTGTTTTATGTTATATGTATGAATATTCAAATATCATAAGTCCTTCACTCTTTTTCCCATTGATTTGTGTTCATACAGATTTGTGTGTGTTTCATATATTTTTAAATTGTGAACTCATATTGGCTTATCTTAATCTAAAGAATTCTTAGAGGCCTGGGCTTCAGGTGTTTTCTTTCAGAGAGATTTTTATTTGCTTCTATCACTTACTATGGTTTTATCAACCTGGTGTGTCTTTCATTCAATTTATTGGTTTGGATGCATTGTAGACGGTTCACATTTGTAACACCACTCTACAAAAGGGCAAAGTGAATGCGTGATTTTAATTTTTATTATTTTTACCCCTGGAGCTATGACTCCATTTGAAAATAAGCAGATTTCATTTTTTTCTAACCTCTCTGTGGCGGTTACTACTAGATACTACTATGTGCCATCTAATGTTTATTTTCTTCCTTCCCTACCTAAAGAACTTAATCCTGGTCGTATCTCTACATCTAATACAGGGTGGAAGGTAGAGATGGTTGATGGGCCAAACTTCTGGGCCAAGGAGACTTAAGTAGGACTCTACCTAATGGAAATTCCTGGGAAGCTACCATTTCCTTGACCAAAAGAGACAGACTTGTTTGCATACCATCTTGTGAGTTCACGGTGAGAGAGATGATGTCCAGGTCTCTGGTGGAATACACCAGACCTCTTAGTGGCCCTGGACAGGTGACCTCTAGACTTACTGTTAACAAGAGACAAGTGAGCCTTTATTTGTGGAAGCTGCAATAGTTTGGTTTGTGTTACGTGCAGCCAAACATGCTTTCTTCTGCTGACAGTGTAATCTTTGACTGTATCAGCCAACTGGAGACCATAAAACCCTTGAGCCAGCGAAGATCCTTAGGTCAGCCAGCTCACTTTGGTTTCAACTCTGTTCCTCAGATTTTGTGTGTTCTCCTTGGGGAGCTACTCAGTCACTCTGTGCCTGTTTCCTTGAAAAAGTATGGATAATAACAGTACCTGCCTCACTGGATGATTGTGGGATTTAAGTAAGTCAGTCCACTTAGAAGAGCTTCGAACCATTCCCTGCACATAGTGTGCTGTAGAGTCATCTGTTAATGGTAGTTGTGAGATCACATAGACTATGACAGTGGAGGTGGAACTGCAACCTCAGTCTTTTCTGTTGATGGATGTTCTTACTGAGTAGGGTTCTCACTCTTGGTGGCTGATTCAAGTTGAGATGACAATTAAAACTAATATGATGGAATAAACATTGGTGATGATAGTAAATGCTAGAAAATGTTGCATGAGGAGAGGAAGAAAATGAGGAGCCTGGGGCAAAAGGCAGAGAGATGACCAGGAAGCATGTTTTCACAAAAATATTACTATTTTGCTTCAATATCAAGATATTTAATTCAATATAAAGATATTTAGTCTGCTAACAGCAGCAAATCAGTCACATTAAATCAGGAATTATTGATGTAATGTCTACACACAAAAAAGTACAATGGGGAGTGAGAAGAAATCTTGAAAATTTCAATTATAGAACAATATCTAGAAAAATTATGTTTGGAGCCTGGATCATCATGGCAGTCATATGGACTGAATTAACTGGGGTTCTGCCTATGCACTAGTCTGCAGAGGACGACCGCTCCACTCAGGAAAGCTCTTCTCCAGGGCTAGGAATTGGGAAAGAGGAACAAGTGTATTAAAACACTTCTGTGGATGCTCAGAGACTTTGCAGGATAATGTCTGTAATGAACTCTGAGCTCCTTAAAAACTAATCCTCGCCTCACCACACAGGGAGACTCATTATAGTGGCATCCTCAGGAGTGGCCTGGCCAGGTGAGTAGCGTGTGGTGCTCTAATGACGTCTGAGTGGCATGTACAGAAAGAGACCCCCATGGACTCCTTGCCAGCAGCCCTACTGCTGCCCAGAAGCCCAGAAAGGTTGTCAGGAACCCTGAGTGAGCATGGTGCTCTCTTTTGCCCAGCACCTGTGTTGTGGGCTTTGCACATCAGTGTCTCTAATCCCCTTTTCTTTGTGTATTTATGGACTCTGGGTAAACTCCTTCTTTGTGCAGGTGATGAATAACAGTCCTTGCCTTCAATTTGCTTACAGCATAGCAAGCCAATGCTTACACGTAAACATAAACTCAGAAGCCAGAGACAAAAACAGGCTCTTATCAGTGCTTGAATTCCATTGTTGGTTCAAAGAAAGAAACGCACTGTTCCCAGCAGTGGATGCTTCCCTATAGCCATGTCCTCAATGGTTTTTATTGGAGACAGGAGGGTGACTGATGGCTTTTCAAATAAACTCATGATTCAACCATCAGGACTTGAGTGTGTCCCTTAAGGTCTCTGCCTCAGTTTTCCCACCTGTGAGGTAGACAGGATGGCTGTGTAGACTCAGAGTTCACAGTAAGTGCCATATTATGTGTTTTGGATGCCATTATATACACTCCAGTGTCATCACAAGATGTCGATTCAACACGGGAGGAGACAGATACCGTGTCACCCCCGAGTCGGACTGCACAACCATTCTCGGCGGTGCAGATAGACTCTTAAGAAGCTACACCATCGTCTCTCGAGACGGACGGCTGCCGACGATTGTTCACCCCGCACTTGGGCTTCCTGTTTTCTCACGGACAGCAGGTGGGAGGGAGAGAGAAGGAAGCTGGACATTTCATTAGTGGACCTCAGCTCTGTTCTTCCTGCTGAGGAGCCCCATCATCTCCTGACACATGCCACACCTTTCTTTCAAACTTCACTGAACTCAGTGAAACCACGCTTCACACCCATTCTGATGGATTTGTGGAACAAGCATGCAAATCATGACAAGGCCAGCCTGCCTGCTCCCAAGAACTCTGCTGCCAGTCCCAGCACTCCTGACACCCGATTCAGGTCTAAGGAGATGATGGGCATAAAATATGCAGAAAGCCCAGAATAGCAGGCTATTGCCCAACTGTAGCAGATATCTGAAAAACCTCGTAGATGCCATAACCTTTTTCTATGTGATTTTCAATGTGAAACACATTTTCTTTCATTTAAATAAACCTGAGGAAACCCACACCTTGGTTTTAATTCTATACCACGTGGTAGGTCTAGGCAGGATGATAATGTACTTGAACTGCTGCTTTTTCTTTCTTTTTAGGTCTACATGCATCCTCCTCTCTGTCACCACTGTGCCGAGCAGTCATTTAGCCACGGCTCACTAATTAGCCCTGCTCTTGGGGAAGGTTGGGTGTTACAGGACTTCCTCCCCCCAGGCTTCATCCCTCAGTAATAATTAAAAACCAAGGGCCAGATAGTTAAACCGTTTTGCAGATACCATGGTCCATAGTTTCCCTGGAAATGTCAAGAGTGCGTAAGGTATGATTCTTCAAAGCACTTCTGGAAAGTTTGCAGGCTCAGAATGTGGTTTTGAGAATTTAAATGAGTTCTGTATTCAAATGACCAAGTAAGAGGGATTTATGCAAGTTGGAGGAAAATGCATGGGTCACAGTTGTCACGAAAAAACTTTAACTATGCTTAAAATATGTCACTTAAGGAAAAGCAAGAAACAATTTTTCTTAATAGCCAAATGACTAATAATTTATTTTACCTGTACCACAATCTGTATAGCTTTTAATAAGGGTTATGAATGAAAATTATAAAATTAAGCTAGATCTATGACCACTTCAACAGTCTCAGCTTGTAGTTCGGATTTTTTAAAAATATTTTCCCAGCATAAATATACATCTTGTTCTCAGAAATAACCATGGAGTAAGAATACTTTCTGCAGAATAAATTGTATCTTGTGTGGAGTTATGAAAATTGACACTTATCATAGGTGTCTATAAACTTTTAAAACTAAACAATTTGACTCTAGTGTAAAGCTCACATAATATCATAAGTATAGTTTACTAGTAAATATTTAAATTGTATACATAGAAATTAATAGCAGATGAGCCAGTTTTGAAATGTGTGAAACATGCCTGTAAATGGAGCAACATGACATATCTACTATGACAGCTGCTCTAAGTGGACACTATGCACATCCAGAAACAGCCTCACCTGGAACATGTGTGAGATGCAAATCCTGGGCCCCACCTGCAGATTGTGGATGCTGCAGGCAGCATCTCCCCCACATCTGGGTTTCTGATGCACCTGAAGTTTGAGACCCTGCAATGCAGGATACAGGACACAGGCCAGCTGACTGCTGTTCCCCTCATTAACAACAACCTAACTAAAGATAAAGAACATGTGCAGAAAGAGCCTGAAATTTTCATGTTATCCTCTGACCATGCACATTGTATGGCATTTTGATGGAACATGTTTTTTCTGGAGTTTTCCATTACATAATAACATCATTTGCTCCACCCTTGAAGAACTAAGTATCAATCACGTTAAAGTCAAAAATGAATTAACCCCCTGTTAGGAATGCAAACACCCTCACTTGATCTTTACCCTAAACAAGCTTTTTATATGATTATTATCATTATTATTATTTCTCTTATTATTTAGATACTAATTCCTGGAACTGTCAAGTATCCCATGTTTAGATGCAACAATTTCTTTAATTTGTACCAAATTCTAGGAAAAGACTTTTCTGGAGACAAGCCTACAACAATGAATAGTAGTTTCAGGTAAGAGTCCAAAAGGGCCCTGGCTGCTGTGGCTCAGTGGACTGAGCATCGGCCTGCGAGCCAAGTGTTGCTGGTTCGATTCCCAGTCAGGGCACATGACTAGGTTGCATGTCAGGTCCCCAGTTGGGGGCGTGAGTGAGAGGCAACCACACAGTGGTGTTTCTCTCCCTCTTTCTCCTTTCCCCTCTCTCTAAAAATAAATAAATAAACAAATAATAAATAAACAAAATTATTTAAAAAAAAAAAAAAAAGAGTCCAAAAGCCTCTAAGAACACCAACCTCTTCTTCCAGGCCACAGGCTGATCTGGGCAGTTTTCCTTTCCTAGGTGACTTTCCTAACTGCAAACCGACAAATGCTGCTCCCCAAAGGTATTGTCACCTGAGAGTGCAAACCTGGGGAATATTCTTCACACATTGGGTGCCAGACTCTTGTTAGGTGGTTAGGACCAGGAGCTAAAGACCTGGTCCTGCTGTCACAGACCAAAACTGTCCCAAAGTACAGTGGGCTGAGCACAAGGAAAGGATGTGCCAGGTGCTGTGGAGCTAAAGGAACTAAGGCTGATGGGGTTGTAATCTGTTCAGCTGCTCCACACTGACTCACAGGGGCCAAGATCAAATTTTCAGAAATTTAACAAACTGTTCCAACAGTCATTATTAAACAGTTAAATGATATCAATGTGTAGTTAGGGAAATTTTATTCTAAATATTGATACCACTCAAAACCCACCATATTCTAATTATTTTTTATTATTTTACTGTTATCTGTACCTTGGAAGATTCTTGTATCTCATAGATGTGAAAATGCTGTGGAATGGTGACAACTGTCATCTGACCCCACACTTAGTGATGTCACATGATAATTGAAATTGGCCATGGTGTGAGTATTTCCACCACTGAAATTGGCAAATGTCACAAATCTTACTTACAAAAGCCATCTGTACTTAAGAAAGTGATGGAGAAATTATAATAATTCAGATTAAACTTAAACATGGTGTTTCCATAGCCATTACATTGTGAACAGCACAAAAAATTGAGGAAGGATCCCTCCAGTATTCCAAAACCACCTCTAAATCTGATGAGCAAAAAAATAAAAATCTCTCATCAGTACATTGATGAACTGCACACATGAAGTTCCAACATATGTCTTTGTTGTTTCAATTTAGTCTTAATAATGTATATAGAAACATCAAGTAACATTCCATTGGGAAGAACAAGTAGGTGTGTGTGTGTGGTGTGTGTGTGACTTCCCATGCAGCTAACAATGGAACTGCCTTCACTTAGATTCTGCTGGTTTTGAGTTAGGATAGTGACAGAAGTGGTTCCCATTGTGGTTGCAGTGTGTATTGTTCCTAACAATCCTAAAATGACATAGGTGTTATACAAAGTAAGATATTTCATAGTTTTCATTTGCTCCTTTCTCTGTGTTTCCTCATTCCTGGGAGTCAGATGGTAGTCAACCATGGCTGCCCCGTGTCTGCTGCAGAACTATTTCCTGTTTTGTTTTGTTTTTTTCCATTGTGTCTGTGTCTCTAAAGGTAATTCCTAATTTCTCCCTTGGGATCATTTGCTGCTCTCTCGCTGCCAGTGGTCCTCCTCCCGGCCTGTTTAACTCTGCAGTGACATTGAGAATAAGGGGACAGACATGCAAGGGGAGGTTCATTTGCAACTTCATGGTGACAGTGACTTCATGTGAACAGGATTGTGATGGAGAAATGGAGCCCCTAACCAGGGATTTCTCATCCTGCAACCATGACTAAAGACTGAGTTAAGGTTGGACCTGCCACTAATAGCAAGGTGTGCAAGATTTGAAACCCCACATCCTACATCCCTCTGGCACAGGGGGGGCAGGTACATTTACAGCAACAGATGAGTACTGCTCCCTAAAACTCCCTCTGTATCTTAGGGTCCTGAGAACACATCTCACATATGTACCTTGGGATGACTTTTGGGGGACTACTGTGTAACATGCCTGGCTTCCCACCCCCACCCTCAGGGATCCTTTTCTGCTGGTGGTGGCAAAATTGGCAGCTCCAACACCGATGTCCTGCAAAGGCTGTGGTGCCCACTACAGTCCATGCTTCGTGCCAAGGATACCATCAGAGTCCAGTCACAGCATGCACCCCAGCTGCTGGAGAGGCCGCTGGCATCACAGCAGTTGAAAACTTGATCTTCTAATGTGCTACAGAAATGACAAGGAAATGTCACCTTTTATTTTTAATAACACTTCTATCTCAGAAGTCAGAAAGGAGTCAACAGGGTCTGGGTTGGAGGAGAAAGACATCATGATTCAGAGTGGCCTGTGCTCTCGGGGAACAGAATTTAAAACACAGCCTTTTAGGCTTCTAGGGATGCACTGGGCCTCTCCTGTGTGGGTGGATCTATAGTCTCTGTGTGCCACGTGTGCCAGGTGCTCCAATCCTCTCACTGTGCAAGTCTTGCTCCTGTTAGGGGACAGGGCCAGGGGTAACATCATAGCTTGGTGTTTTATATACAGTCATTGCTTCTCAAACATTAGAATAGGCTGAATTGTGCTCCCTAAAATTTACATGTTGAAGCCCTAACCTCCAGTAGCTCAGAACATGGCTGTATTCAGAGATACTGCATTTAAAGAAATTATAAAGTTAAAGTCAGACCATTAGGATAAGACCTGATCCAATAGGACCATGTCCATTAGGCCACAGATGAGTACAAAGGGAAGATCACGTACAGGGAGAAGATGTCATCAAAGCCACAGAAGGAAACGACCCTGCGATACGTTGATCTCAGACTTCTGGCTTTCAGGGCTGTAAGACAATAAATGTCTGTTATTTAAGCCCCCAGCCTGTGGTGCTTTGCTATGGCATCTGAGCTGACTAATACAGTCATCAAATGTCCTCAGGATATTTATATTCTAGCTGTTTGGTTGTTTGCAACCTCCAGTGAAAAAGTTTACGGGAGTCCCATGTTTTATGGTTCAAATACCATTGAGGTTTGTATCCCATTCGGTAACATATACACAATCACATTAATGTGTGTTTCATTTCTCAGAATGTTTGGTGGCAAGCAGAGTGGGAAGGAGCCCCACATCTACCTGGACTGGAGTATGGAGAGCTCTGCACACAGGATGTGCACGCAGGTTGCATACAAAAGAGGGACAGACAGAATTGGTAGTCACGCTGCCCTGGAATATGAGCAAGGTTCTGCAGATTCTCCTCACGGCCAGGTGCTTTTAGAAAGGACGTGATCATTTATATTGTTTTCATGCAGTGGGTTCAGAAACCTAAAGTGAAGAATATCAGGGCAAAATCAGAGTCAGTTCATTGTCTTGCTTTTGTTCCATTTTAAAATTGTCATTGATAGCAAAATCACAGATTCATTGTGGACCCTGATGTGGGCACACACTTTAAAATAGTCCAAGAAAAAGTGGCATCAGGCAAAGCAGCAAGTGTACCCTGTGCTGTGGGCTGACCTTTCCATAATTGTGTATGCTGGACAAGCAGACCCCAGGCAAGGGAGTAGGGAGCCCTTTACAAAATGAACCCCCTTTAAAGTGAAACAGCATTATTGATCAAAGCTGGGTGGCTCTGTATGTAAAAAAGGGACAGCTGGTGTCCCCCCATGCCACTCTCACACTCTGGCACAGATGCCCCCCTTTATTAAAAATGGGTTGAATTTCATTCCAGGTCCAGCCTGCAAAATTAATGACAAGCCTGCAATAAAGTACCAGCATGGACTTGGACCTTGTAATACAACGTGATTACTCGAGCTGTTTTTATTAGTGGGCCTGAGCAGCAGGCCTGGCCGGCTGGTATTTGACACACAGACAGGGATGTTCCAGGCGCTCTGCACAGCACAGTCACTTCAAAGTCGTAGCCCTGCTGGCTTGGTTTACACCTGAGCCAATTAGCCGGGAGATCAGAAGAGGGCTGGAAATGGAGCTGAGCCCTTACTTCTGGGCTGGAGAAAATCACTTGATCCCAGGTAAGATGATACAGCGAGAACAATGGTAGATAAAGCGGAGGAAGGAGAGGGGGGGTGAGGATGACAGGCACGGCACACCCCATAAGGAGCAAGAAATAAAGAAACACTGTTTTGGGCCGAGCGCGGTGGGCCTGGCCCTCTCTCAGGGTGTTTGTCCGGCTTTTGTTAGCAACAAAGGGGCTAATTGAAATGAAACAGTCTGCAGTCTGTTTGTTGGCACATCAAATATGCTGTAAGATATGCTGATTCTTGCTCCTCCTGAATTATTAAACAGCATGGCTTCCAGAAATAAGACAAGCAAACGAGGGGGGGAGACATGGTGTGGCTTTACAAAAGCGACATCACTAAGGTTCTGTTTGCATTTATTTCTCTTCAAGAAGGTAGAAAGTATTACACTAAAAAATGGAGAATTTAGGTGCTCCATACACCCTCCTAAACTTCCATCTCAATCAGTTCTGAAATTGCAAAGCGCCCCAAAGCCAGAATGTGGCCGATTTCGATTTGCTCAGTCAACACTGTGGCGCGCTGTCCCCCAGTGCCTTCTCCATGGAGATGCCGTCTGTCTATGACAGAGTTAGGGTGTTGACACCTTCCATTAGGCCAAAGAATAGGATTGATTTGAGTCAGGTCAAAGTTCCATCTGTTCAATAAACAAGTTCTGAGCAGCTTCTGGGGTGAGCTGACACTTTTGGTATTGGAGACACGAGGGTGGATGAGGCTGGCTCTTGCTATGCCCAGGCCTCTGTCTGTCAGGGATGGACAGACACAGGAAGACATCCTGTCGATATCACAGGTCACTGCAGAAATGGAAGGAAGCCAAGTTCTCTTTAGGAAAACGACGAAGAAAAGCAGAATATGCACATAAAAAATAGGTTGTGCATGTGGGCGCGTGTGTGTGCATAAACGTGCAAGTATGTGCATAAATGTGCATGTGTGCATGCTTCTGTCTGCGGTGCAAATGGACTAAATGTGAGTGCAATAATGAGGGGGGAAGACATTGAGTAGACCCATGATTGAGGGACCCAAATACTTAAAATATTGAAAGCCTAAAGGAGGTACAGAAATTGATGAAGTTCAATAAAATTGAAGATGTGTTTTTATTTCTGCAAATAGTTGGATTTGCACTCTTTCTGAATTTGGCAATAAGAGAAAATCTCAGGCATTTGTTTTCTCCATGAGGCCAGGAAATCGCATCTCAGGAACATATAAGCGGCTCTTCCTCCTGTGAATTAGTGATCACACTCTAATTACAGAGCTGTCTCTGGGCAGCTGCTTGGATTTTAGCCAAATGTGCATAATTATTTTTCTAATAAAGGGAATGAGGTGTCATTGGCTTTCAGAGTGAGGTGGTGACCATAGCTGATGGAAGACAGGATGGGTGATGCTGTGCATGGAAGACTGGGATCCCCAATTCCCAAATGCGGGCAGGTGTGCCAGGGTGGGGGTCCTTCCTCATGGGTCCATCACTTTCTTCTTCCCCTTTACTCTCACCTCTTCCTGTCTGCGCAAAGCCTTCCATTTATGCTCATGCTGGACACGGCTGCATTGGTTTTGGACATTTAGAGAGTCACAAAAGGAGAAGGTAGCAAACACAGAGTTCCAGATGTTATTTCTGAGCATGTGAGCTCTTCTTACACCCATGTGCTCCATGTTCAGGAATGTGGCTGAACGTGTGAGGATTATTTTGTGGTCCTGTCAGCAAGTGTGAGATGTGGTCCTCCTTCCTATTGCTGTTACTTTGGCTCCCTCCCTCAACCAACTGCAACACATATCCACACATGTGCATATGCACACACACATGCACAAACATGTGCTTGAGTGTGCACACAGTTGTATGCACAGACACACACACTTATTAACTTCATTTGCCTGGAACTTGCCACATGTCCTGCTGTCTTAACACTTGTTGCTCTGTGGAAAGCCCGTTCTGCTGTCTCACATATGTCAATACCACCCACTTTTCACTGTTAGGTCCCATGGCTGTCCTCTCCAAACAGGGTCCCTTCATGCTCTCAGGTGAATATAATATTCCCTATAGCATTTTTCCCATACACCTTCATTGACACTTAGCATATCCTATCTGGTAAAACAACTATTAAGTAGATAGCTCATCTCCCAACTGGATGAAAGTTTCTAATGGCAAGATTTATTTATTCATTCATTCATTCATTCACTCAATAAATGTATATTCAACATCTACCATGTGCCAAAACCTATGCTGAATCTTGGTAAAGAGAGATGGAAGAGGTGAACTATTTCTGCAAGGAGGCACACACACACACAACATGGGCCCAAAGAAATAAACATCCCACCCATTTATGAAAAACAAGAAATAAAAATCCATCTCTCCTTAATCTTTTCTAGGATGAGGTCAAGGCAATGGGTTGAGCATGATGTGCATGTCACTCGCCTGCCCTCTTCTCTGCCTTGCTTGGAACTGTAAGACACTGAATTTCCAGCTTCCCGTCACTGGCACAACCTCATCCCAGCATTAAGGTCTCTTTTCCTGACTGGCCTCTTAATGAGGCAGAGAGTGGACTTTAAGTGCTCTCATCTTTTGGGGGCCAAACACAGACCTAAGGTTGGGCTGCAGAGTGAACTGAATTTATCTAGGTCAAAGGGTGGAGATTTGGGCAGGCATATTTCCTAAGATGAGGGTCATGTGGGATGCATCCAGCCCTTCCTCTCCATGCTTCAAGAACACTGATAAAGGTTGCAACCTTCTTCTCTGGACAAAGTCCAGCCCAAGCCAAGGAGCTCAGTTCTTTTGTGATTTTCAGGATGAGATTCTTCGACTAAGAGCAATAGCTTACATATATATCCATTCAGCTATTTCCAAGGATTTCCCAGTTTTCAAATGTGAAAGTTAAATTCAAAATTGTTTTTAATTATTCAAAGTGTCAATAAAAGACTTTTTTTCTCCCCAAAGCTACTGCGTGTTGTGTGTCCAACAACATCCAGTAGCATTGGGGATGAGATGGGGATCCAGAAGACAGCATCTAACATAAGAAAGTAGGAGAGTGCCCAGTGTCGGGGGGGAATGATAAGGACATGCACCTGCAAGGGAATGTGGATCCTGCCTTGTGGACAATTCCTCCTAAAAGGACTGCAGGACAGCATTTTCTCCTCATCAAACAGGGCTGACAATGGGCTAATGTGTTTCACTGAGCCAAGAGGAATTTTCTAGCTCCAACAGAAAGTTTGGCTATAGATGAGTTATAGATAAACAAAAATTAGGACATCCATGAAAAAAAAAAAAAAGCAAAGGTCTATATGAAGAAAGAAAGCCATCGTTCACTTTGTGTGGTGTTGTGAACATATGTGCATGTTGGGTTGGGGGTAAGCCCACTAAATTCTCAGCTTCTAGGGTAGAAAGTCAATACACAGTTTCTAAACCTAAAGAACCAGAAGGCAGCAGTATAAATGTGTTACTTAAAAATATAAAGTGAAATGCTAAGAAGACTATCTTAAAGAATCAAGAGTTAATTCTTTTCCCTATGGAACAGGAATTGGTGGTCTGATAGAGGTGTGCCAGACAAGGGGATGTTTGTAAAGTTCTCCCTGAAGCATGAACTGAAATTTGAAACTGTGTGCGTGCATTAATATGACTTTAAGTCAGCAGCAGATGGATCTTGGTAGGGTGTCTCTTGCCCAAGCGCTGGTCCTCCAGGTCCCATCTTCATGCCCACATGCCCCAAGCAAGAGTGTATTTCTAAGCATAGAGAGCAATTCTGGTATCTTCTTTCTAATTGTATTGCTGAATCTGCTATCATAATGAATTCACAACTGATGTCTTCCAACTACTCAGACTCCTATGTGGACCAGAAGCCTATATCCAGTGTTCCCTTGGTGCTTTGTCAGCAGATAGAGCAGAAGAATGAATTTAATTTGTTTCTGATAAGATTAGAAAGGAGACTCTGAACATCGGTTTGGTTTCTTGCAGCTTTAAGTTTAGGGGGGAAAAGGCAAATTTTATATAAAGCTCTGTAGATAAGTACAGCATTCATATTTGAATGATTTTACTAGTGATTTCTGTGTGGTTGTTGTACAAAAACGTTTTACCAGTCAAGATGCCTTCTCAAGAATTCTTTGAAAACACCTACAGATATGAAATATACAATGTTCCCTGAAATTGTTCTTCTTACCTGATCTTCTACTTCTCCCTAGAGTTGTCTCCCATAAGCTAAGAAAGTGTATGTAATCTGTATGTAGAAAAAATAAGGAATTATATTTTAGAAGTATATGTATTCATTGATTATATACCTATCATCATTATTTTATTCTTTTTTTTTCTTTCTTTTTATTTTGATGGTAGTGTTAAAGATAGAGTGATGCACCAAAAAATAAAATGTCTTTATTCTCATGGAACTTAATTTGTAATAGAAGAAATATATATACATACACACACACAATTATACAAATACAAATCTATATATGGTTACAACTTATGGTATTATGAGGAAAAAAACTCTCTGTTCTCTATCTATTATAATTATTAGTCATGTCAGGTGATCTCTCCATCTGTGAATAACTAGAAAGTGGGGGGGTGGAGTACAAAACAGAAAGCAACAAAGCTAATTAAAAGTTTTGGGAGCAACCAAGGTAGCTAGGACTAGAAGGACAGAGGTGCTTGACAAAAGGAGCACAGAATGAAGTCAGCCAGACATCAAGAGATTTACAGATTCCAGCCTGGTATGGGGCTCAGAATCAAGGAAAACTCTGGGCTCTCAACAATCTTCAAGGGCTGGAGACAAAAAATGAAATTTAGAATCAGCTTTTGTTTCATTTATTACTTTATATATCCATTGTTAGGTGCACGTATTTATGATTGTTAAAATCGCCTGGTGTATAAATCCTTTCATCATGCTGAAGTGAGCCTCTTTATCTCTAGAAATGCTCTTTAACAGAGGTCCCATTTCTCCATATTAGCAAAGCCAATCTACTTTTTTTTAAGCTTCAAGGTAACATGTTATTTTTCCTAATCTTCTCTTTTTAGTATCTTTTGTCCTGTTATTTAAAGTGCATATCTGATAGACATAATATAGTTGGTTCTTGTCTCATTATTCACTCTGACAATCTCTGCCTTTATTAAAGTATCTAATCCATTTATATTGAATGTAGTTTTTGATATAATTGTACTGAGGTCTACCACCATTTGAAAATTGGTTTTGTATTTGCTTCATCTATTTTTGACCTGCTGTCCCTTTTTTCTAATCTTCTTTAATGTTTATCATATATTTTTAGTCTCAGTGATGGCCATGAAAAATATCTCTCAGATCTCTTGATCAGAGAGTTAATTGACTGGCAGTTCTAGCTGCTGCAACATGAGTGTATCACTGTGTTTGTATTTGGGCCAAATTTCTGCAGCCAGTTCCCAATAAATGACTGAGTGTGGCTGGCTCATTCCTGTGAGATGTGGGACTAAGTCTACTGGATGACTTTTGCTTGAGTGCTCCACATTAATCTTGTCAAAACTTTGTTAGACCTGCATCATGGTCTAGGACTTCTCCTTCTCAATTCCCTTTCTTGCCTCTTTCTTTTGTTGGAGGAGGTCTGCATTATGATCTAACAACTCCCTACCCCCATGTTCCCTTACAACATTTTCTCCTATAAATCACTTAGATATCTAATCCCATTTTGGTCTTTGCTTCTTGGAGGACTCAAACTAATGTAACATTTTATTTTAATTCCTTTGCATTAGTTTTTGTCTTTGCTCTAGAAATTACAATATACATCTTAAATGTAAACCAATCTACTGAAAAGTTAATATTTGATTATTTCAGGTCAAATATGGAAAACTTAAAATAACATGAGGAAATGAAACTTAAGATGACACATGAATAATAGATAAAATTTAGAAAAGAAAAAAATAACAAGGGAGAACTTTCCAGGGAGATAATATAATAAATGCAATTTCTTGAGATAGAAAAGAACTTGGGAGCAGTGTTGACAAGGAGAAGAGTGGCCTGAAAAGGGGTTGGAGACAAAACAAAATATAAAACTTGCTTTAGGGAAAACTTAAAATATACTCCAACCCATGCATTATTTCAGTTAATCTCAATAAAATTTGAATATTTAAAAACAATTTTAAATTTAACTTTCACATGTGAAAACTAGTGAATTCTCGGAAATAACTGAAGGAATGTGTGCATGTGAGTTATTGTTCCAAATAGAAGAATTTCAACCTGAAAATCACAGAAGAACTAAGCTCCTGGCTTGGGCTGAACTTTGTCCAGAGACGAAGGCTGCAACTTCTGTCAGTGTTCTTGAAGCATAGAGAGGGAGTGCTGAATACATCCCATGTGACCCTTGTCTTTAGAAACACTCCTGCCTGAATCCTCAGCCCTGCAGGTTCTTGGGAACCACAGCCTCTCTGTGTCCCCTCCATGTTAGGCGTCCTGCCCCTGTTTGCCTGTGTGTTTGGGGTAAAGGGACAGTTGCTTCTATGTGTGGAAGCAGGAGGGGATCTGTATATGTTCAGCTCTTTATAAAGTGCAAAGTCTGCTCCCTTTCTCAGCCCTAACCCACCATCCCCAAATCCAGATCTTCCTGGTGTCTCTGATTCCCCCTGGGATTGGCAGTGCCAGCTGGCTTCCCCTTCTGGAGGCTCTGCTGTTATTCCGTCCATTCGCTAGGTCAGCCCCACTTATGCTTCTTTCTTCAACTTACTTCCTTGAAGAGACTTCATACCCTTTCTTGTTTACTCTGTCTCATAAGTCCATGCCTATTTTAATCTTCAGTTCCATGGAAACATCAGGAGAGAGGAGACATTGGTGTTTGTTCAAAGAAATACCATGAACTGAAAACATACTGATACACATTGAATTATATTAAGAAAACAAAATAAGTGTGTCTTTAAAACATGTTGTGCCATGTTTCCATTGTGTGCTGACAAAGTAAGTTCTGTCTGCACATGGACAATCCAGGTAGACATCAAAAGTCAGTCATTCCACTGTGAATGTTTTCTCTTCTTCTCTGGTTCCTTTCTGGTCTCCACATCAATCCTTCCTCTCCAAGGTCATATAGGCCTGCCAAAACCCAGCGTGCATCACACACACACACACACACACACACCTCTAATGGCACCTCCAAGACTGAGCGCTTGTCTCATATGTGACCCGGGAGTGAGGCCAAAGGTGCTCACAACTACTTCTCATAGCCACCTCATGTGGGTCTGCTTTCAGATCACTTCCATGAAGATCTTTATGTCTGAATTTCTTATATGAAGCTTTTCATGTTCTTTTTCTGATTTTTCTTATGAATTTGTCTCTCTTGCTTCCCTTTTCTCAGACGAATCCTGCTCCATCTGCATTTCCAGGTCCCTGTGTGCTGACTGCTGGCTTTGCTGCACCTTGCTCTCCCCAGTCCCTGAAGCTGCCGTAATTGCAATTATGGAGTCTGCATAATTGTAGTCTCTGGCTCCCCCAGTAGACAGTCATGCTCCATGCGCGATGCTGTCCTGGTTCTGACACATGCAGGTCCCTGACAGGTCCCCCAGATGAGCAGTGACCGCCGGTTACACCATGATGCAGAGTCCCTGGCTTCAGGATTCAGATCCACCCTGAAATTTGGAGTGTAGATTTTAAAATGCAATATGTGTTTTTCTATTGATGTTATTAAGAATATGCATAGACAGAAAATAAAGCAAGTGTGAAATATTAGTAGTTGATGCATATAGGTAAAGAGTATACAAAATTTGTATTAGTCTTGTAACTTATCTATAAGTTTAAAATTATTTCAGAATAAAAACTTGGGGAAAAAAAGAACTAAAAAGTTACTTAAAATTCTGACTGTATTTGACTTACGAAGATTGCAAATAAATTTTTCAACTGTATGAAATATACCCTAATCCTTAAATGTGTGTTTTATGCATGTTATTGTACATTTGTGGAATATCATTTTTATACTCACCATGCTAAATATTAATTCAGAAGCAATATGTGGTACCCCACAGTATGCCTTATGTATCTTATAAGCACTTCAATGTAATTCAACTTTATTGATAGATAAATATAATTCACACACACACATAGACACACACACTCTATTTTCCTTCCGATTAGAATGTGAGGAATCAACCGTAATGTCTGAGTGAGGCTTGTAACCTCCAACTGTTAAATTCTATTGGCTTAACTGATATTTTCCTCCCTCTTCATTCCCCAGATAATTCTGTTCATTAACAATACCTTCAGAAAGACAATTGCACAGGTAACATAGACTTGAACAGGGAGAAGGAGAGATGCTCCATGTGCTGACTGAAGTTGTGGCACATGATGCTGTCCTGGCAAACAGGACCATGCATCGTTCTCATGAACTGGGAGGCTGAAGGACAGACTGGGCAGCCAGAGGGAGGACGCCTGGTGGTTCTCAGTCAGACCTCCCATCCCAGAGGCACATAAGACTCAGTGCACTGGATGTGCCAGAATCCCATCACAGTCATTTCCAGGTGTCCTTCCCCCAGCTGAAAGTTTAAGGACACAGAAAATGGAAAACTATATTCTTTGTAGAACTTTATTTTAAGCATTTTCACTTATTTAATTTAAGCAAGCCATGACCCCACATTAACACCCATGGTGTCAATCTCTTTCAGTACACACCCTTACAGCTCTAAGGGTGGTGGGGGCGGGAGTGTCACCTGCCCACACATGACAGCCAATGCCGGGTTTGCTTTGTCGCACCATGCAGAGATTCTGTTCCATCTCTGTTTCCTCCGGGCCTTGGGTCCTGCTCCCTGTGAGGTCCCTGCCTCCTCTTCAGGAGTGAAATGTGGCAAACAAAGTGACTGAGCCATTTGACTTCTTAATTTCCCTCTGCAGCATCTTTTTCTTCAACAGATGTTTTCAAAATAATTAAGAGATGGGGAGCATGCATTATTGAAAATGCTGGATGCCTCCCTAATGCTCTCCACGTCTGTGTATTTGTCAGCACAGAATTGAGTGCTCAGAAATGCTGTGCTATTTATTTTGCAAATTACCCGACATTCACCCCAGCCAAGGGGGATAGAAGAAAAGAACACAGCCCAGCAAGCTCTCTGATCCCTGCAAGTGTCCCTCAGCCAGGTTTTTAGAATCCTGGAGTCCTGTATGATTTGGAAGAAGGAGCCCATTTTAAAAAATATCCAGCTGATCATTGATACATAAAATAATTCCTGGAATTGCAGCCATTCATTTATTTAATTTTAAAATTTCATACTTTCGTTGGTAACTTTTGTTCAAAATTAAATAACTCATGGACTTGGAAGTTTCCTTTTATACTGAATTATTTTTTAAATATCTGAATTATTACATCCCTGAATCTTCAAGTCTGGTGCACCTACAGTCCTTACTCCAGCTTCTCAACTAGCTTGGGGTGAATATTGCTTTTCCTAGTCATTAGTCTTGGTCTGACAGTGTCTTTGTGCTGGGGAGAAAGGAATCCAAACACATGCCAACATCTTCAACATTGCAGGCATGTTATGATTCTAAGAAATATTACATGTGGGTCTTACTTATTGAAATAAGTTTGCATTTGCATGTGACTTTAGATTTGACAACATAGTTTGCGTTGTAATTGGAATTCATCTTTAGAAAATTTGAACTTGGTGCTTCAGGTTTTGGTTGATGACCTACACTAACCTGTCTATGAAAGTTTGCTAGAACCTCCTCTGAGGTCACAGGTGATTAAAAGTGTCAAGATAAGGTGTTTTCATAAAGGTAAGCAAATTCTCAAATCCTTAAGCGTTGGTCAAATCCAAGAATATCATTCTAAAAAGAAGCACATTGTTTCATAATGTTTTGGCATTGAGCATGAAATTTTTACTTATTTTTTTTTCCATGGATATTAAAGAAATACTTACCTTGTTCCAAGTGCTGTGAATAAAGCCATAGATGTGACAAAGGAGCCTCTAGCTCTCACAGAACTTATACAACTTGAGACAGTTAATAAACAAAGAGATATAAAGTATCATTTCAAATCCTGATTAAGGCACTTAGAGGTCTCCTGACAACTGTAGGCATGAATATTTGTCATCTCCTGATGATCATATTTCCAATTACTCCATGCCAAGTTGGCTCTCTGCCCTGGTTTCTGGATTTCACAGGAGATTTGGGAAGGTCAAAATCTGAACAGGAGTACTGACTTAGATACAGTGTTCTCTAAATGAGATGTGGGGAGCATGAAAATGCCTTCACACATCATCTTCTCCCTTTACAACTCTATTGCAATGATGAAGGACCAAGCCCAGTACCAGAATCTGTAGCAGATTCTGAAATATGATTCATGAAGAGTTTTCCCATGCCCTGTTAAATGACATTAGTTAGTCCATAAGTTGGATGGACTATTTAAAAGAAAGAAAGAGAAAGAGAGAGAGGAGAGAAGGCAGGGTGAGAGAGAAAAGGGGGAAGGAGAGGAGAAATTATTTAAAATACAAGAAAAGAAAAAGAAAAGTAGTATGCATTTAATTTTGATAATAAGTGGCATTTTTGGTACTAAAGAAATTATCGACAAATAATGAAAAATTGTCATCTAACACTATGTACCTTTAAGAGATTTGAGATATTAAAAATAAAAAACATTTTTTAATACTGAACTGGAATGTTGTGTCATGAAAGTGTCATAGTCGATTGATATCCTCTCAATAAAAGACAAAGCTGATTCTTAGGTTGTTGATATCCCCAAGATAATAATATAAATTCTTTTGGAGAAAAATGAATGATTACAGAACTTTTGCATCTGGAAAGATGGAGCAGAAGTACTTTTCCCCATTTCTATCACTAAAAACTCTGGACATGATGCACAAAACAAATACACAAAGACTCTGAAGGATGGAAAGAGGAGATATTGGCTGGGAACCTAAGGTCTCCAGGCACCACAAAGAAGTGAATTAACCTTATATCTCCCAGACTTGGAGTTGAAGAAGCCAGCACCCCAGAAATACAACCGGAACAAAAAAAAAGTCCAACAAAAGTCTGCTTTCTCTCACCAAAGGACCAGGAAAGGAGCAGCCTAACAGGCAATCAACTGGACCATAACTTCTCTCTTTCAGCCAAATGCCAAGCAAAAACTCTGGCCCCACCAAACCCACACCACTGAGGTCCCAGTAGGAAGCATGAATTCTACCTTTATGTGTCTGTAATGAGACACCCAACACCTTTTGCAAGCTGGTGTCAGAGAGGGCCAACTACACAGACTGGACTCTAATGTCCATTCAGGAATAACCAGGACCCCAGCCCAGGGTCACTGGAGACCATACGGGATCCCGAACTTCTACCTTAACAGTAGACATGAGTTGGGGCTCCCCTCTCTGCTAGTTGATATCAGAGGAGATCTCGTGGATGATCAAGACTTTTATCACTGCCCAGGAATAATAAGGCCACCCAATTTGTGTTAACCACGTGATCCAAGGAAGCCAGAGTGCCCACCCCACCCAGTAGTAATGAGGATCCCCCTTGAGTATCCAGGGAGGTCAGTGAAGAACATAAAATTCTAATACATCACATTCAACTGCTTCATCAGTACCAGAAAGAGCCAGCTAAATCAGAGCTATACGTAAGAGCTAGAGTATCAAAATATAATATGAAACATGGGCACCTCAGTTAAGATCACTCATTATACCACATATGAGGAAGATCTCAAACGGAGCTGGAAAAAATGACAATCATAGATGTCAATGCCGAGATGAAAGAGATGTTAGAATTATCTGATAGAATTTGAAAGCAGCCATGAAAAAAATGCCTTAATTAGCAATATGGACACAATTGGAATAAAAGAGGAAAATGAAAAGACCTACCAAAAAAAAAAAAAAAAAGATATAAAGAAGGAAAAAAACAGAAATCTTAAAATTAAAAATAAATTTTTTTAATTTAAAGACTCAGTGGCTTCACTCAACACCAACATGGAGGGAATGGTATCAGTAGATTTGAATATATAAGAGCAGAAATTACCAAATTTGAACCATTGAGAGAAAAACAGAAGAAGAGTCACCAAAACCTCAGAACCTGTGAGACAATAGGAAAATACCTAACATTCATGTCATAGGAGTCACACAAAGAGAGAGAAATATAGAGGGCCTGAAAAAGTACTTTAAGAAATAATGGCTGAAAATTTCCCATATATGGCAAAAGCCGTAAACCTATAGATTCAAGAAACTAAACAACACTTCACATACACAAAAAAAAACTTCTGACATAATAAAATCCCCCAAATACATACTGAAACAGATCATAGTTAAACTTTTGAAAAAGGCAATGAAAACTTTTGAAAGAGATGAGAACATCTTACCAGCTGGGGAAAAAATATTTTGAATTATAGCAGATTTCTGAATAGAAAATCTGGAGGCCAAAGCAAGTGACATATCGTTCAATTACTGAAAAAAAAAAAAAAAAAGAGCTATCAATCCAGAATCCTAAATGAGAATATTATTGATGATTGAAGGGTAAGGAGGTCTGTCTAGAAAAAGTCCAACCATTGTTAATATAACAAGAATGGTTTGCACGCCATTGATGTAACCTGGCAACCAGGGAGAGTGGGCTGGAATGCACACGTGTGAACAACGACAACTTCACTGTACTAGTCATTGGGAGTGGTAGACGCCACTGAGTGACCGTGTGTACTGTGTGACCACCACATTCAAAATGACTGAGCAAGTAGAGCAAAGAATTTGCATCAGATTTTGCATTAAGCTTGAACACTTCTCCACAGAAACTGTTCAGAAGATTCAGAAGGCCACAGCTATGGGCAACTTGTGATTGGCAGCTTCAATACGACACTGTGCCCACTCATGTATCACACCTTGTGCATAGTGTTTCAGCAAAATATCAAATCACCCAGGTGACTCAGTCCCACTACAACCCAGATTTGGCAACCTGAGACTTCTGGCTTTTCCCAAAACTAAAATCACCTTTGAAAGGGCAGAGATTTCAGATCATCGATGAGATTCAGGAAAATACATCAGGTCACTTATGGTAATTGGGAAAACTGTGTAAGACTACAAGGTTCCTACTTTGAAGGGGACTGAGGCATCATTGTCCTATGTACAATGCTTCTTGTATCTTGTATATTCTTCAATAAATGTCTTTATTCTTCATATTACATGGCTAAATACCTTCTGAACAGAATTTGTATATCAAAGCATCTCAGATGAAGGAAAACTTTGAAAATTTCCTACCACCTGATACACTCTAAAAGACTGGCTAAGGAGGTTTCTTTAAACAAAAAGAAAATTATAAAGAAGGAATCTTAGAACACTAAGAATAAAGAAGGGAAGAAATAGTAAAATTATGGGCACATATGATACATTTTTCTTCTCTTGAGTTTTCCAAATTATATTTAATGATTAAAACAAAACTTTTAACACTGCTTGATTTTATTCTAAATATATGTCTAGAGAATACTTAAGGCAATTACATTATAAACACATGAGATAAATGACATAAGAGCGGTAAGGTTCTACACTTCACTAAACTGGTGAAACTTGTCACAAATAGAATGTGATAAATTAAGTATGTATAATGTAACACCTAGAACACCCACAATAACAGCTAGATAACACTAGAAAACACTGTAGATATAGAAAAATAAAATTCTAAAAATAATGTTCAAATAAACCATAGTAGAGCAGGACAAAGAAAGAGAGAAATAAAAACAAAACAACAGGAGAAATCATCTGGAATAACGAACCGAACACCAGCTGGAGAGAAGCCTTATAACCACGGAGAGACAGAAAAGGCCGCTACATCACAACGTGACCGGTAGGGAGTGCGGAGACGTGGAAGGGCTGGCTGGGCTCCCACGGGTGGCAGCTGAAGGGGCTGAGAAACAGCTCAGCAGCCGGGGATTCCCCCTGAGAAGGGCAGGGTCTAAACCCCCAGCTGGGCTTCCCAGCCTACAGCGACAGAGTGGAAAGTAAAATAGTATCAGCTGTGAAAAGCGAAAAGCCACAGGCTTTCTTGCTAGCCGGAGAGAAACAGCAGGAGAAAAAGAGCTCTTAAGTGGATCACATACGAAAATATTTTGGCCACCACTTACCCTGGGCTCAAGCAGAGGGAAGGCAGAGAGGACTGGAGACACTTGGGGAGAATTTGGCACGGTGGCTTTGAGGGGAGAACTGGAGGAGCAGCTGACTGGGTCCCAGTGCTGACTCATCCCCAGTACTGCGGGTAGACCATTCCCCTCCAAGTGGCGTCAGCCTGAGGGGAAGCAAAAGCCCTGCCTACAGGAATTAAGCTGCCACACCCACAGTCCTTAAGCCTGACAGCTAATCACAGATTGAATAGATTAACAATCAAAGAAGACAGACAACAGCAGTAGATCCCTGGAAGTCTCCAACAGGCTGCCTAGGGCCAGACTGGTACATGATCTGACGCCACCAGAGGCAGATCCAGGAAGTGCAGATCATTCCAAGAAGCACCAACAAACAATAGGAGTCAAAAAAATGGGGAGACAGAGAAACAACCTCCCATCAAAAGGAAAGGTAGAATCCCCAGAAAGAGTGCTAAATGAAATAGAGGGGAGCGAACTATCAGATATGGAATTCAAAACATGGATTATGGAGAAGCTGAATGAGCTCAGCGGAAACTTCAAAGAACTCCAGAAAAACTACAAGGAACTCACAGAAAATTATGTGAGCATGAAAAAGGACATAGAAGCTATCAATAAGAGCCAGGAGGAAATGAAAAATACGATCTCTGAATTGAAGAACACAGTAGAAGGAATTAAAAGCAGGCTAGAGGAAGCAGAAGATCGGATCAGCGAGCTGGAGGACAACCTACACAAAAACTCCCAGACAATGCAACAAAATGAAAAAAGACTGAACAAGACTGAAGAGGTTCTAAGACAGCTGCAGGACAACATGAAACGTAATAATATCCGTATCATAGGAATTCCAGAAGGAGAAGAAGAAGAGCAAGGGATAGAAAACCTCTTTGAAAAACTAATGACAGAAAACTTTCCTAACATGACGAGAGAAAGAGTCACGCAAGTCCAGGAAGCACAGAGGGTCCCAATGAAGATGAACCCCAACAGGCCCACTTCAAGACACATCATAATTAAAATGCCAACATTCAAAGACAAAGAGAGAATCCTAAAAGCAGCAAGAGAGAAACAACTAATAACATACAAGGGAGCTCCAATAAGGCTATCATCAGATTTCTCAGCAGAAACACTGCAAGCCAGAAGGGAATGGCAAAAAATATTCCAAGCAATGAAAAACAAAGGCCTACAACCAAGAATACTCTACCCAGCAAGGCTTTCATTCAAAATGGAAGGTGAAATAAGGAGTTTCCAAGACAAAAGAAGGCTAAAAGAATACATCTCCACCAAACCAGCATTGCAAGAGATGCTAAAGGGTCTGCTTTAAGAAGATGAAGAAACAGAGAGAGAGAGAAGAACACGAGTACAAAGGGGGAAAATGACAATGAATAAGTACTGAAAGAAAGAAGGAACTTCTACCATTTGCAACAACATGATTGGAACTAGAGAGAATTATGCTTAACGAAATAAGCCAGGCAACAAAAGAAAATTACCTTATGCTGTCACCTGTTACAGGAAGCTAATGAACAACACAAACAAATGAGCAAAATTGAACCAGAGGTATGTAAACAAGGAATAAACTAACAGTAACAAAGGGGGAGATGGGAGGGAGAGAAGGGGTAAGAAGGGGAAGGGTCTAGTCAAAGAACATGTATGAATGACCCATGGACATGGACAACTGGGTGGGGACTGACTGTGGGGGGGGCAGGGTGCAGGGAAGCAAGAGGGGGAAAAAAAGTGAGACAACTGTAGTGGAAAAACAAACAAACAGAAAATTTTTTAGTGGGGGGGGAATAAAAATATAAAGAATAGAAATGCAAGTTCAGTGAATATTAGAAGGACAAGGATTTTCCTTCCGATAAGACAGTCCTACAGATTTAGAGACTTGTATGTGGGTTATGTTACATAAATTAACATGTGTTTTCTGTTTTCAAAGGGCATAAGCCTACAATCTCATTACCTGAGTGATTATCTGTATGCATAGGCCTCACTTAATCCTGTCTGCATTGCTGCCTCCTGAGACTCAATGGTTTGGCTGAACTAAGTGGCTGGGTTGGTGAAGAACGGGGTGGTCTGTGGGCTTCACTTTAAAACTGGTTTCTCTTTTCTATCCTAATGGCTTGGACAGAAAAAGCCCAGAGGCCTGAGATGGGGGAAACCTAAAATATTTCCCTCAGTCCAAAATAAGTATAATGGGCAAAAGGGTTTTGGACAGGTGAGATGTACCTGGCACACCTTCCTCCAAAGAAGCCCCTCTTTTCCCTAATGTGGGACATTGAAAAATTAATACCTGTCTTTTGTCATCTAGTGGTTACGGATTAAATGATGTCCTTTAACCCTGTTGCCCCCAGAATACAACAAGGATGCCAGCCTGTCAAACCAAGCATGCCGTTGTCCAGAGACAGCCAACCAACCTGGAGTCTGCACGATCCTTCCCCTTGTGGGAAGGCCACCCTCCCCTCCACATCCCCACTCTTATTAGGGATTTCTTGACCCACGGGTAGGTAGGACGACGACCATGTCCAGCTTGAAGCAGCTAGAGGAGCTCGAGACCTTCATCCATTGTCCTTTATAAGATTGTAAAGGGTCTTAAGTCTGAGAGGGAGGAATTGTTATTTTTTATTGTTAAAATATTTAACTAATTAATTAATTAATTTTAAAAAAAGAAGAAGAAGAATATATGAAAGGGTGAGGCGGGAGAGCTTGTATGTACGACCCATGGGCATGAACTTGGAGAGGGGATTGTTGGGGAAGGGGGGTGCTGGGCGGAGGGGAGCAAAGGGGAAAAAAAATTGGAACTATTGTAACAATATAATCAATAAAATATACTTAAAAAAAAAAAAAAAAAAACAACAACAACAAAAAAGCTTAAACAGCAGAATTAATCCCTAACACAATAACAAATACATTAAATGTAAATGACTTAAATATAACAATTAAAAGGAAGAGATTGGCAGTCAGTTTTTTAAAAACTGTGACTCAACTATATGTTGACTATAAGAAACTCACTTCAAACATAACAATATAGGCAGGTTGAAATTAAAAGGATGTCTCAGTGCAATACCTATCATATTTCTAGTAATTTTTGTAGGTAAAGACAATATTACTCAAAAATTATGTGGATACAAAAATAAACTAAAAACACTTTTTAGAAAAAATTGAAAAATAATTAAAAAGTTGGAGAAACCAGTCTAAGTGATCTGCAGACTTTTTATACAGCTCTAGCAAATCAGACTACATGGTGTGGTGGATGGATAATCACATGGATTTTAAAAACTCATTGAATACAAAATACAGAAATAAACCCACACAGATGTGCCCAGCTTATGTTTGATAAAAGTGCAAAAGCAACTTAATGTGAAAAAGAAAGTTTTTCACAAATGATACTAGGTGCAATTGGATATTCCTAGGCAACAAACAAACTACCCTGACCTAAATTCACATGACAGGGTGGGGCAAAGTAATGCAATAATTAACAAACAATAATACAAGAATAAACCCTGTGTTTTTTATGGACTCACAACTGTAAACCTACTTTTGCCCCACACTGTATGTACAAAAATTAGCTCATGATACATCAGAGAGTTGGATATAAAATTATACAACTTTAGAAAAAAGTAGAAAATCTTCAGAATATAGGGCTAGGCAAAATAAACTGACAAAGGGGACTTTACCAAAATTAAACTCTTGAAACAAAACCTTATTAAGCATATGAAATGACAAGCTACAGAATGAGGGAACTATTTTCAAACCACATAGCCATCAAAGGCTGGTATCTAATTATATTTAAAAACTCTCAAATCTCAATATCTTAAAAAACTCCAAGTAGAAAATAAAAAGAAGACATGAATAACATTTCACCAAGGAAGATATACAGATGGCAAACAAACACCTAAAAATATATCCACTGTCATTATCAGTTAGTGAAATGCAAACTGAAAACATAATGAGACATCATTATATTTCCATCAGAACTGCTAAAATAAAATTTAAAAAATAGTGACACCACATTGACTGGTGTGGCTCCGTTGGTGGGAGCATTCTCCTAAAACTGGAAAGATCATGGATTTGATCCCCATATGGGCACATGACTGGGTTGCAGGTTTGGTTCTCGGTTGGGGCCTGTGCAAGATGTTTCTCTTTCCCGTAAATATTTCTGTCCTTCTCTTCTCCTTCCTGCCCCTTCTCTCTCAAATCAATAAGCATGTCCTCAGGTGAGATTTAAAAAAATACTAATTCCTTAAAAATAATTACACCACCAAATGCTGGCAAGGATGTGGAAAAGCTGGATAATTCATATGTTGTTGGTGAGAATGTAAAATGGTATAGTCATTCTGGAAAACAGTTTTGCAGTTTCTTAAAATAAAACATAAGAATGCCATTTGTCTAACAATTACATTCCTGGACAGTTACCCTGGATAAAGGAAATCATAGAAGCTTTAGGCATAACAACCAGAAACTAAAAACAAGCTGGCGTCCTTCAGTGGGTTAAACAAACTGCCCCTTCCACACCATGGGATATTACTCAGCAGAAGGAAAAAATGAACTGTTGGTATGCACAGCACCTGGATAAATCTGGAGAGAATTATGATGGTGAAAAGCCAATTTCTTAAGGTTGCATACTGCATAATTCTATTTCTATAACAGTCTTAAAATATTAAGTTATAAAAATGGGAAACATATTGGTGGCTGCCAGGAGTTAAGGAAAGGCTGTGGGTGGGAGAGAAATGGGTGTTCAGAGTTTTGACTGCTAAATATCAGGGTCTTGGTTGTGAAACTGTACTGTAATTTTATAAGATACTACTATAGGGAAACTTAGGTACATGATACTTTTATCATTTCCTACAAGTGCTTGTGAATCTTCAATTATGTCAAAATTTTTAAAAATAATGTACTTGGCCCAGAGCAAGACACAGGTGGAGGCTGACCTTGGCCTGTCCCTCCCTGGGAAACCCCAGAACCTATGCACCCCGTGGACAGCTACAGATCATGGTAGAGCACCACAACCTTGCTCCTGCACAGCTGATCCTCCACAGAGGGCAGAAGTTGGTAGCCAGTGGTCACAGCCAATTCTTGCAGCTGACTGGCCTAGGTAAATCCTTCCCATTAACCTGCCAACAGTCCTCAAGGTTCAACTACAAGAGGAGGGTATACACAGCCCACATGTAGGGTGTACCTCAAGTACCCAGCTTGGGTGATAGGGGAGGCTGTGCCACTGGACCCTACAGGACACTTACTCCATTAGGGCATAGTACCAAGATCGAGTCATAACAGCTCTACCTAATACATAGAAACCAACACAGGGAGGTTGCCAAAACTAGGAGTCAAAGAAACATGGCCAAATAAAAGAATAGATCAAAACTCCAAAAAAAGAACTAAACAAAATTAAGATAAGCAATCTATCAGATGCAGAGTTCAAAATGCTGGTTGTAAGGGTGCTCAAGGAACTTAGTGAGGACCTCAACAGCTTATAAAAAAGATCCAGTCAGAAACAAAAGATACACTAACTGAAATAAAGAATAATTTACAGGGAAACAACAGTAAAGTGAATAAAACTGAGAATCAAATCAATGATTTGGAACATAAGATATAAATTAAAAATAAATAAATAAATAAATTTTTAAAAAGATAATGTTAAATCTTGGGCTTTCTAATTCTGAAACAATGTATAATTAAATAATTTATTTACACTTTTATTTCATATTATAATATATAAATATAAGTACATATTTACTGATACATTTATATTTATAGACACATATACATATACATGGTGTATGTACACAGGTGTGTGTAAATAAATAAATACACACATATATCTCTAAACTACATAGCATATGCATACAGAAAATATTTTGTTTATTTAAGTTAGAATATAAAATTTAAATTAGAATATATTCTAAAATATAGAATATAATATTTTCAAGTAAAAATTTCTATAGCGACATAAACTTAGGCAGTCACCAAGCTCACCTCAATTAATTATTATATTGATGTATTCCTAAATAGTTGTCTCACTCAACTGGAAAAAGCTCAAATAAGGCAAGAAAATTATGAGGGGAACTGAGGATACATCCAGGAGTAAATATATAAGCCTTACAACATCATTGTCAGAAGTCTAAATAGCAGAATGACTTGAGACAAAAGTAGGGTGGGAAAAGGACAAGGACCATTCTTTCTTTATTTATAGTTATAGTCAGGGGAGGTGGGCTAGTGTGGAGGGACAGAGAGGAATTTTCTGTTCTTGTGTGGCTACCACATTCCCCATCAGGGGCTTGGGGCACCCCCTTGCTAAAATAAACTTTTTCTCTCTGCATAGGAATATTACTCACATGTTAAAACCAGTATATGTCACTCTACTGACTTCAGGAGCCGGTCAGGCTTTTGAAGAGACACGTGGAGCTTTAAAGCCTCATGGGCTCCTGACAAGTTGCCCTTCATGCTGAGAATTCAGGAATTTCTAAAGTTTATTAGAACACTGGACATTCCAAGTCACAGGGCACTAATTTGCCTGGTGAGTATGGCACAGCAGCATGTCCCAGTCCCCAGGTCCTCATTGCTTGCTCTGTGGAGCACAACATCCCAGTGACAGGGGAGTGGTGGCTCTGGGTGGCCTTTCCATGACTTTACAGCTCGGCTGGAAGGGAGTCCCACAGTTTTTTATAGCCAAGTTAATAGCACCCTCAATTAGGCCACCGATTTGGATCTCTGACGGGGCTGCTGCAATGGATGCCCCATTTGGGCTAATTAGGCAAGTTTGGCCCCCAAATTGCTTCTCTCAAAGTCAAGTGCTCCCTTGTGGGGGTTGAGAAGGTGGTGGCCACCCAGCCAGACTGAGAAACTGTTTCCTGATGCA